>NC_089597.1:101082332-101391339 GCF_019320115.1 Miscanthus floridulus
CAAAACCCAAAATCTAATGATGATGGCGGCTTATGATTATAAAGGTATTAGGGTCATTGCCTACCCTGGACGCACCCCCTAATGGGCCCAAACACGATACACGGTCCAACGGACCAAAAGACGGTGTCGCAGCACCCTGGCAGATTCCCGTTGATTCTGAAGGGATTTTGACATGAGACCACCTAGATTGGCTTCCTTATCAAATTAGTTTTCCAACCATATGTGGATCGTCGAAAATAGAATCCGGATGCATCCTGGGTGACTAGTTAAGGCACACTGGTCCTGGATGCCGAGGCAGACTCGAAATCATGTTGGACTGGGCCTCTAGTTTCTGTTGAACGTCCTTGCTAGTCATCAATGCCTCCACCTCTTCCTCTAAGTCCCTCATGACCCTCTCCAATGTTCCTAAGCAAGATAACATCATTAGGTAGTAGTCTATTCTCAAAAGTATGAAAAGGATCGCTTAAGAACGAGCTCACCTCTAAATTGAGTTGACGCATTCGAGCCCGGGTCATTGGACCTTGCATGACGGTTGGAGGATCAGTGGGTACATCCGAAGGAGTGATGTCCTCATCATCCTCCCCCTCTTGAAACTGAGTCGTCCTCGACTCAAGCTCATCTTCTTCTCCCAAATAAGGCTTCAAATCTGCAATGTTAAAGGTAGGACTAACCCCGAACTAGGGTGGCAACTCAAGTTTGTAGGCATTATCATTTATTTTCTCAATTATCTTATAAGGACCAGCTGCTCTTGGCATTAATTTAGACTTACGTAGCTTAGGAAATCTATCTTTTCTCAAATGTAACCAAACCAAATCACCCGGTTCAAGTTTAATTTCTTTTCTACCTTTACTACCAGCAATTCTATATTTTTCATTCATTCTTTCAATATTTGCTTTAGTTGTTTCGTGCAACTTACGAATGAAATCAGCACGCTCTCTAGCATCACTATGTGTTCTTTCAGTGGTAGGTAAAGGCAAAAGATCAATAAGAGCGTGAGGGTTAAAACCATACACTACCTAAAAAGGACTTACCTTGGTGGTGGAATGTTCCGCCCTGTTATATGCAAACTCCACATGCGGCAAACATTCTTCCCACATCTTCAAATTATGCTTCAAAATTGCTCTCAACATGGTGGACAATGTTCGATTCACTACCTCAGTTTGCCATCAGTTTGGGGATGACATTTGTAGAAAATAGCAGCTTGGTCCCCAATTTATTCCACAAAGTGCTCCAAAAATAACTCAAGAATTTTGCATCGTAATCTGAAACAATAGTAGAAGGCATACCATGCAAGTGAACGATTTCTTGAAAGAAAAGGTCAGCAATATGAATAGCATCGTCGCTCTTAAGACAAGGAATAAAATGTGCCATCTTAGAAAAACGATAAACCACTACAAAAATACTATCCCTCCTCCTCTTAGTCCTTGGCAAACCCAACACAAAATCTATAGATATATCAGCCCAAGGAGTAGAAGGAACAGGAAGAGGCATATACAAACCATGTAGGTTCAACTGCAACTTAGCTTTTTGACATGTGGTTCATCCTAGGCCAAAAGGAATGTGTGGACAACACCTCCTCGGTCTTCTTGGCTCCAAAATGTCCCATCAGTCCACCTCCATGTGCCTCCTACAACA
This sequence comes from Miscanthus floridulus, assembly GCF_019320115.1. Taxonomy (NCBI): domain Eukaryota; kingdom Viridiplantae; phylum Streptophyta; class Magnoliopsida; order Poales; family Poaceae; genus Miscanthus; species Miscanthus floridulus. Next base: position 101,083,968 of record NC_089597.1, read on the forward strand.
ACAAAAGACGAACGGAGCCAACTAGAATGCATAGGCGGTTAGCTCTAAATAAAAACCCATCATTGATCATAAACTTATTCCATGTACGTCCCTCTCTACAATTTAACAACACGTCCTTAAAATCAGGATCAAGCGCATATTGTTCTTTTACTGATTCAAGCCCAAAAATCCGACAATCAAGTTGGGACAACAATGTATATCATCTAGACAAAGCATCAACAATCACATTATCCTTCCCTTTCTTGTGTTTGATAATATAAGGAAAAGATTCAATAAATTCAACCCATTTAGCATGCCTACAATTCAGATTATGTTGAGAGCGAAGATACTTAAATGATTCATGATCAGAATGAATAACAAATTCTTTAGGCCATAAATAATGATGCCATGTCTCTAAAGAACGGACAAGTGCATACAATTCCTTATCATACGTGGAATAATTCAGAACAGGACCATGCAATTTTTTGCTAAAGTAAGCAATCGGTTTACCATCTTGCATCAAAACACCCCCAATGCCAACTCCACTAGCAACACATTCTAGCTGAAAAGTCTTACCAAAGTTTGGAAGTTGCAGCAATGGTGCGTGTGTGAGCTTGTCCTTCAAAGTGTCAAAGGACTCCTCATGTGTCTTTCCCCCATGAAACACCACCCCTTTCTTCATCAACTCATGCATCGGGGGAGCAATGGTGCTGAAATCTATGACGAAGCGGCGGTAGAATCCTGCAAGACCAAGAAAACTCCTCACCTATATGATGGTTTGGGGAACCGGCCAGCTCTTTATGGCTTCTATTTTCTTCTCGTCCACCTCAATTCCCTGTGGAGTTACAACATAGCCAAGAAAAGAAACTCGATCCATGCAAAAGATGCACTTCTCAAGGTTACCAAATAAACGTGCATCACGTAAAGCATTAAAAACATCACATAAGTGATCCATATATTCATCAAAAGACTTGCTGTAAATCAATATATCATCAAAGTAAACTACCACAAAACGACCAATAAAAGCTCTCAAAACCTCATTCATTAAGCGCATGAAAGTGCTAAGTGCATTGGTCAAACCAAAAGGCATTACTAACCACTCATACAACCCGAATTTGGTTTTAAACGCGGTTTTCCATTCATCTCCAAGTTTCATTCTAATTTGGTGGTAGCCACTTCGCAAGTCAATCTTGGTGAAAATTATAGAACCACACAACTCATCAATCATGTCGTCTAGCCTAGGAATAGGATGACGATACCGAATAGTGATATTATTGATGGCTCGACAATCAACACACATACACCAAGTTCTATCTTTCTTAGGGACCAAAAGTACAGGAACAACACAAGGACTAAGGCTTTCATGTACATACCCATGGTGCAAAAGGTCTTGGACTTGCCCTAAATTTCCTTAGTCTCCTCAGGATTGGTTCGATAGGCAGCACGGTTGGGCAAGGTTGCTCCTGGAATCAAATCAATTTGATGCTCTATCCCTCTCATAGGTGGCAGCCCCAGGGGTATCTCAGCTAGAAAAATATCCTCATACTCCTACAAAAGGTTAGTGATAGCAGGAGACGCCGAGCTAACAATATCATCAAGCGAAAACATAGCTCATTTGCATACCAAAGCATAGCAAATATCATCTTCTAAAATTTTAGCAAAGTCACATTTTGTTGCAAGCATAACACCACCCTTCAATTTAATCCCTTCGGCCCTAGAAATAGGTGTAGACTTATCCTTTTTAGGTGGAAGAATAGAATTAGCAACTTGCTGATTTTTAGATTGAACATCATTCAAACTAGCAGCGCGTTCTCTATCAGCTTGTACAATTTGAGCAGGGGTCAAAGGTACCAAAGTAATTTTCTTTCCTTTATACACAAAGGTGTATTTATTACTTCTACCATGGTGTGTAGCATCATTATCATGTATGCAAGGATGACCCAATAAGAGTGAACAAGCTTGCATAGGTACCACATCACAATCAACAGAATCAACATAAGAACCAATGGAAAATGATACTCTGCAAGTTTGTGTTACCTTTGCTTTACCATAATCATTTAACCACTAAATATGGTATGGACGTGGGTGCGGGCGTGTGGTCAAGCCAAGCTTCTTGACCAAATAAGAACTCACCAAATTATTGCAGCTACCTCCATCAATAATGACATGTGCTCAACGGTTGCTGATGACGAAGAAAATCTAAAACAAGTTATGGTATTGTAGCTTCTCAGGTTGCTGTACTTGTGAGCTGAGCACCCGCTGTACAATGATGCTCCTATAGGACACCGTGGCCTCGTCACCAAGGACTTCTTCATCCTCCTCATCTGTATCTTGGTCTTATCCATCCTCAATGTCAGAGGTGCTGATGTAACCATCTTCTGTAGTAATGTATGCCCGCTGACTTGGGCAGTCCTTCTGCACATGGCCAATGCCATGGCAGCGGTGGCATTGAATGCCCGAAGTGTGTCCCATCGATGCAACGGATGAAGCACTCTTGGTAGGCACCTGCAAAGAATTTTTACCTGAATCTGAAGGTCGTGCGGGGGGTGCCTTAGGTGTAGCGGTAACTCTAGAGGCTGCTGGTCACTTGCTCGCTGGTGGAGGTGCCCGAAAAGTGGTTGGCTTGGTCAGCCCCGAAGATGGTGCCATGCGTGGCGTATATGTGGTGCTGACCTTGCTCTTGCTTTGTTGTTCACGCCCCTACAATTCCTTTTCTGCAAGCATAGCAAACTGAAACAACTGGTTAACAGTGTTAAATTCTTTATAATCAACAATGTCCTGAATCTCGCGCCTCAAACTTGAATAAAAACAACAAATGGAATCTTCGTTCCCCTCCACAACACTACAACACATCAATCCCTTTTGGAGCTCACCATAGTAATCCTATACAAATTTCTCTCCTTGTTCTAAACGTATCAATATCTTACGCAAGTCTCTATGATAAGGAGGAACAAAATGATCATGCATAGCTATCTTAAGTTCTTCCCACGTACCAGGTAAAGCATCCTGTGCAGCTGGCCCATTCCACCAAATAATGGTAAAGTCCTTATACTCACTAGTAGCTTGTCGAACTCTATGATGCTCAAGCACAAGGTGGGCACTAAACCTTTGTTCTACCATCATCTCCCAATCAAGATATCCCTCAGCATCATAATGACCTAAAAAAGATGGTATTGTGAACTTAATCTTAGCATTAGGATCATCGGGCACACGGTGATTATTACCTTGATGGTGGTGGACACCTCCCATACCTGTCGTGTTGCATCGAAGACATCGTCGTAATCTTGCTTGTCGGAAGGTTGCTCGATCTATGTTTCTAGTAGCATCATGCACCGTGTCTTCTGGCAAGAGACCATCAGTGTTGCTGTCGGAGATATCATTGTTGACCGCCACTAAGGTTTCCAACTCAGTAACCTTGTTAGTTAGCGTGGAAATTCATTTGTCCAATCTCTTCATGTTGTTACCAATGTTGAGTTGAATGAGTACGTTAGTGATGGCCTCCCTGATGGCCTTATTCATCCTTTTTTGGGCATTATCTATAGTAGCTTGCACTTGCTCTTGGCTAACACGCTCGTTGAAATCCTTGGGACTGTTATCTCCAGTCTGATCACCTCCTGCCATTGTAAACACAAAAATAGGAACAAACGATGAAAGTTATCCCTACCAAATGACTACGTGGTTGTAGTGGTGCCACTTTTCATAGCAAGTGGAAGCGTCTTACCAAGCTCTTACAAAGTTCTTACCAATGCAAGCAGTGGGCAGTACAACCAGCGGCTGGTTCGTGATACCTGTGAGGCAGTAGTACCGAGATTGCAAGGCCCTTTTCTGTACTGATCTGAAGAGTTTGTGGATCTTGGAAGGCACACAAAGAATAATATGTATATTTGGCACACAAGTCAGTAACAGAAAGTAATGCTGAATTATAGTCCAAAGTACTTGTTCTTGTTGCTGGTCTAAAATGTTCTAAGTACCAGGTGTGTAACAGACAAGTATGGTGGATAGCAAGGTGACAGGGGTGTGAAAAACAAGTATGGCAGATAGCAAGAGCAACACAAATAAGGAACCAGACAGCACACACTAACACAACTCACTTTGGCCTTCTCTATGTGCTCCTCTAGATAGTGTTCCTCTTTTGCCCCTCTCTTTTTTCTATTTTTTGGGTTGTCGTTGTTTTTGGGAAATTTTGACTTTTTCTTTTTATTTTTTTGATATTTTTTGTCACTTAGGAGCACAAAAGAAGTAACCACAGAAAATATGAGCTTAAACAAGTGAAAGGCGTGGCCTGTGGAAAATTTAGAAGACGTGCTCAAAATCGACAAAAAGCTTGTGACCACAAAAAGAGGATCTTGTGACTAGTTTTTGACCAAATAAAAATTTCCCAACCCTAACAAAGCTAGAGATAGATGGATTCAAAATTTTTTTCTGATCAATTTTGATATATGGAACGTCGAAATCCGAGTTCATATGCGAGAACTAGACCAGTTTTAAGAATTGGCTCTGAATTAGAGGACAAAATGGGAATAATGTGCGCAAAATTGGTCACGGAAGCAAAGATTTGATGGAAACGATGGGGGTGAAAACACACGAACTAGACTCTAACATGACCTAACCAACAACAAGACCTCAACCAGGACACAAACTCAACATGACAGACTCTGAAACTAAAGTATGCAAAGGCTATGGCGCGGAAGGTTCTAGGACAGGGAAAAAAGTATGGCACTGGACTATGGGACGAATGCGAAACACTCCAAACTTGGGGATAAATATGAACCTGATGGTATACCTTAGCTCTGATTACCACTTAATGGGAACAGGGATCCCGATCTTCCGTCAGGTAGTGATAACTATCGTTGTGGCGGAGAATGACACACTGATCCGGCTTCAGATCGAAAGATCAAACCCTGCAATCTTAGCACCACAACTCCTCTGGTTATCAATTGAGACACGGATCTAGTTGATCTTGCCAAGAAGGCTAATCCCTGCCTGCACAACAAAGAACACAAGCAATAATAAGAAAGAAAGCAACCAAATTGCAGATGAATGAATAATCTCTCGAAGTTGGGGTCTCACAAACTGATGAACGGCGAAACTGTTCTTAACAGATTAATCTAAGCAAAACCCAAAACCTAATGATGGTGGTAGCATATGATTATAAAGGTCTTAGGGTCATCACCTACCCTAGACGCGCCCCCTAATGGGCCCAAACACGATACACGGTTCAACAGACCAAAAGACGGTGTCACAGCACCCTGGCAGATTCTAGACGCTAACTTGTTTCGATGATTCCTATTGATTCTGAAGGGATTTTGATGTGAGACCACTTGTATTGGCTTCCTTATGAAATTAGTTTTCTAACCATATGTGGATCGTCGAAAACAGAATCCGGATGCGTCCTGGGTGACCAGTTTAAGGCAGACTGGTCCTGGAGGCCGACTCGAAATCATGTTGGACTGGGCCTCCGGTTTCTATTGAACGTCCTTGCTAGTCATCAACTCCTCCACCTCTTCCTCTAAGTTTCTCATGACCCTCTCCAATGTTCCTAAGCAAGATAACATTATTAGGTAGTAGTCTATTCTCAAAAATATGAAAAGGATCGCTTAAGAACGAGCTCACCTCTAAATTGAGTTGACGCATTCGTGCCTAGGTCATTGGACGTTGCATGACGGTTGGAGGATCAGCGGGTACATCCAAAGGAGTGATGTCCTCATCACTTGGTCCCAAAAGAAAAGTTGCAGCCCACCTAATGATCTAAAAACTTATTAAGGGTGCCTAGCCGTTAGAGCTCTCCATTAGCAAAGTTGACAGTGTCAGCGATTAATCAAGGATTAAGCCTTGCTCTGCTTGAACTCGAATTACTTGGCCAAAATGTGGTCAAATTGATTCCTACTTTTTGTATGTCCTTCTTCGAAATGTAAACTCCAACTTTTATATTTGGCTCAACTTGAGTTGCTTAACAAAAATCCGAGAACGTGACTTTCCAACTATTCTTGCCACTAATCTCAGACTCAGAATATTTTCCGGGGCTGAAAACAACCGCTGATTCAAACTTGAGACCACTGTTTGAGGCAATTAGGAGTTGAATCAGGTCTTGGTCCAAGAATAAAGTTTGTTTTACTCCACTCAAACTTCAACTTTTATTGAAGGTCAAACTTCATATCTAGTACATAAACCATTGCTTCATCATGGTGAAAGCAGCACCTCGTTAAACCCTGGAATTAGGGTTTTCGACCAATTGAGGCATTTTCTTGACATTTGTTCAACATGGACCCTTCATGACTTTTGTTGTAGAGTTCAATTAGAGTCATTTGGGAAAGGTAGCAAGGTTTGTTCAACATCTCATATTCCCATTTACTTAATAAAGCAATTCAATCAAGGTTATAACTTATCATTTCATGTGACTTCTTGATTCCAAACTTCATGAAACTTTCCCACTGGTCAAGATGGATGCATATTGATGTAATGTTCATGAAATAAGCATGTTTAACATTACTCATGCCTAATCTCAAATAGGGTCCACATGTAAGCAAATGTGTGTTATCTAAGTTCAGGTTGAGACTCAATTTCATATATTGGACCTCAATACCTTCATCATTATTTCTAGATTACGAACTAGAGCTCATGATCATTGCTTGACATATCCTACTTACTTCCAATTTCACTGCTTAACTCATGACTAAGACCTAGGGTGTTACAAGCTTAGTAGATGTATTCTTATTTTAAGAGTTGTTGTTGCTTAAATACTAAATGTTGCATCATCATCACATGCATATAGAGAACGAGTTGGTGGAGATCATAACCATAGACGATCGTGAGTTCGAGGATATCATCGAGGAGTATGAGGAGGAGATTCTCGTGTAGGAGGAGGTTCTAGAGCCACCACTGATGGACTCAGCTGACACCATGCCTGCCCAAGGCAAACCCTGGTGCATAACCTCTATTTTATAATTCACCGTGTGTGTGTGTGTATATGTGTGTGTGTGTGTTGTGCATTTACATTACAGGAATTTTATAGAAACCACATGAATAGATATACCTGTCCTAAGAGTCTTACTAGTGCATGTTTGAGTAGATGGTATGCTTAGGTCATCGGTAGCCTGAGTAACCTGTTGTTGCTCACAATAGGGGATTATTATTACTCTCATAATAAAATGATGAAAGGAAAAATGGAGAGAGGGTAGGGATATGGTATGGGTATTGGTGGGTGTAACAGGTTGTGTCCCGCGGCCAACAGGGCTTAGCTTGGTTACAATGTTTTCCCTATTCGTGTTGATTAAGGACTGTCCATTGCTGTGGATGGTAGTTAGGTCATAGACTTATTATCCTAAGCACATAGTTGCTTATGGGAGTGGGAAGGCTCATTACGCTCTTGTTGCGGGTTCTGGCTCTTTTTGGACTGACTGATTGGAGGCGGGGAAAGGTGGAGGTCTAAGCACCATATTGAGACCGAGTCTCAAGCATGGGGGCTTGGAGTCCAAGTTTGGATAGGGACCTGGACCCCGTGATAGGAGTGGAATGGGTTGGTCTTGTTTGTGACTAGGGTACAAACAGGGCGTGTGTTTTGGGGTACCCAGCTGGGATACATTGGTTCACGAATCACCCTTTCTGTGAGACGTATGACTTGGTCATGGTCTAGCACCATAGTAAGAACTGGAAAATGAAAGATGGTGAAATGTTGATTGCTTAACCCTTGCTTGAAAGTAGAACAGGTGCTTACCTAGAATAGTTATTTAAGGAAGTAATCATGACTGCTAATAAAACTTGACTGTAAGGATGAACTATTAGTAATGCTTTCCACAAACAAAAAGAAAACAGTAAACCCATATTGGCTATCATATTCTTGAGAGTCAAAAAACTATTCCCCCTAGTCGGGTAAGTCTTGCGAGTATGTTGTGTACTCAGGGTTTATTTTACCCATGTTGCAGGTGCATCTTGAGGAGTAGATTTTGTGTGGAGGATTCTTCTGGTGGGCACAGACAGATCCTTGTATCATTTCTGCTAGATGTTTATTTTCATTCTGCTATTTAATTATCACACTCTAAACTCTGGTATTGTAATAAATAATTTCCAAGAACTCTTGTTGTATGAAATGGACTAAGTGTTGTAAGCTCATACTCATTATTGGATCCTGGTGGTAAAATGTGGATTATTTCAAGTTCTCCCTTGGGATGGGCTCGACGAAATTGTCCGATGTAGCTAACTTTTGGGGTGCTTAGTGTCTAGTGGAAGATGAGCGCCTCTGAAAGCATGTTATTTTGGGTAGTTCTGCCATATGTTAATGAGTCTACGAGTTAAAAAAAAACTATTTTCAAAACCAAAAATTTGACCAACAAAAGCTTTGCGAAATGTAGGATGCGATAAATTACGTAAATAAGTGTATGCCCTAGCAATATGGTCTATCTAGGATAGTGCCACTGGTTTTATCTAATCCATTTTCCATAGGTACACTAACTTACATTACGTAAGAATCGTTAGCTTATGGAAAGTGAGTGTACGACGTGCCAAAAATTTTATACGAATGCCACTATATTCCAGCTTGAGTGAATGAATAGGTCGATACATGCATCATGAAGAAAGAAATTAACTTAAACTAAACTTCCCCACACGTATAATTTTGGGTAGTGAATTCATTGGATAATAAGGGAAAAGAAATGCTTTAGCTCTTGAGGAAAAGTTGTAGCATGTATCAATTTATCGGGCCTTATCATATCATTAGCCGTTTGTTTCTAAATAAGGAGGCTTTGTCCCTAATGGTGGGTTATTATCTGTTTACAAATGAACCTAAGGTCTAGTTGCAGGAGTACCAGCACTGGGATGGGCCATAGTCTTGGAGAAGACTAGGGCGACAATGCTCGTGGTGATGATCATGGCAATGCCAATCGGGAAAGCCATGAGGCCCCACTTCTTGGTCCTCCTCCTCCTCTGCCACCACCATCGCCTCTGATGACCCATGCCGAGATGATGGCTGAGATGTTGGTTGCTCATTGTGAGTCAGCCCATGCCTTGGAAATGCTGGCGCAAGCTATTGGTGGCTTCTCCCGTGGAGGCCCCGATGGCAATGGCAGGAATAGGGGTGGTGCCCACGGTCCCAAGAGGACCTGTTCCTATTAGGACTTCTTGGGGACACACCCACCCACGTTCACACCAACTGTTGAGCCTCTGGATGCAGAGCATTGGCTTCATATTCTGGAGCAGAAGTTTCAGCTGCACAATGTGGCTGACGAGCAGAAGGTGTGCTTTGCTGCACAGCAGCTTCTAGGATCTACCAGTGCTTGGTGGGACACTTTCAATGCCATGAAGCCTATAGACCACCATGTGACTTGGCAGGAGTTTACCACTGCTTTCCATCAGTACTATTGTCGGGTTCATAAACCCAAGGTACCTCGAGGACTGGCTTTCGTGCCAAGGCTCAGCCCAAGAGTCTAAATACAATAGGCCAGAAGGATGGCCCAGTCGTCGACCAGAAGGTCTAGACCAAAAGGGGCGGCGCTTGCTCGTCGACCCCTTCGACCCACCACTCCGATCGGAGCACTCGCTTCAACCTCTAGACACCTCCGGATGCCCTCTCCAATCAAAAGGCCTGGCCCAAAGTGATACTTTTGATGCCGACCCCACATCCCTCCAACCGGGGCTCATGGGAACCCTGCTCACCGCTCTTCTCCGACCGGCGCACTCAGAGCCGACTGGAGCCATCCGACCTGGGACGCCTGCTCAGTAGGAACCAAGAGACATGCGGAGAAAAGCAGGGCAAGGCTCACAAGTCAAAACCACTATACCAGGGACCATACCCTGCATGGAACAGTACTCTATAGCCACCCTGACACAAATAGTGTTGTAGGCGCCGACATCTCCCCCTATAGTATTGTAGGCGCCGCTAAAAACTCCCATATGGTAAGACCCCCCTAGTGCCTCTGAGCATCGATAGCGTTATGGGCACTGGGATTTAACATACTAGGTGAACGTGGTGAGACTCCTCACATGCCTCTAGGCATCAAACAATATTTGTAGGTACCGATGTCTACCGTCCCTAAAGAAGGCAGCACGACCTCCCCATGCATCTGTCTTCTACAGTAACATCAACAATGTTGTAGGCGCCTACCATTATCTTGTACCCGCCGGTGTGGGCAACAAGGCTCGGTAGGCGTGCACAACAAGGCTCGGTAAAATACGCACCCTTTCCCTCTCACTTGTAAAGCCGTCCCCTTCATCTGTAAAAGGGGGTGCGCTTCCTCCAACAAAGGAGACCAATTCTAGTTGGCCAGAGTTCCTTAGATCGATAGCTCACAACCATAGAATTGCCAGGTTCGGACCTTAAGCAACCGCTTGAACACTTAGCTCATAGCAAAGTTCCTGTCACCCTTGGCCCTTCCGACCGGAGCCGACTGGACCTCTTGTACACCCCATCTTTCTCCTTCTCGTTTGTAACCCCACTACAAACTTCAAGCACCTGGCTCAGGAATAAAGTCACCGACCGACCCCGACTAGACATAGGGCATGTTGCCTGAACCAGTACAAATCCTGTGTCATTGAGTGCTAGGCCACCTCCGATCACAACATATAGCAAAACTATACATATTCACTAGTTGGTCACTTTCTGCACCGACAGTTGGCACCGTCCGTGGGGAGGACGTCGTACGTTCAACACTTTTTGGTCATTGGATGGCCCACTTTTCCGCCACCCTCACCGTGGCGGGCTCGGGCGATACGATTCGCTTCGGCTCGCTGGAGTTTCCTACACTCTCACTCGCTGGGATGCGAGTTCCACCCATCTTCAAGCCATCCCAGGCCTTCCTCTTTGGAAGCCTGAACTTTATCGCCGACCGGCTCGGCGTGCTACACCTCCGCGAGGAGGCTCACGTCCCGGCACCCGTTGGAGGGGTGCCCTCCATCGACTCTGGGACGCACAGCTTTGACGACGTAGCATCCGCGCTTCTTTCCGAGCAACTCTCTGCTCAAACCCCACTGTGAGTAATATACACGCTGTTATTTACTTACTATTTTCTATCTTGCGCCGATTACTCGACGAAACCCCATTGTCCCCAATGCAAACCGCCATACAACTAGTTCCCCTACGGCCTCACGTCTTCCGCGGACGCATACGCCCGGGGGCTCCGAACGATGCCTGCGTCGCCCCCTCTCGCATCCAAATTCGTGGGAATGGCGAGCTATGCTCCCACCTGTTTCCTCGACCTCATGGATGACGATCGCGAGAGTGACGGCTCCAGCATCGGCGACATGGCACCCAGCCACTGTCCATCCCGAGAGTGCACCATGGCAGACCCTCTGGGACACCCACTAACAGAAGCAGAGTCCTCACGGACTCACACCTTTTCAGACCCTCACGCGGAGACCCCCGAGCTCACACTTGAGCACGGGGAGGAACTACGACGACAGTGGCTGCATCAGCCACCAACTACGTAGGCATGCCCCGCGCACCACACTATGCCTCACGCGCATAGACTAGTGAACGGTGCCAGGGGGCGCACCCTTCAGGTCTAACACAACACCATGGACAGGGGGAACGATCCCCCGCACTTCGCTCGGGCAAACCAGAACATCACCGCCGTGGCCATGCTTCTGCGTGGCCTATTTGAGCCGAATGACCCTCATGAACAAGCGATCCACTGGAACCTCTGGGCACTAGTGGAAACCACCACCATTCAACAAGTGGAGTACTCCATATCGCGACGCCGACACGCGTCCTCAGTTCTCCGCCTAGGGGAACGAGACACGTGGCAGATGGGTCGCTCCACCTGATCGACCGCTACAATCACCTAAGTGCTGGCATAGGAGGCCGCACTAGCACCTCGTCTTGACTCAGCGACCGCTCCTGCACCGACTGCTAATATTCACGCGGCTCGGACCGAACCGAGACACTGTGTAGCAGCGACTAGAGTCCCTAGCCCTTGATGATCCTGGGACCATGGACCTTCATCCAAAACCCCCAACAAACGCCTGCTCCCGCTACGCTGACAGAGGCCGGGGCAAGGGCAAGGGCAAGGGCCAAGCATCAGGATCAGGACGAAGGCCCCTCCACTGCAGAGGGGGAAAAGAATAGAAAGAATCACCGCCAGCCGGCCAACTCTGCGTTGGTCAGCCATGGCTGATCATGCGGGCATGTAGCCCCTAGCAGGGCGCTTCCGACCACTTCCACGAAGCTCATGGAGAGCCCATGCACCATCACGACTACCCTGTAAACCACCTCTACAAAGGACTGCCAGCTCCTCAAGCACCTTCTATGCTAGGCCGACAGGCCGAAGGAAGAAAAAGGCAAGGAAGCAGCAACCAAGAAAGGGGGCGTAGCGGGCTAGGATCCGACCGGACGCGTACAAACCAAAGGATGACAACGACGCTCATCTCTCCAAACTACTGGAACATCTATGTCATTTTTCCTAAGCTTCAATCTTACCATTGTTTACTTAGTATATGCTCCTGCAAAAGCACCCTGACCCGAACACTTTTCGGCCTAGGGCGCTCGAGGGCTCCACTAGAGTACGCTACTATCATTATGCTTAATGACTACCTCCCTGTTTTGTTTACATATGGTGAAATTCCTTCCTACCCAACCAACGGGATAGTTTGTTCCTTAGTTTTGCTTTACATAGCTTTGCTTTAAAAACATTCCAACCGATCGTACCCCACCTTTCCCTACGGTTATGAGCAGTTGAGCCTCACGGGCCTCGCCCTGGGCTCCCAAGGTCATAGCCTACGGGACAAATGGGTAGGTATGAGAAAGAAAGAATAAAAAACAAAATTATGCTAAGAAAAAACTAAGGAACAAAAGGGAACAGGCTCCCTCGAACGAAGCAATTCCATCACAGAAAACAAAACTGACGGTAGTCATTAAGCACACAGTAATATTTACACGGGGCTCCCCCACGAACTTAAACTTCTACCTTCACTAAATTACTTATATTTTGCAAGCTATTGGACTGGCCCGGCGACATCTGCTGATGATACGACCGACGAGGGCGCGGGCTGCTCACTCCTTGATGGCACGACGTTCGGCTCGGTCAGGGTTGGGGCGACGTTCACCTCCGACCCAAGCTCCGCGCCTTCTACAGGCTAGGCAGCGTCTTCCCCGTGCATGCTTCTAGCCATATCTTCATGGTGGACGTCCATCACCCATTGGGTAGAGACTTGCTCTGCCACCAACCTTGCGTGCGGCAGCAAGCCCTCCCTGATGGACTGGATGTCCTCCATGATCAAGCCTTCAGCATAGCCTTCAGCATACCCGCTGCAGATGGCAGTGAAGTCCAGGTTCGGATGATGTGTCGTCATCGAAGTCAGCACCCCCAATGCCCTATAGAATAGTCTGCTCCTGATAAGGTCCTGAACCATATCCAGGACCTCCGCCAGCTGGACCGTGGGCGTGCTAGTGCTGGGGGTCGACTCGAAGATGTCCGAGACGACAAGCTAGGCAATGTTGTGGATCTGGTCAAGATCCCCCTCGAGAGCATGTCGCTCTTCACGGGACTTGACAAGTTCCTCCACATTCCAGCTAAGGGTCGCCTTGATCGTCTCCAGGTCTCACTCCAGTGTCTTCACCTTTCCACCCAGCTCTGAGAGAAGAGCGACAAGCTCAGAAACAGGCTGAAGAAAAAAAACTAACAGTGAAGAACAGAAAAAGCACGTACCGACGTACAAGTTCTCAAGGATGGGGAGATCCTCTGCCTACCGGGCCGCCTGCTCACGTAGCCGAGCACTCGCGTCCTCCATCCCCATCAACTGGCCCTGGAGCGCGAGCACCTCCTAGTCCGCCTCTGATCGGGCCCTCCACTCCGCCTCCAGGGCCTTCCATGCCGACTCTGGGGTGGCCCGTTCTGACGCCAAAGCGCTCCGCTCTGGCTCAAGGGCCGCTAAGGCCTCCTGAAGCGCCGCCTCGGTGTTCGCCAGGGATGACCGCAACCCCGCCTCAGTCTCTGCCTGGCGGGCCTTCGCCGCCTCAAGCCCTTGCTTGGCGGCAATCGCCCGCTCTGCTGCACGCTGCCCCTCTGCCCGCGTCGTGGTCGCCTCGGCCGCCCGGTCCTAGGATCATGGCAGGTGGACTCTACCCAACGCTCGAGCTCGGCCATCAGGGCATGTTCCATCCAGAGGAAGCGAGACTTGCGGGATGACATCTCCTTTAGACTCTACAAAAAACAGGCGCGCTAAGGCAACCAACAAAAGGTTCAAAGGTCAAGGACAAAGTACGGAAAACTCATCGCCGCGCCAAGCTACAGGTCGACCTCCAACAACTGCTGAGCAAACCTAACCTGCCTCTAGGCATTTCCAAGCTTCTCGGATTGGTTGGTGAGCTCGGACCCCGTGGCATGCCCTTGCTCCCCAAGGATGTCCCAGAGCTGACGCTCCTAGGAATCCTAAAGGACAAACCATGCCTCCACTGGGTCCTCAGGGCAGGCCCACTCTAGGTCACCCTCCGACAGCCCACCAAAGGGCCCAGCCACCGATTGGTCCATCGCCAGCTCCTACGGTGACACCAACGGCCCTACCACGATATTCGCCTCGTCATCAGACGGAATGTTCACCACTTCATTCACGTGGACCACCAATGGGCATCCCAACTCCGTCTCGGCTGCACTTTCCTCTGGTGCCTTCGGCCCTGGTGGCAAGGATGTGCCGGGCAGCCCTCCACTCAGTGAGGCCAAGAGTTCGATCTCCCTCTCCTCTTCCGCCATGACCGGTTGAGGAGGGGTCGCAAGGGTTACTTCCGACATAGCCCCTGCCGTCAGCACCGGAATCGCTGCCAAAGTTGATGCCACTGCCGTCGCTATGGCAGCAACCGCCCCCGAAAGGGAAGGGCTCACCGCCACCACCCTGCTCCCCATGTCGCTCGCCGCAGCACACTACAGGGTGGGCCTCTAGGTCTCCTACATGGGAGTCAAGGCGATGCTTAGCCCTATCATCCCTCGACCGCTAACAGAAATTGTAGGTAAGTCACAATCCAAAAAGACTCAACCAGTAAAAGATCGAAGAGCAACAAAGGGAAACACACCGAGAGGTGAGCGGCATGACTCTAAAGGTAGGCCCCGATGATGATGGACCTGCAGGACAAGGACCACTCCCAGGCTGCGACCCATGCCCCCTCGCTTTAGATGGGGGCGGAGACGTCTTGACCGGCTCTTGCCCATCCTCTGGGTCGCTACAACCTCCGGCTCGGGACTCCTCGACCGGAGCAACGGGTGGAGCGTCCGTCGATTGCAAGTCATGCGATGTATGGGCACTAGTCGACTCCCCAGACCGCCCGGCTTGCTCAACCGCGTCTGCCATAGGCGATGACGGGACCGGCGACAACGCCAAGGGGCATGGTGACCGCATCCGTTTCGCCGCCCGTCCACCAACGGTGTCTGTGCTCACCGCACACTTCCTCGGTGCGGGAACCACCGCACGCTGCATGGCCTCATGCTCCTCACTAGCGGACATTGCCATAGGGTCATGATGCTCCGCCAAGGTCACAACGACCTCCTAACTCTGCTCCTCATCGGAGAAGACCATGTTGTCCACATCCATAGGATCATCCGACGCAAGTTCTGACTCAATGTCGCTCCTACGTTCCTCGGCCTTCACGCGTCGGGTGACCTCCCACTCCTTCTCCTGCTTCTGCTGAACCTCCCTAGTTCTCTTCTTCTTCCTAGCATCTGCCGCCTCCTTCTGGGTAGCCTGCCGGGCCACGCCCTCTGGTCCCTTAGGAAGGTGCGGCTGGGACTTGTACTTTTCAAGCCCCTACAGAACAGATGACCCGAAATTAAGAAATAGGAAAAGCAGAGGAAGAGTCACGAATGAAAAAGTAGGGATCATACCTGTCTAGATACGACCGAGGCATTGAATGGTATGGGTTTCCCCACAACCGTCTCCTTGGGCCTCAGCTACAGCACCCGGCCCAGGCAACTCTAGACCTTGTCGTCTGGTAGGTCCTCCAGTGATGCATAGTCCAGGTCCGATTGGCCATTGTACCTCCACATTGGCCACGTCCTCTCCGCCAATGGCCCAACCCAGCGGCGGTAGAGGGTGTGGAACACCCGCACCCCATCAAGGCCCCGCTTTATGAGCTCCCGGAGCTCCTCCTTGATGACTCCCACCTTGTGCTTCTCTGTGCGGGTGCAACCCCACGACCAGCTATCCCGCTTCTCTAGCCTCCCATCAGTGAACGCTGGGAATGGCGCCGCCGTTAGATTCCTGATGTAAAACCACTCCCCGTGCCACCCCCAGTTGGAGTCACAGGGGGTGTATGTGGGGTATGAACCTCCTATGCTTGGCTTCCTCTATAAGGCAAAACCTCCCACCGGCGCGGTTTCGGCCGAGTTCCCCACCGTCAGGGTCCTCTCGGAGAACAGCCATCAAAAGAAATATGCATGTGGCTCCATCCTGATGAAAGCCTTGTAGACAGTGACGAAGCCGGTGATGTGTAGCACCCCCGTTGGATTCAGATGCTGTAGCTCCAGACCCCACTCATTGAGGAGTCCACGCAAGAACCAGTGCGTGGGGTATCCCAACCCGCGCTCATGGAAGGTTCAGAAGGACACCACCTCATTGGGCCGAGGTTGCAGAAACTCCTCCCCCTCGGGAACCCTCTAGTGCACCACCTCCTGTGGTGGCAAAAACCCCTCCTTGACAAAGGCCTCCAGCACCGACTTCCTCATGGTGGACAACCTCTAGTCCGACATTTTGCTCTGGGATCACAAGAGGATTAGTGAGTTCTTCTCTTCCCCCCTCGCTCTCTCCCCTTTCTTTCCTAGAAACCTTCATGGCTCTCAGGAATGCTCATGGCAAGATGGAAGAAGGAAGGCGATGGCAGACGAGGAACAGGCAAAAGGATAGGGCAAAAAAACCCTCTCCCTTCTCCTACTTAAGGAAAGGGAAACAACAGTTAGGGAAGGGCGCACCGATCGCGGAAGATGGAACGGCGGAGTGAGGAATTCTCTCTCTCTCTCCTTCCCATTTAATGCAAATAAGACACGCCCTAACCGATGAGACGTGCCCCGTGCGATAGAACAACTCCTGATCAGAAGGGACAGGGCCTAGCCATGGCCCACCACTACCACACAATGGGCACAGGAACCGAAGCGCCACCATACACGAATGGCTCCCCACTTCCCTAGGCCAGACCTAAAGGAACCCAAAGCAAAATCTTCCGCCAGAAGAAACCATCTGACCCCCTGAGTCAATCGAATCACTTAGGATAGACACCAAGAGATAGGTAAGGAAGCGAAGGGGCGCCCCATGCAGGCCATGCCAACTCCATCATGAAGCGGCAGTTGCCTCATTTGACATGAGCAACCAATAGAGC
Source organism: Miscanthus floridulus (assembly GCF_019320115.1). Classification (NCBI taxonomy): domain Eukaryota; kingdom Viridiplantae; phylum Streptophyta; class Magnoliopsida; order Poales; family Poaceae; genus Miscanthus; species Miscanthus floridulus. The sequence goes on from NC_089597.1 coordinate 101,101,231, forward strand.
CAGGGGAGAAAATCATAGATGAGCCCCATGTGGCCCTCGCTCGGTCTGGCAGACCAGGTCATCTCAACCTTCTCGTTCAATCCTGAACCTCTCGCCAAGCCCACAGAATCTCCATCGAGGGGAGGCCGTTAGGCCACCCAGGTCGGTCTCCGGAACGACCTAGGTATCTGTCGGGTTGCAAGTAAAGGAGTAGTGGAATGTCATAAGAGGGCTATGCTGACCCCATCACGAACGATGGATCCGGATTCCACTCGATCATACCCGTTAGCGAACTCACCGAGCGACGTTGTTCGAGCCTAAGCGATCAGGACAGGCGATAAGACTTAGCCCCTCCAGTTGTGAGGAACCAAGGATGGGGTAACGCACACAACTCACATCGACCCCTATGAAGGCCCAACAGGGTTCGGGGGCTCAAGACAAATGCCAGGGACTGCGACCCTAAACTCGCTAGGATCCATGACTCCGACTAGCCCGGTCCCATGGCATGCACCGACACCAGGATTCGCGAGCACCGCCTCGTCCGATCTATAAACTAACCAACTAACTACGCTTCCGGCTGCGCTCCAAAAAAACCAGGGACCGTGACTCTGAACTCGCGTGGACTCCGAACTCACGTCATTCGGCTACAATTCTGACTGTGCTCCAAAAAACTAGGGACCGCGACTCCAAACTCGCGTAAAAAACCAGGGACCGCGGCTCCGAACTCGCATCGAAAACTAGGGACCGCGACTCCAAACTTGCATGATCAGGATCCATGAGCACCGCCTAGTCGCCTCGTCTGATCCCAAAAAACTAACCACCTCGGGCACCCAGGCTGTGCCGAGGCCAGGATCCATGACTCTGACCCGCCCGGTCCCACGGCACGCACCGACGCTAGGACCCACGGTCTCGGTCTCGTCTTACCCCTAAACTAACTATTTCAAAACCACAGCACACACCGATGCCAGGGTTTGTTCGAACTAACTCCCTCACCTGATCCCATGGCATGCATCGACGCTAGGATCAGTGAGCTCTCTCGCGCCTAAACTAACTCCCTCACCCGATCCCACGACGCGCATCGACACCAGAATCAGTGAGCTCTCTCACGCCCGAACTAACTTCCTCGCCCAATCCCACGGCGCGCATCGACGCTAGGGTCAGTGAGCTCTGTCTCGTCCAAAAACATTAACTGACTCCCTCGCTCGATCCCACGGTGCGCACCAACGCCAGGATCCACAAGCTCCCTCCCACCCAATCTCTCAAAAACAAACTAAAAACCGCCTCGGCTGCACAACGACACCTCGGGCGACAAAATTCCATCGACAAAATAGGAAACCTCCACACAGAAAACCCCTAGATGGTTCCACCCGAACTGCCTGGGGGCACGGGGGCTACACCCATGGGTGCGCTCATGCGCACCCGTCGACAAGACAAAAATCCTCCGAATAGTTCGACCCGAATCGCCCGGGGGCTCGGGGGCTCCTGTCGGGTTCATAAATCCAGGGTCCCTCGGGGACCGGCTTCCGCGCCAAGGCTCGGCCCAAGAGTCTAAATACAATAGGCCAGAAGGATATCCCTATCGCTGACCAGAAGGTCTAGACTAAAAGGAGCGGCGCCCGCTCATCGACCCCTTCGGCCCACCACTTTGATCGGAGCACTCGCTTTGGCCTCCAGACGCCTCCAGACGCCCTCTTCGATCGGAAGGCCTGGCCCAAAGTGATACTTCCAATGCCGACCCCGCGTCCCTCCGACTGGGGCTCATGGGAACCTTGCTCACCGCTCTTCTCTGACCGATGCACTCAGAGCCAACTGGAGCCATCCAACCAGGGACGCCCGCTCGGTAGGAACCAAGAGACGTGTGGAGAAAAGCAAGGCAAGGCTCTCAAGTCAAAACCACTGTACCAGGGACCATACCCTACATGGAACAGTACTCTGCAGCCACCCTGACACAAATAGTGTTGCAGGCGCCAACATTTCCCTCTATAGTATTGTAGGCGCCGCTAAAAACTCCCATACGGTAAGACCCCCCACGTGCCTCTAAGCATCGATAGCGTTATGGGCATCAGGATTTACCGTACTGGGTGAACATGGTGAGACTCCTCACAAGCATCTAGGCATCAAACAATATTTGCAGGTATCGACGTCTACTGTACCTGAAGAAGGCAGCATGACCTCCCCCATGCGTCTGACATTCTACAGTAACATCAACAGTGTTGTAGGCACCTATCATTATCTTGTACCTGCCGGTGTGGGCAACAAGGCTCGATAGGCATGGGCAACAAGGCTCGGTAAAATACGCACCCTTTCCCTCTCACTTGTAAAGCTGTCCCCATCATCTATAAAAGGGGGTGCACTTCCTCCAACAAAGGAGACCAATTCTAGTTGGCCAGAATTCCTTAGATCCATAGCTCACAACCATAGAACCGCCAGGTTCAGACCTCAAGCACCCGCTTGAACACTTAGCTCATAGCGAAGTTCTTGTCACTCTCGGCCCATCCGACCGGAGCCGATCGGACCTCTTGTACACCCCATCTTTCTCCTTCTCGTTTGTAACCCCACTACAAACTTCGAGTACCTGGGCTCAGGAATAAAGTCACCGACCGACCCTGACTGGACATAGGGCACGTTACCTAAACCAGTATAAATCCTGTGTCATTGAGTGCTAGGACACCTCCGATCACAATGTACAGAAAACTACAAATATTCACTAGTTGGTCACTTTCTGCATCGACAACTATATTCCTATTGGTTTGCAAAATAGGAAGCTATCCGAGTTTCTAGAGCTAAAGCAAGGAAACATGACTGTGGTGGAGTATGTGAACAAGTTGAACCATATTGCACAGTACGCTGGGAGTCATGCAGATACTGATGAGAAGAAGATGGACCATTTCAATCATGGTCTCTCTTGAATCTTGCAAGAGAAGCTGTATACATGTGGCTATCAGACCTTTTGTGCTTTGATGAATGTTGGTATTGCTATGGAGGGACTTCAGCGTGACTAAAACATCCTCAATTTTCCTTGAAGGGAAAATCCACAGAATGAATTTTAATATGATAAAACCAAGAACTGATTCCATCATATTATCATATTTCAGTCGATGTCACAGTCATACATCGTAAGATTATAAGAATACAAGATATTACATCACTGGGGAACATACCTATTACAGAGTTAATCTAGCAGAAGACTATCGAGTGAAGGCTCCTCCTTCATGGGCATCATCAGAGTTGGTGTAGTGCAGCATAGATTCCATCTCTGAACCAAACTTGAGCGTAGGCACGAGACCTTCTAATCCTTCTAAAGTCAGCATCTCTGAGAAGCAGGAAATTTGCACACCACCAGATGTGTGCAGGCCATGGTCAGCACCGATGAGCTTTAGTGGAAAAGATAAACAAGGGATCTGGCGATCCTAATATTTGGCTATGGTTTGCATCCTTAGCGCATGAGAAGTAAATAACATTAGTAATATAATAATAATATCCAATTTTTAACACATTCACCACCACACCATCCATATCCATCCACCAACCATCCATCCCAAACCATCTCCACACCACCACACCACATCTCATCTCACACACTCAGGTCGACAGGCCAACTCCCTCTCGGCCTTGTCTCAATGGCCCGCAACCCCCAAGGCTCACGACCAGAAAATACCCCAAACCCTGGAGGGAGGAAAGAAGGACTCATCTCCTATCTAGTTTAAGCGAAACCCAGGAAAGGTCCATAGCTGACAAGTCAGCATATGTATCGATCGATCAACCAAACACTCTGCAGAGGTTTTACATACCCACAAGATTAGCCATCCTCGGAGCCATGTATCTCCTAGGTAGAATTCCGATCGCTTGCTAGCCTAGAATGATGCCACCCTACCTCTCTGCCCTGGAACATTCCAAGTCTAGTCTGGGATGGCTGATACTGTGAGTCATGGACAGAGCTAGGGCCCTCTGGGTGTCAAGAGCCAGGTCCATAAGGCCTCCTGAAGTCTCGGAAGGGTGTGGGGGAAAACCACGTGCCCCATACCTCCTTGCACACGTTCACCTAGCAGTAGTGGCATCGCTCTACCAAGTAGTCTGACCGTCTCGCACCATATAGGGCGAGTGGGATCAAAAGGATTCCCGGTGAGTCTGAGTACTAGTAAGTCCTTAGGGATTGACCAAGCCAGAATGTCTTCATCAGGGTTTCCATTTTACGTGCCACCACAGCACTTCTACCCCGGGCTCCACCTCTCCAAGGTTCACACCCAAGGCCACCACCAATTACCATTTACCCGCCACAGGTATTCCATATCCAAGTGCCCAGGTAGCACCACATGGCAAGACTCGCCCTAGGCTCATCGTTATTCTAGCTCGGTCGACACAACCCTCACTCTCTGTGCACCCAAGACACACGCAGCACGCTCACACACTAGCAAGTCTGGCACCCATAGCCAAACCCTTCCCAGGGGGTTCACCACCAGCATCACATCCCCGATATAATGTGAAGTGGAGTTAATAATAAGTATAGTGGTGTAATATGCAAGCAAGTAGGCAAGTAAGCAAATATAAGCGAGCGAATGCGCAAAGCAGGGTGACGTGGTAGAGTAGGTTGCATCAGGGTAATAATGGCTCAGGTAGTAGCATGCATCAAAGTACTATCAAAGGAATATTATAAAGCGCTAGCTGTTCTAAATATTATGCAATGTCTAATAGGATTCTCTAAAAGAGGGTGCTGCCATGACACCTATGATGTCGAGGTGGTAGTGGTACAAATCTTCGTTAGTCGGTGTACTCGATCAGGAAGGTCTCCTCCTCCCAGATCAACTCCACTCCACAATCCTGTTGTCGGTCATGTTCTCTTTCTCCCACGGGTTCCGGTCCAACATTGTCCTTAAGGCAATTACCTCCAAAACACACCCAAGGCTAGAGAACAAACAATATTCCAAAAAGGTGACAAGACCCAGAAGGAACACAAAGAGGAAATGACTTGGCCCTCTTGGCTGATGTCCGATCCATGGGCCAAAGAAAACAGGAGTGGTTGTTCACTAAGCACGGGCTTAAGTCAAGGCCTAGCCTGTACTTCCCAGGCCAACTGTGGTTGACCTGTACAGCTTCAAGATAAATGGCCAAGACCTCAGTTCATCCTAAGTAAACACCACAGGTCACGGTCTTTCGATCCGTGCATCATAGAGATTGACATGAATCGAAAGGAGCGGCTATACAATTCCGATCTCTCTCAATCCGTATGCCATTGTAATTGATGAGGACCAAGAAAGGGTGGGGCAGGAGAGAAAGGTATGGCAAAGGTCTACTCCTTCCTATACACACGCCATGGCAAAGGATGAGGCATCAGAAAGGAGCGACACACAAAAGGACATGAGTGCCCAATCCACTGGTAGGGTACCAGGACCTAGGTGCACTAAATGCTCCAAGACACCCTAGGGTTCTTAGCGGTGTGGTTGTCACCACAAGAACCACAGAAATGCTATGGTCCGATTGGGTACAAGCATACAAGGGTTTAAGCACGAAAGAACCAAAAGAGAAGAACATGAGATTCGCCTTCCTTTGATCCACTCGCCCTAGAAGCCGATGAGAATCAAAGGAATGGAATCAAGAGCGCAATAAACACCAAACAAGCAAGGGGCTCAATCCACATCTTACTGGATTGATGAGGATTGAGAACCAAAGAGAGAGAAGAATGGAATCTGTACTCTTTCGACCAACTTGTCATGGAACGGACGAAGGTTGGAGAGAAGAGATACAGTCCCATGATCCAAACCAGCTCATAGGGCATCACGGCCATGCAACTAATGGCACAATGCTATCACCCCAGTTCGTAGCAGTGCGGTTGTCACCGCTTAGACCCGAAGGAATGCTATGGTCAAGGTGGTGCAATCATATAAGGTGGCTAGGATAAACAAAGGCAAAAAGAGGTAGAGCCCGATGGTCATGGCGAGGGGACTCGCGGCCATGAGCTTATCCTACACGAGTTGGCATCCATCTTCTACAATCATCATATCCCGACTTGTCCACTAAGTTAGGCCACAAAGGGCTCATTGCGTGCGGGTGATATCCGCACCAATGTTCAGTCCACAAAGGTCAGGTCCTAGGGCCGAATCGGATTACTAATAATTGTAGTACATCGGAGACAACTAAAAGTGAGGGAGCGAGTTATGCTCGCCATTATAGCCACGGTGGGGCGAACCCACTACCGAAATGGTCGAACGAGGTACGATCCCTCGACCGGCTTGAAGGCGCGGTCCTTAGGCAAACAAACATAACATAAGAACAAGAATCCCGACAACCCCACATAAGAGCTAAGACATGACCACATGAATGGAGTAGCACATATCCATAGCGAGGGGATGGGTAGACCTGCACAAGGGCACGGTGCAGACAGATATAGATAGATCAAGATCACGTATTGTAAGTGTACGAACGAGTATAAGAATGAGTAGGAAGGGGCTTTCATCGGTGTCGGGAATGGCGTTCGACTAGGATTCGACTTCGCAGCAAAGATGTGGAGGCCCAAGGGCTGTTGTAACTTGTCCCGGAGGGCTATGGCTGCCTCTGGCCAGCTACGGCCTACTGTGGCTAGCTGTGGCTTGCTGCAGCTTGCTGTGGCTGGCTACGGCCAGCTACAGCATGCTATAGGTGGCCAAGGGCTGGCTGTTGCTGGCCGGGTGTGGCAGTAGGTGGCCAGAGGGTGACTGCTGATGTAGGACACAGCTAGGGTTGGCGACGAGGGTATTCGGCCAAGGCGTTAGGGCCATTCGCAAGTCTAAAAGAGAGGCAAATCTCGGTCTCGAGTTTTGCGGCATGAATAGCAAGTGGGGACAAGTCCACCTCGTAGAGCTTGATTTTAGAAAAATGTGGGAACTAGTTTCACATTTCTCTGAGGTCGTATGGATTTTCTATGAATTTCCAAAGGTTAAATCCTTTTCTTGAAAAAGAAAAATGAAGGATAATCCAGGGCTCGACACGTGGCAGCATGGGACTGGGCCAGGCGCTTGCAATCACTGATAGGTGGGACCACATCATCAGTCAACATTGACCGGTCAACGGTCAACACTGACCGGGCTCAAGTGGGCACCGGAGGGCCGGGTCAAGGGCCGGATATGGGCCGATTTGGGCCGGCCCGGCCCGGACACATGTCGGCTGGTTAGGCGGTCTGCGTGGCGGTGCTGGGCTCCTACTAGGCTCGAGTCCATGAGTGTGGCTCACGGTGCACCGTCAGGCAGGGTCCAGTGGACCGAAGGCTTGGTTCATGGTGGTCCAGGTCCATTTCCTTCTCCCTCGGTCTATGGCTCACGTGAAACCGGTGCACCACACTGTTGCTCCTCCTTTCCTCTTGCTCCTCTGTTTCCCGATGGAGTCCCCCACCGGTAGTGGGCTGATGCCCCCGGGCAACTTAGTGGCTCGGAGGCATCGACATAGGGCGCTAAGGGTTCACCGGGCAGTGGCCAGTACTCTGGTGGTCTAGAAGACGGCAGCTGGGGCTCCAGGTGGCTGGCGATAGCAACATGGCGGATCACGGCGGTGGTTGTGGTGCGTGGGCTCACCATCAGTGTTGAAGGCAAAGGGATGGCAGTGTAGTGGCGAGGTGCCGCAGTGATGATTCGAGGCCGTGCTATGCCGAGCCGCTATGTCGACGTAGTCGTAAGGGCGACGGCACAAGCTTCGGCTCCGGCGAGCTGCAACAGTGGGCTCCGGCCTTTCTGGTAGTCACCAAAGGGTGGGAGGTGCTCATGGTGGCAGCGTGCTCGACGACGTCCGCGCGGCTCTAGCGTGGCATGATTCGGAGTAGCGTGGCGAAGGTGGCTCCGGGCGGTCATTCCGGCAGCGCGGTGGGCGACATCATGGCCTAGGACGTCGAGACGCGTTCGCAGGGTTGCCACTTGATGCAGAGGAGGGGCAGAGCACAACGAGGCATGGCACGATGTCATGGCAAGGGCATGGTCTCTAGTGTCACGAGCAGCACGGCGTGTAGGGGCTCGCAAGCATAGACCAGCCTAGAGCAGAGGACGATGGTGCGGCTTGGCATGTCACCGATAGTTCTGTAGGCTCGGGGCGAGGTGGTCGATGCTGCCAGTGTGGCGAGGCGCTGCGGACTCTAGCTCATCGAGCAGTGTGGGCAGAGGTAGGTGAGGAGCAGCGGTGGCAGCTAAAGAGAGTGGGTGAGGGAGACGGTTGTGGCGCTATTCCTGGCCGTGGCGAGCAGCTTGGGGTCGCGTTGATCTTGGTCGATGAGCAGCTGCTCTGGTGTGGACGTGCTACTCGGCTCTACCACGGCGATCGGTTCCAGCAGCTGGCTAACACGAGTGGTGATGGAGTGGATCGGCGCGGCGATGACAACAGGGTCGTCGTTGTGCAGTAGAGGAGGGGCATGGCGTCAGAGGCTAAGCGAGGCCGAGAGGTGCGAGAAGGGCTATGGCGGCGCGGTGGAGGGAGTTGGTGAGGACGAGGCCTTGGCCGGGGGTTTTATAGCCCAAAGGTTAGGGCTTCGCGGTGGGGCACCGGCGTCCGTGCCGCTAATTTGACGGTCGGTGCGACTTGGTGTGCATCCAAGGCCGCAAGCAGGTGAGCAACACGAGAAGCTTCGAGAAGGGGGCATCCAGGCTCGGTGCGGTCGCTTTCGCAGTTCGCGGTGCAAGGTGCGGCTCAGTGGGGCCCGTAGCTATGGTCTCCGCTGCAACAGCAGCTGCCCGGTGGGCTCATTGGAAAAGCAGAGGAGAGGGGGAGTGGTTGGAGGAAGGGGATGACCGACAGGGTCATGCTGTTGGCGGCCATGGGAGGAAGGCGAAGCTGTCCTAGATCAGGTTCATGGCTGGGTCTTCTTAATGGGCTAGGCTGTGCTACTACATTCACATGCTGGGCCGACCGATTGACAGTTGGGCCACACGGCCAGGAGAAGAGGATGGCGTACGAGCTGGGCTAGCTCGGGGAGGCAGGCCGAGCAGGTTGTTGTCCAAAGTCTGGGCTGAAGGCACGTGCGGGGCTAGGAGGAGGGTTGGGCCAGTCACACATCTTGGGCTAGCTGGTCATCTGTGGATCCTAGCAAGGTGTAGGATGTGTTAAATTGGAAATCTCCAAAGTCGGTGCATCAGATTCATCAATTCCTTAGTCTTGCTAGTTATTATCGGTGCTTCATCCCTAAGTTTTCTAAAGTAGCTCAACTAATGACCAAGTTGCTCCAAAAGGATGTCAAATTTGTTTGGAGTCTGGCTTGTGAAGAAGCTTTCCAAGCCTTGAAGAAGTTTCTTACCTCTGCTCCTATTCTTGCCCAACCAGATATTGATAGGCCATTTGATGTGTATAGTGATGCCTCTAGGATGGGACTGGGATGTGTGCTTATGCAAGATAGACGTGTGATCGCTTATGCTTTACGTCAGCTAAAAAGCATGAGTTGAATTATCCCACCCATGATTTAGAGCTAGCTGTAGTTGTGCACACTCTAAAAATTTGGAGACATTACCTGTTGGGAAATAAAGTACACATTTTTATAGATCACAAGAGCCTTAAATATATTTTTCACTCAATCTGAGTTGAATATGAGGCAACAGAGGTGGCTTGAGTTAATCAAAGATTATAACTTAGAAGTTCATTATTACCCTAGAAAAGCTAATGTGGTGGCTAATGCCTTAAGTCGAAAGTCGCATCAAGTTGACGAAGAATCTTTGTCTCTCAACCATTCTGAAGTGTTAGCCCATATTTCTCTAGTCTCGGATTTACTTAAGTAAATTATTATAGAGCAAAGGCAAGATGCTTTGGAAATTCCGCATATCAAGAAGTTAATTGCCAAAGGACGTGGTCCTCATTTCAGTATTGATGATCAAGGTTTGTTGAAGTTCTAGAACCAGTTGGTGGTTCCCTCAAGTGATGAGCTTAGGAGAAAAATTTTGGATGAAGCTCACAGCTCCAAATTATCCATTCATTCGGGAAGTAACAAGATGTATCATGGTTTGCGTCACTTGTATTGGTGGCCAAATATGAAATAGGATATTACCAAATACATCTTCGAATGTGACATTTATGGAAGGGTTAAGGCGGACCATATGCGTACGCCTGGATTTCTACAACCCTTGCCTATCCCTGTTTGGAAATAGGAGGATATTTCCATGGACTTTGTTGTGGGTTTGCCCCACACGACAAAGGGGTATGACTCTATTTGGGTCATTGTGGATCGCCTTACCAAGTTTGCTCATTTCCTCCCGGTGGATACAAGGTATTCAGCTAAGAAGTATGCCAAGTTATATTTTGATCGGGTTGTGACCCTACATGGAGTTCCTCTTACCATTGTTTCCGATAGAGAGTCAGTCTTTGTCTCTTATTTCTAGGAGCAACTCTAGAAATGTCTTGGTACTTGTCTCCTCAGAAGTTCAGCTTATCATCTGCAAACTGACTATCAGACAGAAAGGGTCAATCAAGTACTTGAATACATGTTGAGAGCTTATGCCATTTCTTATCTAGAAAAATGGGATGAATGCTTGACTTTAGCTGAGTTTTCCTATAATAATAGCTATCAAGAGAGCATTCGAATGGCACCATTCGAGGCCCTATATGGTAAGAAATGTAGAACACCCCTTAACTGGGTGGAAGTGGGTGACCGTGGTTACTTTGGACCTGATTTTATCAAAGAAGCAAGAGAACAGGTCAGTGTTATTCAGAGTCATTTGAAAGCGGCTCAGAACCGTCAGAAAGCTTATGCGGACAAGAGGAGAAGGCCCTTGTAATTTGAAGTTGGTGACCATGTGTACCTAAAGGTATCCCCGATGAGAGATGTGCATCGGTTTGGAGTCCGTGGAAAGTTAGCTCCTCGTTATGTTGGAGCTTATAAGATTTGGGAGCGATGTGGTTCGGTTGCTTATCGTCTCTAACTTCTGAATATTTTGTCAACAGTACATAATGTCTTTCATGTTTCCCAATTAAAGAAGTGTTTATGAGTTCCTGAGGAAGTGGTGGAAATTGAAGGACTCCCTCTCCAACCTGATCTTTCTTATATTGAGCATCCTGTCAAAATCTTGGATGAAAAAGAGAGAGTTACAAGAAACAAAGTGGTAAACTTTTATAAAGTCTAGTGGCAAAACCATTCGAAGGATGAAGCAACTTGGGAGTAGGAGAGTTATATTCTGGAGCATTATCCCCATCTTCTCCCCGGTGTGCCGAGGTAATAGTTTATGTTAAAAGCTTACTCTTACCCTTTTCCTACACTAGGCACTCACATGAAATCTCGAGATGAGATTTTGTTTAAGGGGGGGAGAGTTGTAACACCCTCGGTGTTACACCCTAAATCATTTACTAAGACACATCATGAGCATCATATTTATGTGTTAGTGCATGTGATGGAGTGCATAGATGAAGCATTGCAATTAAAACGATCAATAAAAGTGTTAAACAAAAAGATACTCCATAATTCATACAGTTAACAAGTAGGGTTGTAAACCAATTTTTATTGAACAAAAACACTATAGAACACACATGTGACACTTAAATAAAGTTTGAAATATCAACTTTGTAGATGATAGTGAAATACTTGCTGTTGAAAATGATATTACTAACTAAATTTCTACTAGCCTTGAAATTACAAATTGAAATCAAGTTCAGCTGAAAAACTTAGAAAATGTCCAAGTTTGTCAACAGCTAGACATTGCAATGTTTAGCAAATTATTTTGAGAGATTGGATTAAGGGGTGGTGTAGTGTTATAGCTCGATTTGGTAGTCTGATATACCATATTGAGTGTAGCTAAGACCATTTTGGTTTTGTAGCAGCGGTTTAGTCACGGCGGGGGCTTTAAAAACCACGCACAGCACGTCCTCGGCCTGTTTCCCCGAGTGGGTGCGGTCATCGCGCCTCAGGGGCATGACGTCATCGCGTCGATGCGTCTTGAGCACGCCCATGCGCTGTCCATTCTCGGCTAACCTTGCTGTCTGTCTGATCCGTCGGGGGCGCTGCGGTGTGGGGCCACCGCTGCTGCTGCTCGTGTGGCCATACGGCGCTACCCCTATCCCGTGCGCTAACGCACAGCCAGCCCACCGTGCGTCACGACACAGCTGCTACCGCTACCATCGCGTCATCCTTACATTGTGCCTCTACCCTAGTTGGATGCCACTTGCACATGGTCGTGCTTGACGTCTCCATGCCATTGATGGCATAGTGGCGTGCGGGCCACGCTGGTCACAAACGCGCGCACCTGTCTACCCACGCTTGGACGTGTGTCCCCATAGTCACGCCATCCACTTCTAGCCAAGGCACATACATGCCAAGCCACTAGCCATACCCCACCACCCTCTCTTAGTTTCTCATCTCTCTACCGTCGTCGAGCCACGCCCACATGCGAGCCAAAGAGCGGTCACCTCTACTCAATTCCACCCATCTGCACCTTAGCCCTCCTATCTTCTCACCGCCTGACCCCGCATAGCCATGATGATGCCCCAGCCAAGTGCCAATTTGCCTCCTTTCCACCAACGTGTCGTTAAGGCCGCGCCTCGGCCATGACCGAGGGCAGACCTCCATTCCTCCACCCGAGCCCAATTACTTGCATCACTACATTCGCCTTGCTCTCCTCTTAGCCCTACGCATATATCTGGCCTCCCTCCATCGCTCTCTGCTCCAACCCTCACTATAGCTTGGCTTATGGTAGTCCCTTGATGCTCTCACGGTAGCTGGTTGGGACCATAGTAGCCCTAGTTTGTTGAGGTGGCTGCGCACTGTCATGGCCGGCCACGTGTCATCATAGGTGTAGGTAGTGGAACCCTAGATGAGTGTTGGCCTGACTGATGGGCCGGAGTGGACCTCTAGTGGCTAACGTAGCTTCTCCATGCCATCGCTCGCCGCATCCCCACATGCGGGGTCACTGGGGTGTGCACGGGAAAATTTATAGAATTCTAAGGGGTTAAGCGAGAGTAGCTGTGAGTGATAGGAATAGTGATAGGACTTCGATGCAGTTTGGGAGGAATCCAGGATGCTGGCCGCAAAAGTGCCTCATGCGTGGGCTCTCTCTCTGTCGCGGGCCAGCCGACATTGCGTGGGCTGGGTCAGCGGGCTGCGTGAGCTCGCGCGCACTGCACCACGCGTGGGCCGCACAAGAAACTGGTTTTCCTTTTCTAGGGAATTAGCAAATGTTTTTCTAATTTAGTTTGAGCTGATCTTTGTAAATTATAACAAATCATGTAGGTGTCCAAAAATTGTGCAATGAATTTTGTTAGACTCCTAAAATTTGCTTTGTCTATTGGTATAGTTAGTTCATGCTTTTATATGTTGACATTAGGAACTATTAAATAGTTTAAAGAATGCTTAATATTGTTAAGCAAATAATTGTAGGAATTTTGGTGGCAAAATGGTAATAGCTTTAGACCTAATAATTTTATGGTAGTTTCATTGTATTATTATGTGCTCACTATAATTTTTGTAGCCTTAGAATAGCCTAACTCTTAGGGTAATGGGATGCTCCATGTTTTAATATATGTTAAATCGTTAGTAGGAGTAAGGATATATTTTTAGTTGCTAAGTTCATACTTGTTAGATGAACCCACTGCCTTGTTTGATGAAAATAATAGTTAGCTTATTATCTTAGTCATTAGAGCTAGCTTAGTAGCTTAGTAGATGTATTCTTATTTTAAGAGTTGCTTTTGCTTAAATACTAAATGTTGTATTATCATCGCATGCATGTAGAGAATGAGTTGGTGGAGATCCTGACCATAGACGATCATGAGTTTGAGGAGATTATCGAGGAGCACAAGGAGGAGATTCTCATACAGGAGGAGGTCCTAGAGCCGCCACTGACTGACACAGCTAACACCACGCCTACCCAAGGCAAGCCCCAGTGCATAACCTCTCTTTTATAATTCACCGTATATATAGGCTTGCCTTGGGCAGGCGTGGTGTCAGCTGAGTTAGTCAGTGGCGGCTCTAGGACCTCCTCCTATATGAGAATCTCCTTCTTCTGCTCCTCAACAATCTCCTCGAACTCACGATCGTCTGTGGTCACGATCTCCACCAACTCATTCTCTACATGCATGCGATGATAATACAACATTTAGTATATATATATATATATATATCTGTGTGTGTGTGTGTGTGTGTGTGTGTGTGTGTGTGTGTGTGTGTGTGTGTGTGTGTTGTGCATTTATGTTACATGAATTTTATGGAAACCACATGCATAGATATACCTGTCCTAAGAGTCTTACTAGTGCTAGTTCGAGTAGATGCTATGCTTAGGACATCGGTAGTGTGAGTAATCTGTCGTTGCTCACAATAGGGGATTATTATTACTCTCATAATAAAATGATGAAAGGAAAAATGGAGATAGGGTAGGGATATGGTATGGGTATTGGTGGGTGTAACAGGTTGTGTCCTGCAGCCAACGGGGCTTAGCTTGGTTACACCATTTTCCCTGTTCATGTCGATTAAGGATCGTCTAGGGCTGTGGTTGGTAGTCAGGTTAGTGACTTATTATCCTGAGCACATACTTGCTTATGAGAGTGGGAAAGCTTGTTACGCCCTTGTCATGGGTTTTGGCTCTTTTCGGACTGACTGATTGGAGGCGGGGAAAGGTGGAGGTCTAAGCATCGTATTGAGACCAGGTCTCAAGTGTGGGGGCTTAGAGTCCAAGTTTCGACAGGGACCTAGACCCTATGATAGGAGTGGAATGGTTTGGTCTTGTTTGTGCCTGGGGTACAAACAGGGCATGTGTTTCTAGGTACTCAGCTAGGATACATTGGTTCACAAATTGCCATTTCTGTGAGACGGTACGACTTGGCTATGGTCTAGCACCGTAGTAAGAACTAGAAAACTAAAAGATTGTGAAATGGTTCTGATTGCTTAACCCTTGCTTGAAAGTAGAATAGGTGCTTACCTAGAATGGTTAGCTAATGAAGTAATCATGAATGCTAATAAAACTTGACTATAAGGATGAACTATTAGTAATACTTTTCGCAAACAAAAAGAAAACAGCAAACCCATGTTGCCTATCATATCCTTTAGAGTCAGGAAACTATTCCCCCTAGTCGGGTAAGTCTTGCGAGTACATTGTGTACTAAGGGTTTATTTTACCAATGTTGCAGGTGCATCTTGAGGTGTAGATCTTGTGTGGAGGATTCTTCTAGTGGGCACAGATGGATCCATGTATCATTTCCGCTAGATGTTTATTTTCATTCTGCTGTTTAATTATTGCACTCTAAACTCTGGTATTGTAATAAATAATTTCCAAGAACTCTTGTTGTATGAAATGGACTAAGTGTTGTAAGCTTGTACTCATTATTGGATCCTAGCGGTAAAACATGGATTGTTTTAAGTTCTCCCTTGGGGTGAGCTCGATGGAACTATCCGATGTAGCTAACTTTCGGGGTGCTTAGTGTCTAGCGGAAGACTAGCGCCTCCGAAAGCATGTTATTTCGGGCGGTTCTGCCACAGTCCTCTTACTAGAGCATCCACCACAAGGACGGATGACAAACCCACAAGAATATAATGACCAAAACTAATCTTAAAGTAGAACCTACTACCTCAATTTAGGTCTTGGTCTAAACATGTATGTATGAAAGATTAAGCATAAAGTTTTACATGCTAAATGAATAACATAAGAACTTAGATCTAATTCATAAGCATAGCTATATTGATAATATGAGAACAAAAACATAAGAGAAATCTTCATATTATTCATACCAAGAATATTCCAAGGTTCAAGCTCTCCAATGAAGCTTCCTGCCTAACTCCAACTAAACTACTAAAAGGGTAAAAAGAATACAAATGTGGAGGGAGAGAGGCTCTTGTGTGTTGTGTGTTGTGTGTTGTGTGAGAGCTCTCCCCATCTATTTATAGCCTTAGCATGGTTCGTTTGGTGTTGGAAAAATAGAAAACTAGCCTACACCGCCTATGCATGCCACCATGCAACCGCATGTGCAACGTGGGCCCAAGAAGCGGTGGGGGGGTGTGACCCCACCCAGGGTGCGCCCGCACCTTGGTTGGCATGCCTGGCCACCGCCCTTCTCTGGTTGGTTGCTAGGTGGGCCTAGGACATGTCTACGCTGGTGCTTGGCCTAGAATTGGTATTTGGATGGGCCTTCTTCTCCTTCTTTGCAAATGATTTGCTTTGTGCCTTGATATATGGTGTACTATGACTATAATTCCCTTGTATTCAAGTATGAGTCCTGCAAAACATTGATTGTCCAATACAAGTGGAAATATGTCAATAGTAAAGGTATATGTGTGTAAAAATATGTAGTTTCCTCCTTTTTGGATCATAGTTGGCGGTTGGATGTTGTCCATAAGAACCGCCAACGGCGCGTTAGGTCATCGTTGACCGAACATGTCCGGTCAGTAAAAGTGCGCTCTAGAACCTTTCTGTAAACGAGTGGATTCTGCTTTGTGGAGCATCAGGTCACTCGAGCGGTGCATCCGGTCCTAACTTAAGTGATCGCGTGTTTGGAAAATAATCGTTGAAATCCAATGGCTGAGATTTGAAAGGGCAACACATGGAGGCCATCCGATGACCGGACGTTGGGGCTGGCGCATCCGGTCTTCCCGACTGACATGTCCAGTTAGTGCGTAGAGCCCCTCTCTTGACCCTAACGGCTCTATTCATTTGAGGGGATCTATAAATAGTGTTTGACCTGCTTGGGGCTCACTCTCTTGGCACTTTGATATACTTGACATCCTTGTGAGCCTAGGCAAACACCTCTCACTCATCTCCATCATTGATTCATCATCATAGAGAGATTGGGAGTGATTCCAAGTGCATTTGCTTGAGTGATTGCATCTAGTGGCACTTGGGGATCGTTGTGGCTGTGTATTTCTTGTTTCTCTTGGTGGTTGCCACCACCTAGATAGCTTAGAGCAGTGGAGGAGCTTCGGCACGTGTTGGTGATTGTTCATGGCTGGCTCCGGTGATTGTGAGGGGTCTTGCACCTTCCCCGGTGAAGTGCCACAAGGTAGCTCTAGTAAATTGCTCGTGTCATTGAGTTACCTCACTTGTGGGTAGGTCTTATGGTGTCCAATTGTTGGACGAGGTTCGTGCAACACCTCTTAGCCACCGAACCATCAAGTGTTGGTTGACACAACAAGGACTAGAGTGCTGGCAAGCACGTGAACCTCAGGAGAAAAATCTTGTGTCTCT
Organism: Miscanthus floridulus; assembly: GCF_019320115.1. Classification (NCBI taxonomy): domain Eukaryota; kingdom Viridiplantae; phylum Streptophyta; class Magnoliopsida; order Poales; family Poaceae; genus Miscanthus; species Miscanthus floridulus. The sequence goes on from NC_089597.1 coordinate 101,118,300, forward strand.
TGTGTGACTGGATTTCTCCTAGTGATTGGTTGTCATCATATTGTGATTGGTTCATTCCTCGATACAGTGGTATAATTACCCTATTCACTCCATTACTTTCTTGCAAACTAGTTGTAGCAAGCTCTTTAGTGTAGCTAGTTTTGAGAGCTTGCTTTGTAGCTTAGTTTCATCTAGTGGAGCTCTTTAGCATAGCCTTGTTGAGAGCTCTTAATGAGTAGTGACTTAGCTCTTATGTGTGCCTAGTGATTATAGCAACCAGAATTGTTGGGATAGGTGGCTTGCAACCCTTGTAGAGCTAGAGCAAAATTGCATTACGCCATTTATCATACTAATCAATTTCTCTAGTGATCTTGTAGATTTTTAAATAGGCTATTCACCCCCCCTCTAGCCATATTAGGACCTTTCAAGTGGTATCAGAGCTGTGGCCACCATTTGATTGAAGGCTTAACAACCTCAGTGTCAAAAGATGGCTCAAATTGTGTTCAACCATTTGGTGGGCAAACCACCGTTGTTTGATGGCACATGCTATGATTGGTTGTCATCATATCTTGGTTTAATTAATGACCAAGTGTGGGATGTGACTGAGAGTGACTATGTGATTCTTGATTCAGACAATCTCACCAACATTGACAAGGCCAACATGCAACACAATACAATGGCTCTCAACACCATCTACAATGCCATTGATTCCAAGGTGTTTGAGCAAATCAAGGATTGTGAGAAAGCTAGTGAGGTGTGAAAGAGATTGGAGGAGACCTATGAGGGCACACCAGTGATGAAGAGTGCCAAGTTGTACATTCTCAAGGACAAGTTGACAAGCTTTGAGATGAAGGATGATGAGAGCATTCCAGAGATGTTCCATCGATTGCAAGTGATTGTCAATGATTTGAAGGCTTTGGGTGAGAAGATCAATGATGATGATGTCTCTCATCGGTTCTTGATGTGCTTACCTCCATGATTTGAGATGTTGAGAATGCTCATCATAAGAGGAGGATTGAAGGAGATTACCCCTAACCAAGTACCAGGTGATGTCATGATACAAGAGACATATCGTGTGGAAAGGGAGGGGGTTGACAAGGTTGAGAAGAAGGAAGATAAAGACAAGAAGAAGAAGAGTGTAGCATTCAAGTGTGGCTCATCATCTAAGAACAAGTGCATGTCCAAGAAAGAATCAAGTGATGATGAAGATGCTAGTGATATTGATGATGAGGCTATGGCTCTCCTTGTTAAATTCATAAAGAAGAAGGGCTATGGTGCAAGAAAGAGAAGAGATCACAACAAGGAGTATGTGAGGAGATTCTACAAGTGCAAGAGCCTAGATCACATTGTAGCAGATTGTCCCTACAATAGTGACAATGATGAGGATGGGAAGATGAAGCATAAGGAGAAGAAGGAAAAGAAGGAGAAGAAGGAGAAGAAGATGTCCTTCACAACGAACAAGAAGGGAAGTGGCTATGTTGTCACTTGGGATAGTGATGGCACCTTCGATGATGATGATATCTCTAGTGATGATGACAAGAAATCCATCAAGAAGGCACTAGTAAGCCTCGCCATCAACAACAAGCCCTCCATCTTTGACACTCCATCATGGCAAAGCCCACCAAGGTAAAATATGATGTGAGTGATGATGATTGCGAAAGTGATGATTGTAGGAGTGATGATGATGATGAGGAGTACACCAAGGAGGAGCTCTTGGAGATGTGTGAGCAAGTACACACTTGCTTTGAGATGAAGAGAAAGAAGTGCAAAAAATTGCGTAAGAAGATCAAATCTCTTGAGCAATCCTTTGATGAGCTCAATGCTTCTCATATGAGTCTAAGGGAAGACCATGAGAAGCTTAGCAAAGCTCACTCAAAGCTTGAAAAGGCTCACTCCTCTCTCCTCGAGCAAATCAAGAAGGAGGAATCCAAGAAGGAGAAGTGATTGTGTCATGTGATGTGGGACTAACATGTGATATTCTTGATGAATCATTTTATAAGCCTATTGTTGTTGCTCCCACTAACTCCTCTTGTAGGACTTCCACTTCTACTTCACCTTTGAGTGATGGTTTCATTTGTGATGCCTCACTAATGGTGGAAAATGAGACCCTCAAAAAGGAGGTGAATGAGCTCACTCGTGCCTTAGGCAATGCCTATGGTGGAGATGCCCACTTGCTAAAGTGCTTGGATAGCCAAAGGTTTTCTCTCAACAAAGAGGGATTAGGCTATACCCCCAAAAAAGGCAAGGCAGCCTTTGTCACTCCCAAAGCTAGCTTTGTGAAGGACAATGGTCGGTTTTGCAATAGATGCAAGCAAGTTGGGCATATAGAGTAGTATTGCAAGACTAACAAGAACAAGCAACCTAATGTATCCTCCATTAGATTTGATTCTTGTTATATGCTTGTTAAGGGTGCCAATGGTGTGAAGTCTAAGTTCATTGGTACACTAATTGTGGGCTCAAAGAAGAAAGCCATTTGGGTACCAAAAACCTTAGTGACTAACCTTCAAGGACCCAACCAAGTTTGGGTAACTAAAAAGAATTGATCTTCTTTTATAGGTAAATTATTGTAGGATCTCTGGTTAGCCTAGAAGGGGGTGAATAGGCCTGTTAAAACAAAATTGAGCAAATTGTCAAATTTCACCCTTGGCACTGCCGCTCTGAGCCCACAACACTGCCACGCTAGAACAATGGCACTACCACACCTGCAGACAACTTCAAGGCACTGTTCAAAATCTATGAATAGAAACTTAGATTGGAGAATTTATTGAGCTTTCTGTAGGTATGAAGTTCACAGATTGACAACATAAAGTAGTAGCACGAGTGTATTCAAGCAGATCGACCTCAAACCCTAGAAATCACCTCAACAATAATATAAAATGCAATGGAAATAAATCAAGCACAAGGTGACACAAGTATTTATCCCATGGTTCAGCTCGCCACCAAGGCTTACCTAAATCCACGTTGTTGAGGTTAGCCACTAAGGCTTAGGGCTTCGCAACCCTTCCTCGATCTCAAGTCAAGAGAGTTAACTCTTGAGACGAGGGGCGAGTTTACTAACTTCAAGAGATGGTTACAAATCTCCCGAGGCTGCCACACAAGTTGGCAAGCTCCACGGGTGATCATCTAGTCAGCTAGGAGCAAGCTCCAAGAGTAACAAACACAATCCACCGACTAAAACGCGAACCAAGTGCTCTTAGGCTTTGAGAATCAATGGATCTATTCTCTAATCAAGTTTTGGAGCCTTTTCTCTCAAGGATTAATGGGCAAATCACAGAGAAATGCTTGGGAGTTCAAGGTCACCAATGGAGAAGAGAGAGAATGAGTAAAGAGCTATTGGCATCGGTCTAAATGGCCAGAGGTCAAAGAAGAGCCGCTGGAGAGGGATGGGTAAGGTATAAATACCCCAACCCCTAACAGTTAGTTAAGTCATGGTAGTATCGTGGCTCAACTGTGGCAGTGCCTCTCTTCAGGTGCGGCGCTGCCGCACCTGGCAAGATAGCAAGGGTGAAAACAATGATGAGCTGGTTGTCTTCGCTGAGCATATGAGGATGTATGTCTATAAGATTGAGCACTTGGTTGCACACTTTAGCAAGTTTATTATGTCCCCCTTTATAGTACGACATTCCTATACTCAAATTCAAAATATAAAATAAAATAAACCTCCTTTTGAGCTTGATGCCGTCACCTTTTGTAATTAGGGGCTCCTCCATTATGTACAACATCCTCAATTCTAAGTTCCCTGGTTGTCATCTTGATAAATCTCATTAGTCCTCTAATTGCGTGGTCATTATCACCAAAATCCACAATTAGGGCTTGATTGCACTTTCAATCTCCCCATTTTTGGTGATTGATGACAACCCAATTAGAGCTTACAAAATATATGAAATATAACTGAGATTTTTTGAGCCATGGGTGTAGAGCCTCCCCCTAAATGTGTGAATAGAGAATTGAATTCTCAAATTGGCATAAGAGGCCAAGATTCACATTTTTAGCGAAAGTGATGGGGCTCCCCCTACATCCATGCTCCTATAGGGTGTTGTATACTGTGTCAAGTATATAATCATGATGCAAATGACAGTTCATGCATGAAAGAGTTTGCTGTGACAGCTAGGTGTGGCACTGCCGCTCCTTAGCTGCGGCACTGACCCAGAACGGCACTACCGGGCCAGAGGTGTGGCACTACCGCACTTACTGCAATAGCATAGATCAGATCAAGCACCACACAACAGTTTGTATAAATATAAAAGAGCATCCTAGCACAAATATATGGCAAGCTATAGCATACAATGATACATGTCCATATCCGATACAAATAGAGTACTTAGGTAGCAATATTACACAAATAGAGTTTTGAGCGGCTCTCAAACTCACTCCTATAATCTAACTCTCAATGGATAAGACATGAAGCTCCAGCTACAGTGACCATCACCATGGTGTCAAAAAGAATTTGACCCCTCTAATTTTCTCCCCCTTTGGCATAAACCACCAAAAAGAGAAGAAAAGAAGAGAAATCAGCCAACTCACTCATCATCGTCATCGTCATCGTCATCTTCTTGGATGTTGTCCCAATCAATGTCCTCACCTCCACAAGCAACCCCACCATCATTACCATTATCGTCGTCGTTGGAAGACACCACCACCCTCCCTTGGTGATGGGTAGTCGAAGTGTGGCGAGTGCGTCTAGTATTCTTCATAGAGCACAAAGTGGATCCCAAGGTCGACTGGTAGTCAAACTCCTCCTTGGTCTCATCCTCATCCTCGTCCTCCATATCTGAAGAGATTAGGCAAGTCATAGTGTGGAGGTGGTGGCAGTGGAAGAAGAGGTGGGAGATTTGTGGCTGCACGCATCTCCCATTGCTCCATCTGTGTCTCATATGCCCTCTCAGTTGCATAGGTGCATTTGCCAAAGATGGCCTTGATCCATTGCACCATCTTGTTATTCTTCTTCTTCTTCTTTCCATTGCGAGAAGATTCAGGCACATCGGAGGGAGAGCCAATGGTCTCACTAGCCTTGGCATGTCTTGCCTTCTCAATCTTGTATTGTTCATGCATCCCATCCTTGACAAATTGGTAGCCAGTCACTGTCTCATTCACAAACATCAAGTAAGGAGCATAGGGCATCCCCTTCCTTGCATCATCCATTGCCACTCTAATTTCTTGCCACATAAAGCGAGGAACATTGAACTTGTCACCACCTAGGGCAAACCTAGCAAGTACATTCCTCACATATTCATTTAGGTTAGATGCAGCTCCATCTTTGGGATTGATTATGTGTCTGATTAGGTTGTTGAGAATGTAATAATAGCTCTTTAGGCCCTTCACCATGCCATCTGCCACTCTTCTATCAAGATACGTGAATGCAATCTCTCTAACCACAGCCCTCCACTCATCATGAATATAGGAGAACCCATGGTGCTCCTCATCAAAGCCAAGGATATGGCTAAAGGTCATGAAGTCAACACGATAGTGTCGGCCTTCTATCATCCAATGTATCTCATCAGTGTCTCTATTGTAGAAGTAGGTAGCATGGAACTAAGCTAGGACCTCTATGTTCTAATCATACTTGAAGGCCATAATATATGTCAAACCACATCTCTCATAAGCCTGAATTTCCTGATTGAAATCAGGGTCATTCTTCTCTCTTCACTCCTCCTAGCCAATGAATTTGCATCTTCACAACCTTGGACTTCTTGTTGTTAAAAATTACTAAGATATAGAAGTTGGAATGGAAGACATTACAAAATCTATAATCAACACCCAAGTCCTTTGACACAAGGTATGGGTTCTCTTCTCTAGCCTCCTCAACCATCTTCTGCTTACCCATATAGTCAACAACTAGATGCTGACGAGTGTCATTGGCCCTCTTCTCCATCACATCCTCATCATAGTTCCTAATATATGAAGGATCAAACTCATCTAGATGAGGTGGTGGCCTTGGACAAGCATCAGGAGGGATGACACATCTAGCTCTCTCCAAAGCCTCCTACTACTGGATCTGCTCATCACGTCTCTCCCTGTCATGGGCAACCCCACTGGAGCCTATTGCTCCTCTACTACTGCTAGTTGCCCCTCTGCCGTGATGAAGAGAGAGGTTTCTCCTTTGGGGCATCGAACTTCATTCAGACCCGTCGATCATCATCTCCTCCGGAGGCCATCTATGCAAAATATAGACCCAAATAAGAAACTATATAGATGGAGGTTAGAAGAACACTTGTGAAATGATTTGAATAGGCCAGATGATTCAAATCTTGAGTTAGGAAAGCACCCTGAACAAAAGTGTTTCAGGTGGTGCGGCACTGCCGCACCTAGTGCTTCACCTTGCTCATGATTAGTTTCTTCTTGCTTGCTCAAACCACTCCTTAAATACTCTTCTAAGCCACTACACAATCTCAGAAATGTAGATCTAAATAGAAGCATGGAGTTGAGCAATTGATTCGTAAAGTGGCATCATGTTTAAAATAGTAATAGATCTGGTGAACAAATCCAATCATAACAGAGAGTCATTGATGGAATGTCAACTTAAACTGTAGAAAAGAAGCTGCAATGCATGGCATTGCCACGCACAGCATGCGACACTGCCGCAAGCACAGGTGACACTCCAACCATGAATCTCTATTTTGATTCAATCTATCCATCAAAGCTACTTCTATCCAAATCATGCAGTCACTAAAAACCATAAACCAACACAGAACGAACTCCATTGCATAGATCGGGGAAGGATAGGATTTCACCTTAGTTTCTCATGGATTGGGGAGGAAAGGAGGGAAGCTGCTACACCCAAGAGCTATAGCAGTGGCGACCGGCAAAGCATAGGAGCTCCAAGCAGCCGATGTGGCACTACCGGGACACGGCCAAGGATGTAGTGACGGTGCTGGTGATGCGGGCACACGAGAGAGGAAAGTGCGACACGTCGGGGTGAAAAGGAGAGAGAGAAGAGAGTTATTGTGTCCCAGATTGAGGTAAAGGATAAGAAGAGGGGCCCATAGTAACTACTGTTGCGGCCCAAATGCTAGGCGCATTTCAAAATGCGGCACTGCCGCACACTATACGCGGTACTACCGTAGAGTGGCATTGCCGCAGAATAGGTGTGGTACTACCGCATCCCACAACAACAAGGGTTTAGCTACAAACTAAATAGCTCTACATATATAGGATATGGACACATATGTTCCAGCAAATTAAGATCAGCAACAAATGATCAACACAAGCAATGATCATAATATACTAGTCCCATTTTGATAAAGCATTTTGAAGCACAATATTTAAACCTTTGCAAAAGCTTTTACCTATTCATACTAGTTGATCAAGCAAAGGTGTGCTATAGTTTAAACCATGTTATGAGAATCAAGTATATTTAGCTCTTTACGCAAAGCACAAAACCTTGACTCATCGAGAGGCTTAGTGAAGATATCAGCTAGTTGTTTTTCGGTGCTCACATGGTGAATTTTGATATCTCCTTTGATTTTGTGGTCTCTCAAGAAATGATGTCAGATGTCTATGTACTTAGTTCTTGAGTGGCATATAGGATTGTTTGCAAGCTTTATGGCACTTTCATTGTCACACAATAATGGGATTCTGTTAAAGCGACATCCAAAATCTTGAAGGGTTTGCCTCATCCAAAGTAGTTGAGCACAACATGCGCCAGCTGCAACATACTCGGCCTCAGCAGTGGAAAGGGCTACACAATTTTGCTTTTTAGAACTCCATGACACTAGGGCCATCCAAGGAATTGAGATGTCCCCGAAGTGCTTTTTTGATCTACTTTGCAACCGGCGTAACTGGAATCTGAATACCCAAGTAGATCAAACTTAGAGCCCTTTGGATACCACAAGCCAAGGTTAGGAGTGTGTACTAAATATCTCAAGATTCTCTTAACAGACATCAAGTGGCACCCTTTTGGGTTAGCTTGAAATCTAGCACACACTAAGCATAATATTGGGCCTAGATGCGCACAAATAAAGTAGAGAGCCAATCATGCAGCGATATACCTTGATGTCCACGGCTTTCTCTTCTTCATTGAGATCAAGATGTCCATTGGTTGGCATGGGAGTTTTGATAGAGTTGGCATTCACCATGTCAAACTTCCTGAGCATCTCATGGGTGTACTTGGTTTGGCTAATAAAGGTCCCTTCCTTCACTTGCTTGATTTGAAATCCGAGGAAGAACTTCAATTCACTCATCATGGACATCTCAAATCTCTTGGTCATGATCCTACTAAATTCCTCACAAAAAGAGTGATTAGTACTACCAAATATTATGTCATCGACATATATTAGTCACACAAATATATCTTTACCAACTTTTTGACTGAAAAGGGTAGGATCGGTTTTGCCTATTTCAAAGCCTTGTTTAAGCAAGAATTCCTTAAGGCATTCATATCATGCTCTTGGTGCTTGCTTAAGCCCATAGAGCACCTTTTGGAGTTTGTAAACATGGTTGGGGAACTTAGGATCTTCAAAGCCTGGTGGTTGCTCAACATAGACAAGTTCTTGAATAGGGCCATTGAGGAATGCACTCTTCACATCCATTTGATATAGATTGAAGTTGTGATGAGCGGCATAGGCTAGAAGCATTTAGATTGCTTCAAGCCTCACCACTAGTGCATATGTTTCTTCAAAGTCTAAGCCCTCTACTTGAGTGAATCCTTGAGCAACCAATCTTATCTTGTTCCTTGTCACCACACCATTCTCATCTTGCTTGTTGCGGAAGACCCATTTGGTGCCAATGACATTGGTATTGGGTCTTTTCACCAAGGTCCACACTTGATTTCTTTCAAAGTTGTTGAGCTCTTCTTGCATGGCCATGATCCAATTCGAGTCTCCAAGTGCTTGTTCTACCTTAAGAGGCTCCAAAGAGGAAGCAAAAGAGTAAAATTGACAAAAGTTTGCTAAATTTGAATGAGTTGTTACCCCCTTTTGAAGACTCCCAAAGATATTGTCAATGGGATGATCCTGTTGTATCATCTGCCTTAGCCTTGGGTGATCAATGGCCTCTTGTTCCTCTTCTAGATCTTCATCTTCTTCTTGCTCAAAGATTGGTTGTAGGTTCTGTCCACGAGCTAGAGTTGAATCAGCTGCTACTAACTAGGTTGCGCGACACTGCCGCACTCAGGCGTGGCACTGTTGTGTGTAGGAGTTGTAGTAGGGGTCTACTGCTATTCAGCATCAGGTACATCAGTGAAAATTGGTGCAGCAGCAACTTGAGGAACCTCCACTTCAATGGCTTGATCTTCTTATGGTCTAATATCACTAATAGCCAATTGCTTGATTGCTTCACATGGTAGATCCTTCTTTCCTACAACACTTGAATCAACTTGCTCTACTTGAGAGCCATTAGATTCATCAAATGTCACATGTACTACAATTTCAACTCTCCTGGAGGTTTTGTTGAAAACACGGTAGGGATGCTCATTTGATCCATAACTAAGAAGAAAACCTTCATCAACTTTAGGTGCAAACTTAAAGGTTTTGGGTTTCTTGTTAAGTATGAAACACTTGCACCCAAATACTCTAAAGTAAGGACACCTTTGGCTTGTTATCGGTTAGAAGCTCATATGAAGTTTTCTTCAACTTCTTGTGTAGATAGAGGCGGTTGATGGCACGGCAAGCGGTGTTGATGGCGTCGCACTAAAAGAGGTCCAGTGTCTTGTACTCATCTAGCATTGTCCTTGCCATGTCAATGAGTGTTCGATTCTTCCTCTCTACTACACCATTTTATGGAGGGGTGTATGGAGTTGAAAACTCATGCTTGATGCCATGTTCATCAAGAAACTCCTCAACAAGAGTATTCTTGAATTTGGTCCCATTATCACTTCTCACTTTCTTTATTGGGAGACCAAACTCCTTTTGTGCTCTTCTAACAAATATCTTCACCTTCTCTTGAACTTGGCACTTGTCATACTAAAAGAATACCCAAGTGAAACAGGAATAATCATCAACAATAACAAGACCATATTTGTTACCCTCGAGACTTAGGTAGGTGACCGGTCCAAAGAGATCCATGTGAATTAACTCCAATGGTTGCTCGGTGGTCATGATGCTCTTTGGTGGGTGAGGTACTCCTTGCTTTCTGGCTTGACAAGCGCTACAAATCCTATCTTTCTCAAAGTGAACATTTGTTAGTCTAAGGATGTATTCATCTTTTAGAAGTTTGCCCAAGTTGCTCATCCCAACATGGGCTAATCGGTGATGCCAAAGCCAACCCATGCTAGATTTTACCACTAAATAAGTCTCAAGCTTAGCTTTACTTTTGTTGAAATCAACTAGGTAAAGCTTATTCTTTAATCATCCCATAAATACAATAGAGGAATCCTCCCTTCTAAAGACTTCCACACCCTTATCCGTAAAAAGACAATTGTAGCCCATCTCACACAATTGAGAAAAGGATAACAAATTGTAACTCAATGAATCAACATGTAAAACATTTGTAATTGAATGCTCAAGGGTTATAGCAACTTTACCAAGACCAATCACACCCCCCTTTGAATTGTCTCCAAATACAATATTTTCATTTGAGTGCGTCATCGGGGAATATCATGAGAACATACTCCTTTTCTCCAGGTCATATGATTTTTACATCCGCTATCAAGCACCCAACTTGATCCATCGAAGGAGTATGCCTGCAAAACAAATTTAGTTCCTTGATTTAGGTCCCCAACTAGACTTGGGGCCTTACATGTTAGTCACAAGAATCTTAGGAACCCAAATGGAAGTGTTTCTATAAACATTAGTCCCCTTGCCAACATATTTGACAACTACTTTCCATTGCTGTTGTTCTTCAACATAAAGCATGAAGTCAAACTTTGTCGAGGTGCATGGTCCATTAGTTGATATGCATACTTGTTCATAGTACCCCATATTGATTCCTTTGACTTCTGTGAAACCTGCTTCTGCTGAGACACCTTCTTCATGGGCTTAGTCTGATCAGAAACAGAATGGGTAGCCTTCCCATTTTTGCGGGGCGCGGCACTGCCATGGTCTGTGTAGGCAGATCTGTACCTATTCTATCCTTCCTTTCAAACTATACACACTCATAGCCATTCACTATCTTTCTCCCATTTGTTTTGGCTCCTGTTGTGTGTCCTTGCCCAAGCTTGATCGAGGGATGCCTTCCTTTCTTGTATTGTGCCCCATTTGGTTCATCCTTCTTCTTATCATTGGTTTGTGCCTTGTCATCCATGCACTCTTTTCCAATGATTTCATTGAGCCTAGCAATCTCCTTTCTCATGGCCTCCATATTTGCAAGGTTAGTGGAATAGGCATTCAAATCTAGATTATAACATTTTCCACAACCTTGTATAGTAGGAGTAGAGGTTTCCTTTGCTTTAGAAGGATGTGAGTTGCTATCCCAAAGAATGCCACATTGCAGCTCAAGTTCTCTGAGCTTTTCATCCTAGGTCACAATACTTTTTATTGAGAGCATTATGTGCTTTCTTTGTGATAGCATGGTCCTTCTTGCTCTTTGGCCAAAGCCTTGCACATGGATTCCACCTCACTTCTCTCTAATGCAAGAGCTTTATTGCTAGCAATGTAGAGATCCTCTTGTTGGATAAGAGTCTCCTCTCTAGATTCTAGCTTGGCTTGGAAACTCTCTAAATCCTCCGTTAACTTAGTGATGAATAATTTGGTCTTTCCATACAAATTTTTAGTTATCAAGTTAATGTCTTCATCACTAGAGCTATCACTAATATCACTACTAGAGATGTCACTAGGAGGTGGAGGAGGTTTGGCTTTTGATTTTACCTTCTCACCCTTTGTCATGAGACAAATGTGAGGAGAGTAGTTGTAACAGAACTGTCCAATTTATAAGAGCACTAAGTACAAAAATGATCACTAAAACGATCAAATTCTCGCACTTGAGCCCATATAAACCCTGGTAGTCAACTAAAACCATGAAGGATTTCAAACCAACTTGCATACAACCAAGATCAGTAGTGATTCAACATAACACATCACACGTTACAACATTTCACAAATAGTTCACAGATAGATTACAACACATCAGAGTCATAGTTATTACAAACCAAGTCTTGCAAAGTAGTGGAAGCAAATAGTTTTAACTCACACATGAGTTCAAATACAAGTACCTAGCTTGTCGATCACATGTTCTCATTCACCTAATAAAGCAATTCAGGTGAGGGCATAACTTGGCATTTCATGTGACTTCTTGATTCCAAACTTCATGAAACTTTTCTAATCATCCATGTGGGTGGAAATTGATGTGAGGCACATGAAAGAAGCACCTTCAACATTACTTAGGTATATAGTCCAAAAAGGGCCAATATGCAAGCAAAGGTGTGTTGCCCAAGTTTAAGTTGGAGCTCACTCTTGTAGATTTGATCTTGACACCTTCATCACCACTTAACATGCCATGTTTGAGCTGCAAACCCATTGCTTAACTGGTGACAAACACCTAGGGTGTTACAAGCCCTCCCCCTTATAGGAATCTAGCCCCGAGATTCGGTGTGAAAGACTTTTAAGGGAAGAGAAACATGTCATTTTATAGATATAGTGCATACATGATTTCACAAGGATTCGAAAAAGTCCTCATTTACTATTTTACGATTTTTATACTAATTACTATGAATTTTCAAAGTTGATCATCCAAATCTGCAAAAATCAGAGAAAAGGAATGTAAATCTTGCATCAGGGTCCCTCTCATGAATAGCCCACACGAAGTGCTGCCTGCGAGTGTTCACAGCATCCTTCAACTGACCCACTTCATGCTGAGCTTCTTGCAACTTCTTGCCATTCTTGCAAGCACGCTTCTTGGCCTTGCATTGAGCATCCGAAGCCTCTCTAAGTGCTGCCATGATAGTAGAATTGCTCCCATCTCTTGACTGATAGATCTTCAGAACGGCCATCATTGCACTCATGGCTGTACTAGAGCTTTCTGCACACTCCCCATGGCCCCTAATCAAAGCACTTCCCTGAGCCTAACTCCATTGAGCCTCCTCAGGGTGAACATGAGGGAATATGGTAGCAGGTCCACCTCCCAACTCATCTCCATGCTTCTGACAAATGTCAATCAATGCGGTTAGAGCAGCACACTGTGCACCTTCCCATGGGCTTTGCCCATCAGACTCAATCACCCAACCACTCCATACTGTCCTTCCTTCTTGCCTAGGTATCTCCATGTCCACATAGTGGCACAGCACGGTACCTACGGGCTCAACTTCCTGCCAGTAGTAGCGAGGTAGCTCTGTGTACCCCACTGAGTTCAACACCCTCCATAGGATAGTGGGAGTGCCAAAGTGGTTCAAAAAGTTGCTGCTGCCAGTAGGGAACGTAGGTTCGGCCATCTGCATCACCATTTGATGATTTGACAAGAGAGATTATCTTTCAAGGTAAGCATAAGTAAGTTATAAGGGAGGGAGTAATGTAATATGAATGACATGAGTGAATATGATGCATGCACGTCCTATTCGTCCTCACGAAATTGCTAGCCTAAGGTGGCAATCACGTTCTTTGTCAGTGGCATAACACGTACTCTCTCGATATATAGCTAGTCGTCAGCTACATTCAATCTATGCATTCATGGTTAGCGTACCTACAGGCAAACTCATTGTAGACCATCCCCACAAGAAATAAATAAGCACACAATGAAAGCAGTAAACTAAGATACTCTCCATATACACATCCCCAGATGTATATACTTCGGTATCCATAGCTACCCAACAGATATACCCACAATTAAGTACCTTCATATATGCATGTGTGTAACATGTAAATATTCTAGTAACCACGGCTAACTCTCCCCTAGACCGATAGTTGGATGGTCATGCTCTCACAACTCACACTTACCTAGGCGTAGAGGCAATTGATCCATACATTACCATTCAAGCAAATAGCATCCATACAAATAGCACGCCATATGGACGATGAAAGTAAAAACCCCCATGTTAGTACTTAGATAGCCACCAAATAGTCCTTAACTAGGCATAAAGGAGGATGTCACTAGCATAGTTTTGCAAATAAGTTTTGACAAATTTGCCTATAGCTAAAGTTTTAGTCAAAATAGGATTTTTAAAACCAAAACTTTGTTTTTAAAACTATGTACATGATAGTATTATGCTTAATCTTGCTCTAATGCCAGCTGTAATAGAACCATCCAATTTATAAGAGCACAAGTACAAAAACGATCGTCGAAACGATCAAATTCTCGCACTTGAGCCCATATAAACCCGATAGTCAACTGAAACCACGAAGGATTTCAAACCAACTTGCATACAACCAAGATCGTAGTGATTCAACATAACACATCACACGTTACAACATTTCACAAATAGTTCACAGATAGATTACAACACATTAGAGTCATAGTTATTACAAACGAAGTCTTACAAAGTAGCAGAAGCAAATAGTTTAACTCACACACACGAGTTCAAATACAGGTACCAGCTTGTCGATCACATGTTCTCATTCACCTAATAAAGCAATTCAGGCGAGGGCATAACTTGGCATTTCATGTGACTTCTTGATTCCAAACTTCACAAAACTTTTCTAATCATCCATGTGGGTGGAAATTGATGTGAGGCACATGAAAGAAGCACCTTCAACATTACTGAGGTATATATCCAAAAAGGGCCAATATGCAAGCAAAGGTGTGTTGCCCAAGTTTAAGTTGGAGCTCACTCTTGTAGATTTGATCTTGACACCTTCATAACCACTTAACATGCCATGTTGGAGCTCAAACCCATTGCTTAACTGGTGACAAACACCTAGGGTGTTACAGTAGTAGTCATCATCGGACATGTTGTTGAAGAGTCTTGGTATAGAGGATGATTTGTGGATAGCTATGGTTGCAATCTTCTCATCCTCTTCACTTGTGCTCTCTCTAGTTGAATCCCATTCATGCCCAATGTGAGCCTCTCCCATGTACTTCTTGCTCTTTCTATGGTTGGCCTTGTCCTTCTTGTACTTATTATCTTTGATCTCATTTAGACACTTGGCAATGAAATGTTCGGTGCTACCACAATTGTAGCATGTCCTCTTCTTCTTGTTTGTAAATTTTCTCTTCACTACCTTGTAGCCTTGCTTCTTTGGACCCTTTTGAAATCTATTCATAAAGAGAGCAACATCATCAACCTTCTCATATTGTTCATCATCATTTTTATCTTCACTTGAGGATGATGTGGTCTCTACTTGTTCTTGGACTTGCTTGATTGCTTTTGGCTTGCTTGTTGATCTTAGACTTGCTAGTAGAGCCTTGCTTGCTTTGTTGGCCTTGAGAGCTACATCCATGATCTTCATGCCATCTAGCTTTGCTTGCAACTCACCAAGCTTCTTCCTCTCATTTGCTTCTTCTCTTTGCATGTCAAAGGTCAAGATCCTCCCAAGTACATCATTTGGTGTGAACTACTCAAACCTCTTCTTGTCTCTAATTAGAGTCACCATGGTCTTATTTCTAGGTGAATAAGCTTCCAACATGATCTTCACTACCTTGTGATCATCTAGCTCATCATCACCGTAGCCTCTAATCTTGCTGACAATCACCATTAACCTATCAAACATCTCTTGTGGCCCTTCTCCTTCCAAGATCACGAACCAGTTGAGCTTGGCCATCAACAACTCAATTCTTACCTTTCTCACTTTGTCAACCCCTTCATGTGCAAGGTGCAAAGTGTCCCATATTTGTGTGGCAACATCAACACCCATCACTCTATTGTACTCATCACCATCCAAAGCACTAAGCAACACACTTGTGGCTTGACCATTGAGATGAATAATTCGCATTTCATCTAGAGTTGCATTCTTAGGATCAACTGGTGGCTCAAATCCATTGCAAACAACTTCCAAAATGCCGGGTGAAGACCTATAAGATAGGCTCTCATAAAGTGCTTCCACTTGGCAAAGTTAATCCCATCGAAATGAGGTAACTTGCCTATGGGCACATTGATGAAAGACCTTCGATCATGGTTAGTCATAGGCATAGAAGAATAGTTAAAGGATACGGCGGCATATTTGTTGTTGGAGTCAGTTTTGCCCTTTCCTTTCTTCTCCTTCTTGCCCCCTTGGTCACTTGGTAAGACTTATCATCATCTCCATCTTTGGAACTACTTGAGATGTCACTTGACGATGCATTGGTTGCCTTCTCTTCTTTTTCCTTCTTCTTCCTAGATTCTCTCCTTTTTCTTCTTGCTTCTCTCTTGAGCTTTTTTCTTCTTTTCTTTGCTTCTTGTCTTCAAGCCTTTGCTACTCCTTCTTCTTCTTTTCTCTTGGTTCTCTTTTCTTTCTTTCTTTCTTCTTTATTTAGAGCTTTCTCAGCATCGGTAGCCTCTAGCTGTGGGAGCATGGTGTTGCTCACTATAGATGCACTGAGCTCACTGCTGTTGGTGTCGTATGAGCTCATGTCCTTTAGATCGACATCTATGGGCTTCACACCACTAGATCCTCCTTTGGGCTCCATACCTCATGCGGTGAAGCGTACATGAGGTAACCTACTCTAATACCACTTGTAGGATCTCTAAATAGTGTAGAGGGGGGTAAATAGGACTGTTAAAACAAACTTGAGCAAATTGTCAAATTTCACTCGTGGCACTGTCGCTCTGAGCCCATGGCACTACCGAGCTACAACACTGCTAGGCCAGAACAACGCACTACCATACCTATAGACAACTTCGAGGCACAGTTCAAAATCTATGAATGGAAACTTAGATCAGAGAATTTACTAAGCTTCCTGTAGGTATAAAGTTCACAGATTGACAACAGAAAGTAGTAGCATGAGTGTATTCAAGTAGATCGACCTCAAACCCTAGAAATCACCTCAACAACAATATTAAATGCTATGGAAGTAAATCAAGCACAAGGTGACACAAGTATTTATCATGTGGTTCAGCTCGCCACCAAGGTTTGTCTAAGTCCACATTGTTAAGGTTAGCCACTAAGGCTTAGGGCGTTGCAACCCTTCCTCAATCTCAAGTTAAGAGAGTTAACTCTTGAGATGAGGGGTGAGTTTACTAACTTCAAGAGATGGTTACAAACCTCCTAGGGCTACCACACAAGTTGGCAAGCTCCACAGTGAAAGGTCCTTGTTTGGTTTTGGTAATTGAGTGACAAGCTAGGTGGACTAATTGTGTTTAATGTGAGATACATGGGTGATTAGTCCACAAGTACATGTGTGTGAGCAACATTTGCCATGAGGTGAAAATGGCTCGGAGATGTTGCAAAGCTCACACATGTGATGAAGGAGCTCATTGCATATGAGACATGACATTGAGTCATGTGACAGGTGGAGAAGATCAAGACAAGACTTGGCTTGACGGACCAGTTGTAAGCATGAAGGGCAAGTTGGAGGCTTTGGAGCGATGGACCACGTGACGATGAAGCTTGACCAAGACTTAGCACCGATGGACAAAGGCAACGGTGAAAAGCAAGTGAGGTCAAGATCGATGAACCAACAAGGTCATGTGATGATATGAAGTGAATCATATCATTTGTGATATGGTTGGTGCATGTGTTACATCAACATGGGAGGGGATAGAATGGAATATACAAGGCAAAGGTATAACCTATAGGGCATTTCATTTCACTAGTTATAGATGTGTAGAGAAGTTTATGACCGAGTTTAGGATAGATGGTCGTACTATCAAGAGGGGCAAACTTGTTTGCATATGGGCATTTAGTGCCACTTGAGCGATCTAACTTTGCATATGTGTTAGGATAAAGTAGCGCAATGAATTGAGTGACTAATCCTTTGGAAAATGTTTGTGAAAAGCTAATGCACGTGCACAAGGTGTGGTGGTGTTAGCACATTTGCAAATGAGAAGTCAAAAGGTGAAGAAAGGAGGCAAAACCGAGCTCGAGGGGCTGCCCTAGGGGCACCGCCCCTACCTGTCCAGTGCATCACCACCCCAGTGGTGGTGACCATTTAGCTATGGCCGAGAACAACAGTGTAGGGGGTGCCATCGCCCTACCTTGGCGGTGGCACCACCCCCTTATGTCCGGTGACTAGCTGGTGGGCTATCTCACATAGGCGTGGGTGACTTGGTCACCGCTGCCACCGGTGTGCACTGCCATGCTAGGGGCGGTGCACCACCAGGTGTTGTCTGGTGGCACCGCCACTTTTTAACTGAGGCTAGTGTTTTTGGAGTTTAGGCTGAGGGGGCACCACCCTGGTCACCGTCATAGGGACAGTGGTGCACTACCCTAAAATTCTAGAGAGCAAGGTTTTCACGGGGCTGGTAGGGTGGTCACTGCCACCCCTAGGGTGGTGCCACTGCCACCCTGTCCGGTGACCAGCCATTGGAATTTGACCATTGGGAGGGGCACCACCGTGTCCGGTGCCCTCATAGAAACCAGCCACTTTGCTCCAGCAACTCTATTTGGCTTGGGGCTATAAATAGCGGTGGAGCTCGGCCATGGGCTGGCTACTGAGCACCCTTAAGCCTTGGTGGCTTGTGTAGGTGTGCTTAGAAGCCCTCTAAGTCACATACGCTTGATAGTGATTATCCGGTTGAGTGTTAGTGCGATTCTAGTGTGATTGCATTGTGAGAGTGCATCGAGTGGCACTAGGTGATCGAGTTGCAAGCTGGTGCTTGTTACTCTTGGAGGTTGTCACCTCCTAGATGGTTTGGTGGTGGTCTCCATTGAAGCACGCAAGGAAGATTGTGTGGTGCTCTAGAGAAGTGATTGTGAGGGGTATTGTGCTCACCCCGCAGGAGCCATGAAGAGCAACTCTAGTAGAGCGTGTCATTGAACTACCCTCACTTGTGGGTTGGTTTTTGTGATGCCCGATGTGTGGGCTTGGTGGGTGATGTTAATTAGCCATCGAACCACTAAGTGAGCGGTCGACATAACGGGGACTAGCGTGTTGGCAAGCATGTGAACCTCAGGAGAAAAATGTCGTGTCATCCTTGTCTTCCCGTTGGTTTGCATCCCCGTTACGCAAGGTTATATTTACTTTCATATACATTGTGCTTGTGTAGTTGCTCTTGTAATTAGTTAGCTTGTGTAGCTTGCTAGTTACCTTCTTGCTTGTGTAGCATAGAAGTAGCTCCCTTGCATGGCTAATTTGGTTTTAGTAACCTTGTTAGTCACATTGCTTAGTTTGTGTAGCTAAGTAATTTATGCTCTCTAATTTGGTATTAGTTGCCTTGTTATTGAGCATTGCTAGTGAGCTTAGGAGCTTTGTGCTTTTGCTTACTAGATTGTGTAGGAGCTCCCCTAGTTGCTTGAAGTACTAGTTGCATAGGTTTCTGTGACCTTGCAAGCTAGAATTGATTAGGTGAGCTCTAGCTAGCCTGACACTTTGTTGCCTATTTAGAATCTTTATAAGGTACTTGTGAACTTAGATAGAGGGGTGTAGTCTTGGATAGACCGATTGTTTTAATTCCGCATTTGTTTCGGTTAGCCAGCGTGATTAATATTAGAAAGGACTATTCACCCCCTCTAGTCCATCATCTCGAGCCTACACACGAGTGACGCTCTAGCCAGCTAGGAGCAAGCTCCAAGAGTAACAAACACAATCCACCGGCTAAAACATTAACCAAGTGCTCTTAGGCTTTGGGAATCAATGGATCTAGTTTCTAATCAAGTTTTGGAGCCTTTTCTCTCAAGGATTGATGGAAAAATCATAGAGGAATGCTTGGGAGTTCAAGGTCACCAATGGAGAAGAGGGAGAATGAGCAAAGAGCTATTGGTGTTGTTCTGAATGGCCAAAGGTCGAAGAAGAGCCGTTGGAGAGGGATGGGAAAGGTATAAATACCCCCAACTCCCAATGGTAAGTGAAGTCATGGTAGTGCCACACTGCGGCAGTGCCTCTCTTCAGGTGTGGCACTGCCGCACCAGGCAAGATAGTAAGGGTGAAAACAATGATAAGCTAGCTATCTTGGCTGAGCATATGAGGATGTATGTGTATAAGATTGAGCAGTTGGTTGCACACTTTAGCAAGTTTATTATGTCCCCCTTTATAGTACGACATTCCTATACTCAAATTCAAAATATAAAATGAAATAAACCTCCTTTTGAGCTTGATGTCGTCACCTTTTGTAATTAGGGGCTCCTCCATTATGTACAACATCCTCAATTCTAAGTTCCATGCATGTCATCTCGATAAATCTCATTAGTACTCTAATTGCGTGGTCATTATCACCAAAACCCACAATTTGGGCTTGATTGCACTTTCAATTATAAAGTTGTAGGAAGGCATCGGGTGCTTGATAGTGGGTACACACAACACATGATCGGTGATTCAAGAATGTTCAACTCAATCAATGCAAATGAGAGCAATGGGATTGATAGTATCACATTTGGTGACAATGGCAAAGGCAAGGTCAAAGGTCTTGGTAAGATTGCAATATCCAATGGCTTGAGCATTTCCAATGTGCTACTAGTAGAGAGCTTGAACATCAACCTATTGTCGGTAGCTCAATTGTGTGATCTTGGTTTTAAGTGCATATTTGGTGTGGATGATGTAGAGATCATAAGTGTAGATGGCTCTAACTTGATATTCAAATGATTTAGATATGAGAATCTATACTTGGTTGATTTCAATGCTAGAGAAGCTGAATTGTCAACATGTTTGCCCACTAAGTCTAGGATGGGTTGGTTATGGCATAGAAGGCTTGGTCATGTTAGAATGAAACAATTAAAGAAGTTGGTTAAGCATGATCTAGTTAGAGGCTTGAAAGATGTCACATTTGAGAAGGATAAGCTTTGTAGTGCATGTCAAGCCAGAAAGCAAGTTGGCAACACACATCCTAAGAAGAGCATCATGAGTACATCTAAGGCATTTGAATTGTTGCACATGGATTTGTTTGACCAACCACATACACTAGCATTGGTGGAAACAAATATGGATTTGTGATTATGGATGATTTCACTAGATACACATGGGTGTTCTTTCTTGTTGACAAGAGTGATGTCTTTGCAACCTTCAAGACATTCATTAAGAGAATTCACAATGAGTTTGAAACAACCATCAAGAAAGTGAGAAGTGATAATGGAAGTGAGTTCAAGAATACAAGAGTTGATGAGTTTGTGATGAGTTTGGAATTAGGCATCAATTCTCGGCCAAGTACACTCCTCAATCAATTGACCTAGTTGAAAGGAAGAATAGAACTTTGATTGACATGGCAAGATCAATATTGAGTGAGTACAATGTGAGTCATTCATTTTGGGCTGAAGCAATCAACACGGCTGGCTACTATAGCAACCGACTCTATTGTCACCCCATAATGGAGAAGACACCTTATGAGCTCTTGAATGGAAGAAAGCCCAACATTGTAAATTTTTAGGTTTTTGGTTGCAAATGCTACATATTGAAGAAAGGCACAAGATTGAGCAAGTTTGAGAAGAAATGTGATGAAGGTTTCTTGCTTGGTTATTCAACTACTAGCAAGGCTTATAGGGTTTGGAATTTGGCTAGTGGTACTCTTAAGGAGGTTCATGATATGGAATTTGATGAAACCAATTGTTCCCAAGAGGAAGATGAGAATCTAGATGATGTGAGAGGCACTCAATTGATCATTGCAATGAAGAACATAGACATTGGTGACATAAGGCCTAGAGTGGTGATTGATGTTGAAGATGACAAGAATCAAGTGCTCTCTAACTCAAATGTGCAAGCTAGTGGTTCTCATGATCAAAATCAAGCTAGTGCTAGTGATGACAACATGCAAGATCAACAACAAGTGGCAAGTTCATCGTCTCAACCAAGTGATCAATCAAATGCAAGCAATCAAGTTTAAGTGCTCCAACCAACTAATGTTGCAAGAGATCATCTAATGGATTCTATCATTGGTGATATCTCAAGAGGTGTGCAAACAAGATCAAGATTGGCATCATTTTGTGAACATTTCTCATTTATGTCATCCATTGAACCGAAGATAGATGAAGCTTTGTTGGATGTTGATTGGGTAAATGCTATGAATTAAGAGCTAAACAACTTCACAACAA
The DNA here is from genome assembly GCF_019320115.1 of Miscanthus floridulus. NCBI lineage: Eukaryota > Viridiplantae > Streptophyta > Magnoliopsida > Poales > Poaceae > Miscanthus > Miscanthus floridulus. Next base: position 101,140,175 of record NC_089597.1, read on the forward strand.
ATCAAATATGGAAGTTAGTTGAGAGGCCTAAGAATCATAATGTGATTGGAACAAAGTGGGTCTTTTGGAACAAGCAAGATCAAGATGGGATAGTTGTAAGGACCAAAGAAAGATTAGTTGCTCAAGGTTACACTCAAGTTGAAGGTCTTGACTTTGAAGAAACATATGCCCCGGTTGCAAGATTAGAAGCAATTAGGAGCTTGTTAGCCTATGGTTGTGCCCACAACATCAAGTTGTACCAAGGGGATGTGAAGAGTGCATTTCTCAATGGGTACATCAATGGGCTTGTGTATGTTGAGCAACCTCCCAGTTTTGAAGATGAGAAGAAACCCAACCATGTCTACAAGTTGAGAAAGGCTTTGTATGAATTGAAACAAGCACCTAGAGCATGGTATGAGAGATTGAGGGATTTCCTACTCTCTAAGGGGTTTATTATGGGAAAGGTTGACACCACTCTCTTCACCAAGAAGATTGGCAAGGACTTGTTTGTGTTGCAAATCTATGTTGATGACATTATATTTGGATCAACTAATCAAGATTTTTGTGAGGAGTTTGGAAAGATGATGGCAAGTGAGTTTGAGATGTCCATGATTAGGGAGTTGAGTTACTTCTTTGGTCTTCAAATCAAGCAAATGAAGAATGGCACATTTATAAGTCAAGGAAAGTACATCAAAGACATGCTCAAGAAGTTTGGAATGGATGATGCTAAAGCTATTAGTACACCAATGGGGACAAATGGAAACTTGGATAGTGATGCTAGTGACAACATGGTGGATCAAAAGATATATCAGTCTATGATTGGAATCCTACTCTATGTGACCGCATCAAGGCCGGATGTGATGTTTAGTGTATGTATGTGTGCTAGATTTCAAGCCTCACCAAGGGAAAGTCATTTGAAGGCCACCAAGAGAATATTGCGGTACTTGAAGCATACCCAAAGGAGCTAGATTTGAGTTGATTGGATATTCGGACTCTGATTATGTGGGATGCAAAGTTGAGAGAAAGAGCACATCGAGCATATGTCAACTATTGGGAAGATCACTTGTGTTTTAGTCATCAAAGAAGCAAAATAGTATAACACTTTCAACCGCCAAAAAGGAGTACATTTCGGCCAGTAGTTGTTGTGCTCAATTACTTTGGATGAAGGCTACTTTGAGTGACTTTGGAATCAAATTCAAACAAGTGTCATTGCTATGTGACAATGAGAGTGCCGTGAAGCTCACCAACAACCTGATTCAATATTCAAGAACAAAGCACATAGATGCCTGCCATCACTTCATAAGAGATTACCAACTAAAAGGGAGCATTTGCATTGAGAGTGTGGCACCAATGATCAACTTGCCGATATAGTCACCAAGCCACTTGATGAGAAGAGGTTTTGTAAGCTAAGGAATGAATTGAACATACTTGACTCCTCCAATATGTGTTGATGCACTCCCAATATATGACATGCCTCTCCTTCAAGCAAAGCAAGGTAAAGTTGATTGATATGTCATTCATCCATTGCTAAGGACTTGTTTAGTGCATCTAGTCATTCCTATCATGTCTTAGGCTCATTCATGAAAATCCAATGAATTTGATGTTTGTATGGTACCACTATTGCTTATATGCTTGAAATGATCTAGTGGTAGCATATGACATGTCGGAACCTAGTGTTTAATCTAGAGAATGAGTTATAAGTGTTTAACTCAACATGGTACAAGATAACACTTATTTTGAGGTGTGAAGAAGCTTGTCCTTGGATCAAACCGAGTTAAATATCTTTTGCAAGTGATCTAGATTGAACCAAATTGGAAAAATGGTCCTCATTTTACATGGTTTCACCCCAACCTATCTAAAATTTGAGCACACCTTTTATGCTAATTGTTGACAAAGGGGGACAGAAATTCACAAAGATAGTAAGATAGGGGGAGCAAACAAATGAAATGACATTATAAGGTGATCAATTAAAATTTAAAGCATACAAGTAGGGGGAGCAAGCTCATAAACTTGTATGTTGCATTTGTATGTGCATTACATATGTTTGCTTGCATAGCACAAGTTTTTAAATTCCATATTCATGCTTGTGTGGTGAATGCTAGATTGTAGAAAATGATTGATGAAATGAAAACTAGCATGCATAGGACGACTAGATATTCCTTGATCTTTTACAAGTGGTACTACAACCTTGCTTCTAATGTTGATCCTATGAGGTATCTAGTTTGTCTTTGTGTTTCAAGTGGTATCTAGCAAAACATGGTGCTAAGGATGGTTTGCAAATGGCAACTCTGATTGGTATCATGCTTCAAAGGTCCATTCTTTATACCTTAGCATCATTTGGTAGCTATTACTCTCCCAAACTTCCAATCCATGCATATGTGCAAACTTTCAAATCCAAACTCTTAGCACATATGTAGGGGGAGCTAATACTACCAATTTGGGTTGATGAAACTTGTCCATAACCTTTACACATGGTAATATGCTTGGGCAAGCAAATGAATCCAAAAAGATTTCACTAAATATCTTTATAAGTAGGTTGTCATCAATTACCAAAAAGGGGGGATTGAAAGCCCTAGTTTGGTTTTAGATAATTGATAAAACCTAGGACTAACCTTTGATCTAAGTGTGTGAATTAGATAAGTTGGTCCCATGCCAAGTGGTAGAGCTAGATGATGATCATGGTAGATGGTGATGACCAAAAGAAGATCAAGTGCTCAACTTGGAAAAGAAGAAATAGAAAAACAAAACCCTATGGAGATCAAGGCAAATGTATTGGTTAGGGTTTTGATTTTGGTGATCAAGATACTATAGAGAGTGTGATCACGTTTAGGATCATAGCCGTACTATAAAGAGAGGAAATCTTTGGCTAAGCAGTTATCAAATGCCACTAGGTGACATGATTCTTGCATATGTATTTAGGAACCTAGTGTGCTAACTTTGACCCTTGTAAAATGCTTTGAAAAACGCTAACACATGTGCACACAAGTTCTACAAGGGCAAAGTGGTTGTGGACTTAGAAAAAAAGGCGAAGGATGAGGATCGGACATTGGCTTCATCCTGACCGGACGCTGGTTGGTGAGTCCGATCATTTATAGCAGGTGGGGTAGCACTGGCCGAGAAAGCCCAAGTGCGACCAGACGCTGGGATCTGATGCGGGTGCCGCGTCTGGTCAGTTGTTCCTGAGGCAGCGGTGAGTGGCTTCGCGATCGGACATAGGAGGCAGAAGGTGACCGCACACATAGGAGCCATGTCAGGTCAGCGCTGATGTACGCTAGCATCAGCACCTCGGGCGAGTGCATAGTGACTGAGTACGGACCGAACGCAGCAGTGTGTCCGGTCCTAACTTAAGTGATCATGCATTTGGAAAATAGCCATTGAAATCCAGTGGCTAAGATTTGAAAGGATGACACATGGAGGCCATCTGACGACCAGACTCTAGGGCTAGCATGTCTGGTCATCATGACAGGTGTGTCTAGTCAGTGTGCCGAGCCCCCTCTCTTGACCCTAATGGCTCTATTCGTTTGAGGGGCTCTATAAATAGTGTTTGGCTGGCTTGGGGCTCACTCTCTTGGGACTTTGACATACTTGACATCCTTGTGAGCCTAAGCAAACACCTCCCACTCATCTCCATCATTGATTGATCATCATAGTGAGATTGGGAGTGATTCCAAGTGCATTTGCTTGAGTGATTCAATCTAGTGGCACTTGGGGATCGTTGTGGCTGCGGATTTCTTATTTCTCTTGGTGGTTGCCACCACCTAGATAGCTTGGAGTAGCAGAGGAGCTTCGGCACATGTTGGTGATTGTTCGTGGCCGGCTCCGGTGATTGTGAGGGGTCTTGCACCTTCCCCGACAAAGAGCCGCAAGGTAGCTCTGGTAAATTGCTCGTGTCATTTGAGTTACCTCAATTGTGGGTAGGTTCTTACAGTGTCCAATTGTTAGACGAGGTTCATGCAACACCTCTTAGCTGCCGAACCACCAAGTATTTGTCGACACAATAGGGACTAGCGTGCCGGCAAGCACGTGAACCTCGAGAGAAAAATCTTGTGTCTCTTGTGTGATTAGATTTCTCCTGGTGATTGGTTGTCATCATATTGTGATTGGTTTATTCCTCGACGCGGCAATATAATCACCCTATTCACTCCATTACTTTCTTACAAACTAGTTGTAGCAAGCTCTTTAGTGTAGCTAGTGTTGAGAGCTTGCTTTGTAGCTTAGTTTCATCTAGTGGAGCTCTTTAGCGTAGCCATGTTGAGAGCTCTTAGTGAGTAGTGACTTAGCTCTTGTGTGTGCCTAGTGATTATAGCAACTAGAATTGTTGGGATAGGTGGCTTGCAACCCTTGAGGAGCTAGAGCAAAATTGCATTACGCCGTTTGTCATACTAATCAATTGCTCTAGTGATCTTGTAGATTTTTAAATAGGCTATTCACCCCCCCCTCTAGCTATATTAGGACCTTTCAGGCAGGACCTTGGCGGCGTTTGGGATTGTGGTGTGGGGATCTGTTAGATCGGTGAGGCGGTCGAGACCCTGAGTTTCGGGGTGCAGCTGCGTGTGGCAGACACATCGCTAGGTGTTGGTATGCGGTCGGCAAAGGCCGCTATCAGCTCTTGAATCCTTTGGAAAGCCTATTGGCCCTCTTCTATGGATGGTTGTAGCATCGCCGCTGCTTCCCTCATGGTAACGGCCTCGAGCTATGTTTTGCTGTTGGAGCTGACATCAGAGTTTTTGATTTTCATCTGCTAACATGTCATTGTGATTAAGCAGACGATCCTAGGCCTGCTGGTTGGTCTCATAAGGTGCTACATAATCAAACTCGACAAGATCATGGGGGAACGTTATGGGGTGATGTACTCATTCCCCTCGTGATCATTCATGCCGAGATAGCAACTGTTGTAAGGTCGAGATGGCGGACTAGAGGGGGGTGAATAGTCATTTCTAAAATTAATCGCGTCGGCTAACCGAAACAAATGAGGAATTAAAACTATCGGTCTAGCCAAGACTACACCCCTTTATTTATGTTCTCTAGCACCTTACAAAGATACTAATTAAGCAACAAAGGTGCAGGGCTAGCTAGAGCTCACCTAACCAATTCTAGAAGCAAGGTCACACAAACCTATACCACTAGTACTTCAAGCAACAAGGGAGCTCCTACACAAGCTAGTAAGCAAAAGCACAAAGCCACCTAAGCTCACTAGCAATGCTCGATAACAAGGCAACCAATGCCAAATTAGAGAGCGTAATTACTTAGCTACACAAACTAAGTAATGTGACTAACAAGGTTACACAAACCAAATTAGCCACGCAAGGAAGCTACTTCTATGCTACACAAGCAAGAAGGCAACTAGTAAGCTATACAAACTAACTAATTACAAGAGCAACTATACAAGCACAATGTATATGAAATATGAATACAAGCTTGTGAAATGGGATGGCAAACCAACAGGAAGAACAAGGTTGACACGGTGATTTTTCTCCCGAGGTTCACGTGCTTGCCAACACGCTAGTCCCTATTGTGTCGACCGCTCACTTGGTGGTTCGGCGGCTAATTGGCATCACCCGCCAAGCTTGCATGTCGGGCATCGCAAGAACCTATCCCAAAAGTGGGGGTAGCTCAATGACACGCTCAACTAGAGTTGCTCTTCGTGGCTCCCACGGGGCGAGCACAATGCCCCTCACAAAAGCTCTTCTCCGGAGCACCGCACAAGCTTCTTGCGAGCTTCGACGGAGACCACCACCAAGCCGTCTAGGAGGTGGCAACCTCCAAGAGTAACAAGCACCACTAGCTTGCAACTCGATCACATAGTGCCACTCAATGCAACCTCATGATGCAATCGCACTAGAATCGCTCTCTCACACAATCGAATGATCACTATCAAGTATATGTGAGATGGAGGGCTCCCAAGCACTCACAAGCATGGACACAAAGTCCCCCGAGGTGCTCAGCACTCGCCATGGCCAAGGCCACCTTCTATTTATAGCCCCATGGGCTAAACTAGCCGTTACCCCTTCACTGGGCAAAACTCAGGATGATCGGACGCTCCGGTTGTATTGACCGGACGTAGGACCTCAGTACCCGATCAACGGATGCTCGCCACATGTCACCTCCATTCAACCTCAGTTACTTGATCTCAATGGTCAAGTGATGACCAGACACAGCTGCACAAACTGACCGGACGCAGCAACCCAGCGTCCAGTCGTTTCTAGTAAGGTACCAGTCATGACCGGACGTATCCGATCGGTCATGATCGGACACAGCGTCAGCGTCTGCTCCTCCAACTTTTTTGTGTCGCCTACATCACCGTACGTTAGCCTGACCGGATGCACCCTGCTAGCATCCGGTCACTTCCAGCGCCAGTGTCCGATCAAAGACAGATGCATGCACGCTCTCTGCCGCCATTGACCAGATGCAGGACCCCAGCGTTCGGTCACCACATGACCACCGTCCGATCCACTTTATGAGACCCTATCTTTTCTATATAGGGCGCCGGTGGCACCGTCGAACTGTCCGCACTCCGCTGGTGGAGTTCAAACCCTTGCCTCCGTTCCTTCACCGAGTTGATCCACATCAACTTCAACTTCATCTCCTTTGTAAATGTGCCAACACCACCATGTGTATGTGTGTTAGCATTTTCACAAAACCTTTTCCAAAGGATTAGCCACTCAACTTGCCACGCCACTCAATCCTAGCAACGATGCAAAGTTAGATCACTCGAGTGGCACTAGATGACCGATATGCAAACAAGTTTGCCCCTCTTGATAGTACGGCTATCTATCCTAAACCCGGTCATCAACTTCTCTACACACCTATGACCGGTGAAATGAAATGCCCTAGGTTATACCTTTGCCTTGCGCATTCCATTCCATCTCCTCCAATGTCGATGCAACACATGCACCAACACAATCAACAATGATATGATCCACTTCATATCATCACATGATCATATTGGTTCATCGATCTTGACTTCACTTGCTTTTCACCGTTGCCTTCATCCATCGGCGCCAAGTCTTGCTTAAGCTTCACCGCCACGTGGTCCATCGCTCCAAAGCCTCCAACTTGCCCTTCACGCTCACAACCGGTCCATCAAGCCAAGTCTTGTCTTGATCTTCTCCACCTTGATCACATGACTCATTGTCATGTCTTATTTGCAATGAGCTCCTTCATCATCACATGTGTGAGCTTTGCAACATCTCTAAGCCATTTTCACCTTCATAGCATATGTTGCTCACACACATGTACATGTGGACTAATCACCTGTGTATCTCACATAAACACAATTAGTCCACCTAGGTTGTCACTAAATTACCAAAACCACACAAGGACCTTTCAACTATGTGTATGTGAGATGATGTCAACATCGTCAACATCCGTGTGGTTAACTACATGTGGCCGGTCACGGTCATAAAGAGATAGGCATGAAGCCACTGTGTTAATGAGTTTGGCATTTCCAATGTCATGGCGCTGATTGGTCTCATCAGAATGGTCCGATTGTTCTAGGACAGTGCCGCCCTGGCTGAGATTGTGGATGGTGACCCCGACTAGGTTTGAGTCGAAGCCATCATCATTGTAATCCCAATCAGTATGATGTAGGTTTTTTGGATTCTCCATAGGAGATCCAAAGGGTGGCGTGATAGCCTAAAAAATTGGATCAGGTGAGTTGTCGCCGCGTTCGTTGGCACTCCTGAGGGTCGGGAATGAATTAGATCAGGTACCATATCCGTTGTTGGGACTAGATTCCCGATCTTGCAAAGGAAAAGAGTGGAATTGAGTCTAGGCTCTTGGCCAGGTTTGGTGAAAAGCTAACCTTGGTGGGTTAGATGATGAGCGATGGCGAGTGATCCTCCGTCGATAGCCTCCACCAGTCTAGCGGTGAAAGCTCAGATCTAGAGCGACTGCTCCTCCTCCTGTTCAGTCGGCTCAGGCTCCTACAGGCATAGGTCCCCAAACCGGTCAGCGATGAAGTCGAGCTTGCCAAAGATGATCCTCGTGCCCAGCTACATCTTCTCTAGTTCATCGCCGAAGTTGAAGATGATTCCCATCTAAAACATGGAAATAAATCTGAACACGAAAGGTCCCTACCTAGCATGCCAACTGCCAGATTGTTTTGCCCTAGCAATATCCAGCAATGTGATCATGTAGATGGAATTAGATGGTAGCACATGAGACACAAAGATTTATTCTAGTTTGGGGCGTGGTGCGTGCTAAACCCTACTCTAATGGTGCAACTGCTCTTGTATTCGTATGCTCAATTACAGGGCTTGTTGCTCCTAGCTACGAGGTAGATTGGAAAAGGTGGAAGATGGATCCCGTGCCTAAGGTCCCTACCCTCCTTTATATAGGTAGGAGAGGTAGGGTTACAGAGAGGGCGATCGGGTTAACAGATTATGTTCCTAGTTTGTTACAACAGATTGATCCTAGCTATCGTCTAGATACACTCACCTTGGTTTGCCTTGATCTCCACATTGGTTGATCGTGTCAGCCCTTGTGGGTCTCCTCCTTGATAGCTATTGGGCCGATAGCTTGGTGGTGGTCATATATACGGGCGGTGCAGGTACCCTTGGCCCATATCTCTGACACATTGGTGCATACTTTCCTCCCCATGCAACCCATTCCCAAGGTTCTGCCTATGTGCTGAGGGACAGATAGGCCAATCGCCCTTCCATCCTAGATGTATGTTGGTATTTATTAACACACATAGATAAATCCACAAGCGCATGGATACCGCTGTAGCTTTCGCTCGGAAGTATTCCAAGTATCGTATCCACAGGGGAGCATGTGAGATTAACAATAATCTAACTTAACCAGGAGTAGCAACAAGACTTAAGATAAACAGGAGCGTAGAGAGGACTACTAAGGCTCTCTAGTTCTGAATTCGGTAAGCTATGTCTTCTATAGTTCAATTCTAGGGATATTACTAAGGAAAACACAGGTAGAGTGTGTTTTCTATAGTAACTAGGTCCTGCTCAACCAACAAACGTGAGGTGGACTACAAAGGATTCAACGAGTCTATAAGAGTCACCCTCGTGAGCTACCATCGATCTAGAATGTAGGGTACATCCATGAGTAACTGAGTCTATGCACCACGCTTACACTACAAATACTACTTTAACATATGATAAATAGATTAAAGTACTCAAAAGAGTCGCGAACCTAAAGAACAATATAAACACGATGCTTACTTGAATCAAAAGTTGATTACCAGAGATGTCTTAGAAGAAAGCTCAAGTAGAACTTGGATCCGCTAAGGTACAAGCCATAGAGAGAGAACTGACATGCCAACACTTCCTGCAAAACTCTTCCCTCACTCTCTGTCTCACTATTTCTAATTATAAGACTAGATCCTATGGAGGACTAATCTTCTCTTGTTAGCTAGCTCTGATCTTGATGATGAGGATATGAATTATGGTTTTAGGATGACTTCAGGGAACGGAGTAGAGGCTGCTATATATAGGGGTAGACGTCAATTCTAAGCCCTCGGATCAAACCAACTTAAAACAATGGCGTAGATTTGATCTTTAAGATGGTGGGAAATAGACATACGAAGGACAATCTGATAGGTGGGGCCCATAGGCCGACCGGCCAAATGGTGGGGCCGACCGGCCCCCCTTGTCAGCCACTCGGCTCATCTTTGGTGGAGAGTCTTCTGGAATCTTCCCAAGTCGGTACCATCACGGATAAACGTGATTTACTTTGACGAATAGGTCCACCTTGATGGTTTTCTGATTAAATCCTCCTACAAACACAAATTCACCAAAACTCATGGAATTTATTAGTTTAAACCCCTAGACCTATGTTTGGTGATGAAATTAAGTATATAGTAGGTTATATTGATAGTTTATAATTAATGTTAATGACCATCAACAAGCTCCCCCAAGCTTAACCTTTACCAGTCCCTGAGCAAAGCTAAACTCAGCAATGGATCAGGAGTTGCTACAACGCTTTCACACCTCAAAAGTACACAGGTGTTCAATCAAGAATTCTCCTCCAAATTAGAATAAACTGATCTGACTTTCAAACTTACCCACATTACCTTCAACCATGGGGCTTCCTAGCCTTCACTTGGGTCTTTAGCAATTGAAAGATAGAACAATCAAATCAAGCACTATGTCTCAAGTTCTTTGTTCCACCATTGTCCCAGAGTTTTCATAAGTTTTCAAAATAAAACTCAGAGATTCCATTGTATGGTACTCTTAAGTCTCTCTATATATGTGGTATTTGTGGATCCTCACCAAGCCAATAAAGATGTTATGCCTTTTCTCTTCCTACCACTAAGGCTTTATGTGGAGTTCATAGGTAGGGAGAAAGCTAGAGCATACTTGCAATGCATATATTGTAAAGTCAAACAACAACGGATCCAAAGAGAGTTGAGTCATACAATCAAATCAAGATGTGCATGTGTGTGGATGTATGGTGGATATATATATGGTGGCTAAGCTAATTATACTTTGCTCCTTGGAAACATATCTCTCTTTCGAAACTTGGAAACATTTGCTAGAGAACAGGGGCTATCTTATTCATCTTTTTTTTCTCTCTTTTTTTCAAGCAGGCATCTAAGTACCCATTGTTTTCAATATCTTGAACACTTTTATGTCCATTTTTTCAACTCTCTTTTTTTCTTTTTTTATTATTTTTTTATGAATAACTTTTGCATAGCCCATGCCTCTTTTCAGCAACAAAACTTTTGAGAGATAGCAACAAGAACTTGGAGCATTTATTTGGTGGATGGAAAACCTAACAAGCATGTTTTTGGGTTCACCCCCAGTGTAGGAGTAGAAGATTTTTGGGTGGATCTAGATGGAAGGCATGTTTTTGAGTACTCCCAGTGTAGGAGCAGCAGGTATATGTGGAAGTTTTTTCTAGCCTAATTAACATGTATGGCTCTAGTGGGAATTCAAGCTTTATCATATAGGAACTCATCATGTAGTATTTTTGTATTTTTCAAAAGATAAATCTCCAGAACTTTAGTATCACTTGGAACAAGATAAACAGAGCTCAAACATTCTCATATTATATCCGTCAATTACCTAGACTTAGATCAAGCATATGCTACCCATGAGTTTTAAGTTCAGAGTAGATCCTTATATCAAAACAATCTTATCCAAAACTTGGGAGAATTCAAGACTAAAAACTAGGTACTTGAAAGGAATTACAATAGAGCAACTATTCATCACTTCCATTTAAGAGATTATTCAGAACCCTCTTTATTTTATTCACTTCTTAGAAATCATACTTAGAGCAAACTAGACACACTCTTTTTATTTTACTACTATAGGGATAACTATTTATTTTGTTTTCATTCACCATTTCTTTTAACTATTAAAAAGAAAATGAAAACTAAAATTAAGGGAAAGAATACTTACCTGGATACACGGGAGTGCTTCTCCTCCAAGCTAGCTCTTTTGGTGAGGGTTCAGTGTCTTAAGTCCTTCGAACCGGACTTCTCCATGTGAAGTTCATTGATCAAGTACCTCGTTTTGCTCTAAATACGAGGATTCTTGTGATGACGCCTCTAATGGTGAAGTCACCTTCTTCCACCAAACCTGTCTTGGTTTTGATTTTGGTTTGACAGGTTCAGAACCTTCACTTGTAGAAATCTGGGGAATCGACTGACTCCCCCACAATTTGCTTGAAATGTGTCTTGCTCATAAAGACAAGCTAGAGATCAAGTGCATGGGCTCTGTTGGTGGGAAAACACCAATAGAATCAAAACTTTATTTATTCTTCTCTATCCTTAGGCACATTGAACAAGATGAAGTTGATGTTCATATGCTTTGTTCATTTATAACATGGGTGATAAGATTAGAAGATTGAGCATGAATGTAGCATTTAATTACATTTGGTACATTTGGCCAAAAGGGTTGAATTGCTTAGCCCATGGAAGGATTGTTCAACTTTTCATAATGCATCAAACTTTACATGATTATGACTATCATCTTCCAGAGATAGAATGTCCACTTTTAGCTTATTTGGTTAAGACTATGAGCTCAAGAAAGTGGTGCTAGGAACAAGCTTAAAGAACTAAACATGTTGAGTTAATCAGGTTAGATCAAGCAAGTTGTGACTCAAACATGTTTGTTTCTTACTTATGTGCATACCCAAATCAAGGAAAAACTTTTTAAATAATGACCATTTACCTTCGGATGTTAGCATTGTCATTGGAGCGCGATGACACCATACGACGAAGGGTAGATGACTCAAGATGGTCCTTCCCTTTTGCTTGAAATTTTCCTTGTTTGGCTAGCCTCGCATCTTGAGCTATTCATGATCTTCTTATCTCCTAGATTGCACCCTTTCTTTCTTATCCTTTTGTTATGCCATCTTTTTGCTCTTTGAACTTTGACATTTTGTTGGACCTGTTGATTTGTTCATCCACTTCCTATGAGTGAGTGCTTTTATTGTAGATCATGTTTTATGACTGTCGGTGGCAAAAAGTGGCCTGTTGTCAGCACACGTAGCAAGCCGAGAGAAATCACGTGGAGCAGATCTCGTGCTCTCCATGGACTTAGGAGGACACCAGACCGAATGGTCGTGACCTAGGGCATGCCAGTCAATTTGACCCTATAATTGACAAGGAGAGAAAGGTACTTAGTAATTTAAGGTGGAACATATCGGTGTTGCTCTAGACAATTCCAAATATGCGGCAAGATAGTCGATTCAATAAGGCTATCGATTAAATAGTCGATATCCAGCATGTTCATGATATAAAGATATTGAAAACGAACACTATTGGCAATTATTAGATATTAATGATATAAATCTAATGCTAATGATCATAAGACATGCAAGAACATGGTAGAGAGATGATATGAGTGAAAGCATTTGCATTGACTATACCCTGTATTGGCTTAAAGATCAAGACAAGAACAAGTACAATAATAAAAGCCAATACAATTGCAATGCACGGGCCATCGGCAAAAATAGCTGATTCCAAGGTAAACAGATGCATATCACGTGATCAATCACTTATCTAGTATAAATGGATCCACAAGCTCATCAAATTTAACCTATCATCACTAACAGAGGGGGTCGAGCAGATCAAAGATAGCCGTAATAATGATAACAAATTAAACTCTTAAAACACATAGATCTATCCATATTTAGACAAAATTATGAGCATGTGTTATGAGCGTGAAAGCATAAGCAACCGGCTAAGAGGCCGATCTAGGTAGTTTTTGTCATATAGCATGCGAACTTTCAACCACCGAAGCATAAATAAATCTACAAACCGACCAAACCCAATTTATGGCACTATTAATAGGTCGACCGAATTGATGTAGCATTGATAGTAGAACGGCAAACTACAAGCCTAGCGATCTATAGATCTACTTATGTTTTGATGGAATCGTGGACGCGTGCCATACGCATGAAAACTGAAGCTATCGGCTAAAATAGCCGATAGAAACATAGCGGATGGATGACATCATATCTCCCTTAATAAGTAGATCCATTAACCAACAGGTTGATAACAAAGACAACAAACCAAAGATTGATGACCAACAAACCTATTCCTTAATGGAAACATGACTTCAAACATCCTCTATGATCGATCAAGATATCGATAAAACTATCGATAAATGAGATCTAACGTCAATAGTTGGATTTTGGCATAAAAACAATCAACAGACGATAGATCAAAAGATGAAGACCGAGGAATCTTTAATCCAGATCGAGCAATTGGTGATATTATGCTAAATAGTAGACTATTTAACACAATATCGATAACTAATCTATATCACTATCTGTAAGAGATAGATCAGATCATTATAGCCTTACAAATAACAATATAGATCAATAACTAACTTATACAAAGCTTGCAAGAGGTCAGACCTAACCGATGCAGCCTTACAAACAAAGTATAAGTCATCATGGTACTCACAACAAACCGGAGGTCGGCCAAACTGATGCAGCCCTCCTTGCTGAAGGAACTCACCGGAATCTACTCTACTCCTACTCCTAAGGGTGGCACGGGGCCAAAAAAGTAAAGGTACTTGTTTTGATTGATGTGTGGATGTCTATTACAATAGCCGGTGTTCAATATTTATACCCGAGGCTTGACTATGAGTCCCGGTCGAACAAGACCAGTTACAACATTTGGAAAAGAAAACAAAATATCCTAAATTAAGATAACTTGGACTCCAAACTTCCCCTTCTACGAAATCCAACGTGCCTTCCTATTCTTGGTTGATACTTTTCTTGCTGCTAGAGCTTTCCTGTGATGATGATGTCATTGAAATCTAACCGATCGTAATCTGTGTTCTGCCCAGACGATTCTGCATTCTACCACGACTTTCTTCAATAAGTTCTGAATTATGGGGTTCCATGCAATGAACCAAAATTTGGTGTCAACAATGGCACTCATCTTCTTCCTCTTTGTTCCATGGAGTTCTTAGATCCATGTTGAATGAGTTGTGTCTTCTTTGTGCAAACTTATTGGAGTTCATCATGTGCCTTGCTTTATCTCTAATTTGAATTCATCTCATGACTTACCTAAATTGAATTGAGAGTTTCTTACAGGGGTTAGTCAACAAAATATCCAGTATCTACTAAAGCACACTCTTGGTCCAAAAAATTAAACTACACACCATGTCTAATTTAATCTAGGAAAGCATTTTAACCAAAGCACCACACTTCATTTTAAAAAGCTTTGGAAGTAAGATCAACACTCCTAAACTAAGCACCATGCTTAATTTAAAAGATGTATAAACATAATCCAAACCTTAAGCATACTATAGCAAACAAAGGTAGTATGAAAGTATTATAGAGATTTATTCAAATAGAGATGAAAGAGCATGATTGTTATTTAGCTAATTGAACATGGCTTGAAGGTAGAGATAACCAAGATAATTTAGCAACAAGGCATGAAATGTTTTTAGAGAAGTCTATCCCCATCTTGAATTTTGCAACAAAATCAAGTTTGGATGATAGAACTCTCATGTGTGAATGTGATTCAATGTTGCATGATGATTGGTTGGACATACCTTGCGTCGTCATCCTTTATTCTTTTTGCTTCAAACCTGCCATGGTTAGAAACAAAAATACCCAAAAGAATATTCTCACAATTATATTTCTATGCTCATTTCACAAGGGCATCACAGCAAAGGCTAAAACTCATGTTATCTCCCAAAAGTGCTTGTTTTAGGACAAAAAGCTCGTCCATGGGAAACCTTCCAATTGCGCTTCAAGTTGGTGAAGTGGTTTCCCTTCCAACAACAACCTTTATGTACCTGTCTCAAGATCTATGCTAATAACACAACAAGATATGCAATATTTATGATAAACAAACACGTCTACAGCCACCCTTTCAAAGCCTTTATGAATAGGAAGTACGAGGGGGTTGAAGATCTCATGTGCGGCAATGTTGGGGAGACCAATTAATTCTGGAGTTTTCTCATGTGAGCATAGATTTGATGAGGTGCTCAAGAAGTAGCTTCCACGCTCGTTGATGTCATCTTCCTTTTCAAGCTCTAAGGTTGATTCTTCATGAATGTCCAAAATTTCGCTTCAATTGGTGACTCTCAGGTCGATCTTGTCTAAGACCTCCTCCAAAGTCAGATGAGTCACATTTATTAAGGAGATTGACTTAAGCTCACCCTTTGGATCAGGTGTCACACCCCAAAATTTTTGATTTTGGGTTGTGCATAGAAAACACAAATTAAAATAAATGTTTTGATACTTGGATAAAAATTTTCAAGTTTAGTTTAAGTTAGCATCAATTAGTTATAGGAAAAATGTGAATCTTCAAACTTTTCTGAATTAATTTGATAGGATATTGCTTGATGTGATGTTTTCTTATTGTTTCTTTATGTGTTGAGAGTGAGCAAAGTCTTTAAAATGCGTTGAGTAGGTCGATCTTCCTTTTTCAGCATGCCTTTCTCATTTTCTGTAATCAAATTCCTTGTTTCTCAGCTCAAGCTTTCGTTCAGAGCCTCTCAAAATCTTTTCTTTATAACCCAAATCACTCCTTTTAGTTTCTCATCCTTCAATCAATCTCTACAAACTTCTCGGGATTTTTTTTGACTTTTCTTAGAACTTGTTCTCACTTTTCTACTAGCATAATCTAATTGTTTAGATATTCCAAAATATCTTTTCATGAGCTCCAAATACTTTATTTGGGTTCCTCATGTTCCACAATGTCTTTGAGCATTTTCCTCAAATTTTTAGAGCTTTTGGAGTATTTTTCGCAGCTTAAATAATAACTCTGGACTTTTCTAGAATTATTTTATTCATGAAATTAATTAATTTCGAAAATAATAAAATATCTCCTTTTTCCACCAAAGCCTATGTGCAATAATCCTAATAAATCTAAAATGCATATGCATTTATTTACTAATGGGCTTTAATGATTAATTAGGCCTATTAGTGGAGGTGGAGGTTGCAACATCAATTAGTACCATATTGCTAATTGATATAGTTGTGGGGAGTTCTCCTCCCTATATATATGCCAACCCCTTGGGCAAAATACAACAAAACTACCATAAGGGGAGCCCCTAGTTTGGGAAATCCCTTGTGTAGTAAATTAGATTTTTCTCCTCCTTCTCATGCCACCACTGGAGAATTTTTGCGTGCACCTTCATGCGCTCTATGTTGCTATTGCATCATCTAAGGCTGTTGTCTACATACGGCTTCTATTCTGGAGTTCATCATCGCCCCAGTCCATTTCAACTTCATCGTTGCATGCTTTAGTAAGAAATCACGCATGATGGTTCTCTCTATTCTATATTGTTGGTGTACTATTCTAATTATAGGTTTGTTTGCTATGCATGTTTGTCTCTAGATGCTTGTATGTTGCTATGTTGATCTAGTACAGACGGTGAGCAATACATTGATGACCAAGAGTTCTTTGTTGACAACTTGGATCAGCAGGAGCCCTTTGAGCAAGGCAAGTATATCATGGGATCATCCTTGTTGTCCTATTCATTTTAACCACTTAAATTCATACTACATGTGTTTCCTTGTTACCATTAAGGATTACCTAGCTTTGAACTTATACCTTGTCACCCTTGGGTTAATGCATTGGGTAGTATGAAGCTAGTGCTCCACTTAAACCATGGTCTTGTAACTTGACTAATGGTATATGCAATAAAAATTAAAATATGCTTTTTAGCAACTTGGCTTAAGAGGGCTGTAGCATTGGGTTTTATGGTGCTCTAGTTTCTCTCCATAAGGACTTATCTGTAAGTGATCACCTGAGATTTATAGTACACCTATGAGGGCCACATGGCTCTGGCTTTAGTCAAGTATGATAACATTTTCTAGCTTATTAGAGGTTACCCAAAAGGGCACAAATCGAGTGTGCTTTAAGTTGGGTATAGTGCGGCCTCTGTCCTTATGTGTATAGTCTATGAGAAATGTACCATTTGGAAGGGGCTCTACACCTGTAGGCCACAGAAACCTAGCGGATCTAACTTATTAGACAAACCTTTGAAAGACTTCATAGTGAACCCTGCCTGCTCACCTTGGAAGTGTTTTGGGGCCTTGCAAACCCTAGGCAATTGGGAATCATGACTCACAGTGAAAGTGTATAAACTCTACAGAGTGTAAAACTGGTATATCAGCCGTGCTCATGGTGACGAGTGGCCTGGAATTCTTATGGAATAGATGATCACTAATGATAATCTGTTTATGATATTCATTATTCATGTTTACTTGATCATGTGTTAACACGGGTGTTGACGGTAGTGAACACTCATCACAAACCATCAATGTAACTTGTATAAATGGCTAAAATTGATCACCAACATAGACTTAGGGGTTTAAACTGATAAATTCCATAAGTCTTGGAGAATCTATATTTTTAGCAGGATTTAATTAGAATACCATCAAGGGGGACCTATTCGTCAAAGGAAATCATAGAATTTTGACACAGAATCAACATGGGAAGGTTCCAAAAGACTCTAGGAGGCTCTCCACCAAAGCAAGGCTCGGCCCACTAACATGTGGGGCCGCCCTACCCCACTGCTAGGCCACCTGGCCCCTATGGGCACCACCTATCATCCTCTTTGTTATGTCAGTTCTCCACCGCCTCCTAGGATGCATCTCAGCTGTTATTTCAAGTCGGTTTGATCCAAGGGCTGAGGATTGATGCTTCGGGCTATATATACCTGCCTGCACCTCCCCCTAGAAACCCTAATTCATTACCATGTTCAGATCCTAAGAGCTAAGAAGCCAGAAACCCTAATTCATATGTCCACCAGGATCAGGGCTAGCAATCAAGAGAAGATTAGTCCTCGATTGGATCTAGTCTTGTATTAGAGATAGAGAGATAGAGTGAGAAGGATGTAACACCCCTATGTTAAGCTTTGCATTTAGCACTTGCATTTCATGAGCACAAGCATCATACAAACATTCATGAACATGAGCATATGAAATTTCATCTCATTCTTATATATTGTCACATGAAATGTTGATTTATATATATGTTTATGCTTGCAATCGTGTATGACCAATGTATGAGATGGTTGTGAGGTCATGAAAATACCTTAGACACATCTAGAATTATAAATGGAACAATGTTTGTATTCATGACATAGGTCAAATTTGCTTCTAAGTGTTGGTTTCATTTGAAATGCCATTTTCATGATACTAGTTTGACCAAAGTTGAATAGCAGCTTAGAGTGTTTGCATGGCTATGTGACCTAAATAAAAGTTGTAGTACTTAATTAGGGTAACACCTTTTATTTTTGGGTCAAGGTCTAATTCAGTGCATAGTATGCTCAAAAATAGCTCCAAAGTAGCAAGGAAATGTTGTTTTGAGACTTGCAAAATTTTTTGTCATAATGTTGTTATAGTTTCGATGTACCTCACTTGGGAGCATTGTAACTGGATAACCATTGCGAACTAGGGGATACTTCCTAAAGAAATGTTGGAGATCTAATATAGCTCTATAACTTTCCTTAATGGAGTTTTTGCAATGGACGAACGGATTAGGAGTTATAGGATCACTAAGTTGCGCTGTCAGTCATCAATGGCAGGCCTGAATAATGTGGACACGCGCGGCGTCGTGGCTGACCGACCACATGCCATGGCCATCGCGTGATGGCAACATGCCGGCATTGGCCCAGTCGATCAGGCCAGAGCAAGCACATAAGCGTCGTGCCCCTGCTGCTCACTCTACTCGCCCGCTCTCACTTCCTCCCTCTCGCTCTGCCTCTCCAAAGCTCCACACTGAGCTCGCTGTGCATCGACACATCTTCGTCGCAGCTGCTCACCGCCGACATAGCCTCATCGACCGATTCATCTTGGCCAGAACTGCTCTACCATCACCTCCACCTCCTCGACTACCAACATCACCTATCGACCCTAGGTATAACGGCATTTAGCCTCGCTGTTGCTGCCGTCATCACCGGAGCGCTGCCACGCTCATGGCTCACCATGGCCTGACAATTACTGCACCACATGCCTCCATCTTTTCTAGTCCAGCACCATGCTAGAGTCTAGATGCTTAGGCCAGATCTAGGGATGATGTTACTGCTTGACTACGTCAGAATGAGTCGCTGCTCCCCGCGTAGTCACCATGCCACTCGAGCTCACCACCGCCAAGTTGGTTCATCGTCTCCCTCCTTTCTCTCGCGTCTTAGGTCGAGTAACCCTAGACCTAACTAGTGGCATGGCAGAGATCCACCTTTCGCCACCGTCTCGCCAGAACAGTGAGAGCACCACTGTGTTCCGTGCGCCTCCGCACGGCCATGCACGCGGCCAAGCTCACTGACGCCACCTCGAGCCCTCACCTGCACCGTGTAGCTTCGCTAGGTCACTAAGATGGAGTAGCCATCCTCGCTTGAGTGTGCCATAGCCGGAGATGGCTTGCGTACCACCACTAGACCTCCGCCGTTCACCATGGCCGCTGTCGAGCTTTCTCTGGCGAGCCACCGAGCCAACTAAGCCTACCAGTCGATGCGCGGGGGTGAGAAGAGTGCAACGGTGAAGACGCTACCGCTAGAGACCTTGTCCTTGGTGAGTTCTCGCCGGTCAGCGCCATCCCCTGTCTTGGTCTAACTGATGGGTGGGTCCCGTTGACCGTGGGTCCCAGCTGTCAGTCGGATTTTGTTTTGATTTTCTAGATTTATTTCATAGATTTGAATGCATGTTTAAAAAATTCATATCTAGAGCTAGGAGTGTCCAAATGGGCTGAACCAAATTTTGTCGGTTTCATAATGAAGTATTGTATTTGATAAAAATATGAAATATACTATTTAGGGTATTTTTCTGGGAGAATTAATTTGAGCAAGATAAGTGCTTTTAAAGTACTTTATATATTGTAAATTGTATAACTTGATCTAGGAAGGTGATAAAATTGTGATTCCAATTTTGCTGGTTTTGTGCTGATATGCTCTAGATAGGAAAAATACTAAACTTGTAGTGGTCATAATTTGGATACGGTCTTTCTATTTAATCCTAATTAATTGCTAGTTTCTAGTGAAATTAATTGGGGTAAAAATACATAACGTATGATCATACAAATTTTTACACAGTATTCTTATGCTAGGAGGAAAGTAAGAAAAATATTAAATCTATTGCTTGACACTTTTCACTATACTAAACTATTTTTGCTAAAATAAGCATATGTAACTAGTCATATTTGTCAAGGTAGCTATACTTATCCAAATTTCATGAAATGTGTTCAGTAGACTATTTAGGTCATTTGTAGTCTATTGTAATTTTCCCAAAATTTATTAAGCATTGAAAATATTTATCCTTTAAATCACCTTATTATCTAAGGAAATTAATAAATGAATATAAATAAATTAGTTATATTTAACCATGATGTTTTCTGTGGTGCTTGTGATACATATGATCTATTGATGTTATTAGTTAGGCTTAAAACCAATTGGTTGTATGCATTTAGTTAATTATTGCTTTATAATTCAACTAGATGGTTGTATGTATAGTTTCAGTTGTGATGATTTCATGATGATAATTATCTTTTCTGTAAAGATGGTTAATAACAAAGTTGTAGATAACTTACTTATCTACCTAGTGTTAAATTTTCATAGTCATAGGCCTTATGGTTTAAGAATTATGGTTGTTAGAAGTCTGCTATAAAAAATGTTTTCTCTCTAGATAGATTTGAAGGATTGATGTATTTGACCTAGATAACTATTGAATCACATTAAGATGATTAAAAGAAAGTTGTAGGAAATATCATAAGCTTTCCACAATGTCTACAAACATATTATTTTGATGTATATAACTCCAGTTTTGGTCAAAACAAGTGGCTACTGTCTTGTAGTCTAGAAAATAATTTACATAAGTGGTTGCTTAAGTTGCTAGAGAAGAGATATGCACCTACTCAGTAAAATAAGATGCAACTTGTTATTACTTTAATGCAATGCTATTGAAATCACTTATGAGGATGCATTCATCACACCATATCATATTATACATGTCATCATATATGCATTCGTGATATCTTATTTCATGCTCATGCATATAGGATCGTCGGAATAGATAACTCTTTTGGAGTTTAATGAGGAAGAAGAGGAGGATCAGTAGGAGACGCATCAGGCCATAGCTCTAGGAGAAGAGGAGAAAACTCTCAAGGACCTCCTTGAGTGCCTAGATCACCGACCAACCTATTTCCTCAAAGGCAAGCCCTGGAGCATTCTAAATCTCCCATGTTTTATAAAATATCACTTGAGTCCTTTATGTTTGATGCATTATGTTATAAGAGTTGATTGGAAACACTTGATGCATAGAACTACCTTGTCTAGTTACATATACCTTTAACCCTATATAGGTCTAGGATCAAATATATGCTTAGCCATGCTTAGACAGGTAGAAGTCGGGTGATTTCCTGTCACTTACAAGATATAGGTGGATACCAAAGCACGGTTGGCTATATTTGCTATCGTAGAAAAGAACCATGGGGTAATGCAAATGGAGGCTAGGTGGAGTCTATCTGTAGGTTGACTCATGTGATTCCGTCTGTGTCGGTTAAGGACCGTACCATTGTTGGCGCTTCTAACAAGATTGAACGCATGCCTCTCACTTAGCTGACTGGATAACTCGTTTCGACCGTGAAGTCGAGTAGCTCAACTTAGGCCAAGACCCATTCTGTAAAAGTGCACACTCTAGATGGTAGTAAGGATGTGCGGTGAGCCAGACATGAGCCCAAGGGTAGGGTAGTCCTGATCGTCCTAGCAGCTGGTTGTCCCTGATTATGCAGCGCTGGTCGAACCCACGAAGTGTGTACCTGAGTTGTACCAAAGGTGACCTAAGGTGACCGTTGATCTAGTCTGCCTAGGTTTGTGTTAGGAATAAATTCCCAGCTGGTTAAAATCATTTTGAATCGCTGTCTCTCCCGGACGGTGAGGAACTTGGCTAGTCTCAACATCGTAGTAACTGTGTTATGGAATATGTTGGTTCAGATGAACATGGAATTACTACACTGGTATGGTTACTATTGTATGCTACTAAATGATATACCATATATTTGGCATAGGTTAGTTGCTAATCTAGAGATGAATAGCTATAATTAACTTGATGACCGAATTATAATTGTACAACTGAATTAGTCACTTTTTATGCAAAAATGTTATACTACCTCCACTTATAAAGCCTTGCATGATCCTTGGAGTCACCTTATTTTTGGTTTATGATGGGTAAGTCTAGCTGAGTACCTTCTCGTACTCAGGGTTTTATCCCATTATTGCAGATGGTATAGTTTATCATGGCTATTGCAAGAACTACTTTTGTCCTACTATGGACGAGGAGTGAGCCCTACGTAGGTATCTCTTATTAATCCTTCTTATATGCTTTTGTGGTAGTATGATCATGGGCTGGCACTATGTTTAAACAATGATGATTGATGTTAGTTTCAAACTTTAGTTTGCTTCCGCTACTATTTTACTCAAACTAGGTTGGTAATAACCTAAATTCCTACTCTGATGGATGAACTATAATTGCGAACTTTATGTAACATGTGACATGTATGTTGAATCATGTACGATCTTGGTTGTATGTTGATGGTTAATCGAGACCCTTTGTGGTACTCAATAGACTACTGGGTTTATATGGGCTCAAGTATGACAGAGCGACTGCTGGCGGGCTACCATTATACTTGTGCTCTTATAAATTAGTTGGTTCTGCTACAGCTGGCATTAGAGCAAGATTCAACTTTAATTGCCACATGTGTATTTAAAACAATAGTTTTTATTTTCCAAAACCAGTTTTTAGCAACTTATAGCTATATATATATAGGTGTTTAAAACCTAGAGTTGAATCTAAAGTGTGCCAGTGATCACTTCCTTTATGCTCAGTTAAGGACTTCAGGTGGCTAATTAAGTACTAACTTGGGGGTTTTCAATTTCATCGTCTATACGGCGTGCTATTGTATGGATGTCATTCACTTAAGTGGTAATGTATGGATCAAATGCCTCTACACCCAAGGTAAGATGCCAATCATCATCATAGTGGCATGACCGCAAGTTGTGAGCGTGCAGTCTATGGGGAGAGTTAGCTTTGATACTGAAGTGTATATATGCCTCATATATATATGGAAGTATTTAATTGTGGGTTAGCTTTAATACGACTGTATATGCATAATTGTATGTATATATAGGACGTATTTACTCTTGGGTAGCTTTGATATGGAAGTATATATATATGGGTATATATATGGAAGTATTTAGCTTGCAACTTAGAGCCCAGATTACATTCCGCATATATAATTGTGGGGTTGGGCTGAAAAGAAATTCTTGTATAGGTACACTAACAACGAAACATGTAGCCCGACTAGCTACATTATATATGAGAGAACGCATATATGCCACCGTGTATGCCGTAGAAGTTTTACTTTTTCTAAGTTTGTGAGGACGTACGGAACGTGCATGCATAATGATAAATCATCATTATTACATACTTGCATTGTTCCTCCCCTTATAAATATCTTACTCAGTTATGTAACTCTTATCCATTATGTCATAGTCTCACGAGAGTTGCACTATGTTGTTGGTACAAATGGTAGCACCAGCTGGAAGTGAGAATTTCCTATTGATGTTTGGTACTCCTGCCCTACTTTGGAGAGTCTTGCATTATGAGGGGTATTATGAACCACGCCTCTATTACTGGAATGAAGTATACCTAGAGGGACAACCATGGTATGAAGTATAGCTAACCATACTAGCTCATAACCAAGCACCCTTCTGGCAGGAATGGAGGGTGGAATCTAAAGGAAGAACTCCTTGGGAAGCTGCCCAAGTAGTGGCCTTTGAGGTGCTGAGTCAGATTTGTCAGTAGTAAGGGGATGAGCTTACCGGCCATGCTGCTGGTACTTTTCCTCAGGTGGATCCATCCACAACAATATGGGCACAATGCAACAACAATGCGTTGATCGAAGACCAAGATGAGCGGGCAGACAGTTCGAGTCCCACTATGAGCTCAATGTTTGCAGTGATAAAGATGTTCTATACTCGTTAGGACACCAGGGACTTCTAGCAGGAGTCCTATACCACTTGCATGGATAAGCTCATGAGACCTGAAGCTGCACAGCATAAGCTAAAGAAGCGTGTGCGCAAGCACAAAAAGGCAGCAAGTGAGGCTCAATGGGAAACTGATCAACCTTATGTAGCTTTGGGAAATCTCCACACCCAAATGGAACAAGTTGATCAGCAGAGAGCTGCCACCCAAGAGGTAAGAGCAGATGATTAGATAGCATTAGTAGGACTGCGGGAGCAGCTGAAGGCCGCCCGTACCAAGGTGTTCATAGCTATGCGCCAGTGGATCCTAGCAAACAATCATGCAGCTATGGCAAAAGTAGAACGAGACAGGACCTAAGCCTTGAGTGTATAATAGGACCATGTCAAGATGGACTTATGCTAGTAGCTTGCATGCCCGTCAGAACACTGCTCATGCCCGTCAGCAATAATAAGGGCCTGAGCTGAATCAATACAGCTCTTTCAAAGATTTCCTAGACACCAAGCCTCCTATCTTCAAGGTGGCCGAAGAACCGCTCTAGGTGGATGAATGGATTAACACAATCGAGCAAAAGTTCCGTCTATTGAGGGTTACGAAGCATCAGAAGGTAGAATATGCGTCCCATCAACTACAGGGATCGACCAGAATATGGTGGACCCATTTCCTATCATCTCTACCTGCCAACTCTTAGGTCACATGGGAGCAATTCAAGTTAGCCTTTAGGGGACATCACATTCCCCCAGGGCTAATGCGCATGAAAGCAGCTGAGTTCATGCAACTCACACAAGGGACTAAGACCCTTATGGAACACATGCATGCCTTCAACAATTTGTCCTGTTATGCCCCAGGGTTCATTAATATAGAGGAAAAGAAGATTGAAAGCTTCAAGAGAGGCCTTGGCACTAAGCTAATGAAGACTATGGCCAACTTGAGTGTTGATAGAATATCATTAGCAGTCCTCTGAGGGGTATCCCATGAAGGTAGATTGATCAGCAGAGATGCGTGTAATCAAGAACAAGAAGGCAATAGAGACACATGAGTTAGATAGGTTTAGGCCGTCAGTATGACATAATACCCTACTCCTGTAGTTTGTTGGATTGTATTGGCTATCGTATGATATGGTGTGAGTTTGGAGGGGGTCCCTGCCTGCCTTATATAGTCCGAGGGGCAGGGTTACAAGTCAGTTAGATCTGAGAGATAACTAGAAAGTAATAACATATTACAAGAATCATAGGATCATACGTATCCTAATAGATCTCGTAGTATCTTCAGAATATCTTCCCAGTGTCTTGTGGGAGGCGTCGAGCAGTGTTGTGCCCCGCAAGGCTTCATCTTGTGGGCTGGGTCACCCCTAGGGGCATAGCCCATGTGGTTTGCCATGGGTATCTAGGGTCATACCCCCCATAGCTAGTCCCCGAGTGCCTTGTACCTGTTGTGCAACGCCATCTTGAGCTTGTCTGAGTAGGTGCGAACAAAACTGAGCAGTCAAACTCATGGTCCGACCATTGTGATGAGTTGCCGAGCAGTCATGAGCAGTTGTCGAGCAGCGTGAGCCATCGCCGAGCAGCATGAACCGTCATCGAGCAGCATGAACCATCATCGAGAAGTGTGAACTATCATTGAGCAATGTAACCCAAGTACGGCTTGCCATAAGGGTGTAAGAAGCTCAAGTTCAGAATCAAAAATTTCTTTACAGTGGACCAAGTGTGCCCACTTAGAGTCCAACCACGAGATAGGGAGATAGTCATCTTCAGCTTCAAGAGGCGTGGAGTCTTCTAGATTAAAGCAAACACACTCACCGTGAGGTGAAGTATGCCCACTTAGTCCCCGAGCCTGACAGTAGGTGACATAGTCACGTGGTGCTAGGGTCCAAAGTAGAAGAAAAGTAGAAGACCAGTCGAGTAGGCAGCCAGTCCCTGGGCGTACCCCAAAATAAGAAAAGCACATTCACCGCAAGGTGAAGTGTGCCCACTTAGTCTCCGAGCCTCACAGTAGGTGACGTAGTCACATGGTGCCAGGGTCAGAAATAGTAGTCAACAGAAGGAAGCCCCCAATGCGGTGAGGAACCAAGCCGCATTGCTGACGTAGTCCCTGAGCCACAAGAGGAAATCTTGGAGAAAACAAACCACGGAGAAAATACCGGACTAACAGTTGTACAGTAATAATTACTGAGCCGTAATAGTTGGTGGAGAAGTCGATGAATATTCGGTGAGCAGTAACAAATTGCAGCGAGAAGTGAGCGATATGGGTTGTATCTGCGCATAGGCCCAGGAACGGCCCACCACATGGTTGCGGAGAATTCAGAGAGGTGCAAATCTAGGAGCGGTTTCCCAAAAACCCTTGAATGCGAAAAGGTGGGGGGAGTGCTTTATAACTGCGCCGTAGCACCCCGCGCTCCCACCTTTGCCACTTTGCCATTTCATCTTCCTCCTCAGTCCTCGTGCTTTCGTCGCCAATCCTAAACTAGATCTAAGAAATGGCACCGAAGAAGGGAGCTGCTAACCCGAAGAAGGTGAGCGCCGAAGTCAACCGTGATGAAGAGTGGGTGCCATCGCGCATGGGGGAGGCGGAGCTCAATAGATTGGTGGAGGTGGGCGTTCTTCCTAACCGCGTCACCACCAGATGGCAGCCGGCCCTTGGTGAGCCCTACCCAATGCCTCATATCGATGAAGCTGTAGTATTTGAGGACTACTTTTGGCACAGATTAGGATTTCGTGTTCATTCGTTCTTGAGGGATTTGTTGGAGTTCTGGAGAGTTAGCCTATGCAACCTCCACCCAAACACCATCTTGCACATCTCCATCTTTATCCATTTCTATGAGGCGTATCTCGAAGTTCTTCCCCACTTCAACCTCTTCTGTCATCTATTCTGGCTGAAGAAGGGTGGCGGTGGGTTGAAGGTGGTCGGCGGCGTGTATCTCTAGCTTCACGATGAAATGGAGGGGTAGTACCTCACTGTGCCGCTGAACATGTCGCTAAAGGGGTGGAATGCAAGGTGGTTCTAGATGAAGCAGAGCCATCCTGCCATCCGCTACGATGCCGACCACATCCTAGAGAGTCAGAAAAGCTAGTCGGAGAAGCCGAGCAGTGCTAACATGGAGCAGGTGAAGGAGCTCCTTGACCTAATAAAGGGCGTGAAGACCAATGATGGACTGGTGGCGGTGAGCTTCATAGTGTGCCGCATCCAGCCCTACAAGGAGAGGGTCCACATGGGCTATGACTTCAAGGGCGACACTGATGGCACCTAGGAGAGGACGGAGATGCTATCGAGGGATGATGTGCAAGAGCGGCCATAGAGCTATTCACTCCTTTTGCCTCATTCAACGTGTCAGGGAAGACAAGACCCTTCAACTACAAGGATCCGCCTCCTTAGGTAAACATCCCAAATGTTTTGTTCCTGATGCTTTTTATGCTTTACAGTTGTTGCCGAGTAGTGAACTGATTCACTTATGCAAAGATCCATTCATAGGAACGATCGGTGTACTTCTTGGGCATGCCGAGGGGAGATTGGCCATAGGCAGTAGACGCCCAGCCACCGACATAGCCTAAGGAAGGTGCCGTTAGTGCCTCATCGGAATCCGGAGGCACCGACGATGGTCGGACGAAGAGTACACCCCCGGTGTCGGAGAAAGCCTAGGGGAAGAGGGCAGTGGCAGATGAGCCAGCCTAGAAGAAGAGGAAGACGGTAGGTGCTGTCCCTCGCAAGCCGAGTGACATCTCACTTGGTAGTGACTAGACCACTTGGACAGGGAGTACAGTGATGTTCGAGTGGTCGGATAACAACAAAGTGCTAGTGGCTCCTCTGCCAAGCACTGAGGCGCCTCCGTGCAACACGCACGCGGAGGAACAATCAAAGGGAAAGGAGGGAGTCCCCGAGCAGCAGGTAGCGGGAATCCCTGAGCAGCGAGCAATAGGAGTCCTAGAGCGATAGGAGGAGGCAAAGCCGATGGTGGATGTAACACCATAGGTGTTTGTCACCAGTTAAACAATGGGTTTAAACTCAACCATGGCATGTTAAGTGGTGATGAAGATGTTAGGTCAAACATATGAAAATGAGCCACCACTTAAACTTGGACCATGCACCATTGCTTACATGCTGCCCTTTCTAAAAAGTATGCTTGAGTAATGCTGGTTGTACTTGTTTCATGTGTCTCGCATCAATATCCATCTATATTGATCCATGGAAAAGTTTTGTGAACTTTGGAATCAAGAAGTCACATGAAATGACAAGTTATGTCCTTGCTTGAATTGTTTTATAAAGTGAATTGAATTCTAGATCATCAACCAAACCTTAGTACCTTGCCCAAATGACTCTAATTGAACTCTACAACAAAAGTCATGAAGGGTTCGTGTTGAGCAGAAGTCAAGAAAATACCTCAAGCGGTCTAAAACTCAGATTTAAGCTTTACCGTGATGCTACTTTGACCTATGTTGACCAATCACTTACATTGCTTGCATGGAGTTACACCTTAAGTAAAAGTTGAAGTTTGAGTAGCGTAGAACAAACTTTATTTTTGGACCAAGGGCCAGATCAACTTGGAACTAAAGCGAATCGAGGCTCAAACGTTGAATCGACAGCTGTTTTCGGTACTTAGAATTTTTTCTAAGTCTGGAATTCATCATCGACTCATCGTCGACATTGACATTCCGTGTTCTCCAAATTTCATTAAGAAACTTGACTTGACCCCAAAATAAAAGTTGGAGTGTACATAATGGTGAAGATCATGTAAAAAGATGGCACTCGTGTGACTTCGTTTGGACCATCAATTTGGACTTTTGTTCAACGCTGTCAATGCGCTGACACTATCACTTTGGAGCCTAATTAACCGCTGATCCAGAGCTCTAATGACTTGGCACCTTAAATAAGAACTGTAGAGCATTAGGGGAGCAGCAAACTTCATTTTGGGGCCATTGTCAAATTCGCACCCGATATAGCCCAAATCGGCTCGCCACCTCACCCTCACCGTCGCCCGCCGCGTGTTCGTCAGAATGTCTTCGTGGAGGCCATGCACTGAGCGCGCCCCCACCATGGCCGATGCACGTCCAACCTCCGTGCCACATGCCGCCTCGTGCCCTGCTACTCCATAACCGAGCGCCCGAGTGTCTCCACGCCTCCCTCCCTCGCTCTCGCCCTCCCTAGCGCTCTTCCTCTGCACGCACGCATGCCAGAGCACGGCCGCCATGATTGCCCGAGCTGCTGCGCTACTCCTCCTCCGTAGCACACCTCCTCCAACTCCTCCAACCTCTCCAGCTCCCAATCATGTGGCGGCCACACTGCTCATCCGCCGCCGTCTCTTCTCCGTCCGAATTCGCCACCATGTTTGCTGTCGCCGAAGACGCTGCTGCTGGTAGTGCCGTCCTTAAGTGGCTCAGTTGTTGCGCTGCTACTGCATGTAGCTTGGCTAGTCAGGGTCAGGCGCAGCCACAACTAGCCACAGCCAAGCCCCAGCACGGCCTCTCCTTACCACCGCCGGCCGCCTCCCCGCTGGCCGAGCTGGCTCCGCTGCAGTCCCATGGTGTATTGAAGATGAAGGACCTCGCGCCTGAATTAGGGAAAAGGGAAGGGGTTAAGTGAAGAAGCAGTGACTCAGTTGAACAGTACCTAAAAGGATCTATTTGTTCGTCTTTAATTTCTGAAAACTGTAGGGTCCCTGATGCAAGATTTACATTGCTTTTCTTTGGATTTTTGTAGATTTGGATGATAAACTTTGGAAAATCGTAGCAAATTGTATAAAAATCCTAAAATAGCAAATAAGGACTTTTTGGATTCCTTGTGAAATTATGTATGTAGTAGATCTATAATATGGCATGTTTTTGTTTAAATATTGTGCTGTAAAAATAGATTTATGCAGTTAGGTTTTTAATACTAGTTGTCTCTTGTCTTTTTCATAACTGCATTTGTTGTTCTCAAATAAATGTGAAATGTTTATGGAGTGCTACTAAGGTGATGGTTGATGTCTGGTAAAAATTTTAGGAGTTTAGGTTTGATGGTTTAAGAGTTATAAAAATAACAAATGGCCTATGTTGCTTTACTCCTATTCTAAATAGGACTGCATGTTTGAATTAATTGGCTTAGTTAAGTTATGAATGATGACTTGATGACAATAGATGAGTTGTAGTACTTTTCTTAAGCTTTCCAAAAAGCTAAATATCATGATTTTTGGTTAAGTAGACCTTGAGTTATACTTGCTTAAATCTCTGTGGCTGTTTCTGCCCAAACCCAGAGAGGGTTTCCTTGTTCTTATTGTGGGGCCTTCTTAATAGTAGAATTGGCTTTAGGTGTTTACAACAAAGTTGTTTAGAATTTTCTAAGATTTCTAAAATGTCTAGAACCACATTTTTTGGACATGTATAACTCCATTTATAGCTGTTTAAAGTGGCATGTCAGTTTCTGTTCATGTTTTAGACAGAGATGCATTTATTGGATTAATTGGCCTTGTTATGTGTATAATCATCTTAAGATGATAATAAGAAAGTTGTAGATAACTCACTTAACCATCTTGTGTTAAATGTTCATGGCATTTGGCCAAATATTTTGTGAGTTATGACTATTCTAGGTTGGTCATCAGAAATTGTAGTTCTCTAGAATTTCTGGACCAGATTTGATATATGTGACTGTTTGACCCTTTTAACTTGGGAATCATGCTGGGATGATTAAATATGAATTGTAGAAAATTTCATAAAATTTCAAAATTGTCTTGTTTCATGTCATTTGGATTTGTAAATCTCCAGTTATGGTCAGTTTACTATGCTGCTATATAGTCCCAGTTTGGCTGAAATATGAATGATTGTGTGAATGCTTAGTATCATTGTTCTTGTTGATTGTTTAGGTGCTAGGTCCTTAACTGAAGATGAGCAATTGTATATTAGGTTGTCTAAACTTGGTAAGTTAAAGTGATTTGAATAGAACTTAAGTAAACTAATATGCCATGCTTGGTGTACTTGCTATCTCTATGTTGGACTTAATGTGAATAGCTTGCTCTCTAAGTACCAATGTCATGTGGTGTAGCCTTGTGCTTTGTCTTGAATGTTTTTATGTGATGCATCCTTTATTACCATTCCTGGCATTCATGTACTTGCATCGTGTATCTCAATTAGGTACGCTAGATGAACCACGTGCCGGATGGGATGTTGGTGCTGAACCCGAGGAAGGTGCATGGTGAACCTATCCCGAAGATGGAAGGACTTAGCGAGTGTCGTCTAACAAACACTAACCTAGTGTTAGATTCCAGGCAAGCCCTAGAGCATTCTAAGTCTCCCATGTTTTTACAAATATCTTGAGTATCTTTTATTGTTGATGATGCATTAAGTATAGGAATTGGTTGGAACTAATTGTTGCATTATATCCTTACCTTGTCCAGATAAAATCCTATGAATCCTAATTAAGTGTAGGATCGAATGATGCTTAGCTATGCTTAGACCGGTAGAAGTCGGGTGATTTCCTGTCACCTATGAGATGTAGAATGAGCTCTGGTCAAGGGTGGCTATATTTGCTATCATGGAAAAGAACCATGTGTTAATAATGAAAACGTACCGGACGAGATGACGTTAGTGCAGCAACAAGGCATGGAGGTCTTAGGTGTGAATCTATCCCCGTCTGTGTCGTTTAAGGACCGATATGCTGTACGTCCTTATGTCATGTTGAACACAGCCTAACATTTAGCTGGCCGGATAACTCGTTCAGACCGCGAAGCCTAGTAGCTCGATTCAGGCCAGGAACGCAAGTAGTTGGTCGCAATCTGGATGGTAGTAAGAATGTGTGAAGAGCCATTGGCGTAAGCCCAAGGGCGGGTTAAGTCACCGAGCACTCATGGCAGAGTGGTTCTCTGATTTTGTGGCACTGATCGGACCCATGACTCCTGAATTGTACCAAAGGTGACTTGTTTGTGACCCTAACGGGGGAAGCAGGGTTTGTGTTAGGAATACCCCTCCAGCTGGATAGGAATCGATTCGAATCACCGTCTCTTTCGGATAGTGAGAACTTGACTGAGCAGCGGTAATGTAGATTCACTAAATTTAAAGATATGGTTAAATGATGATGATGATGATTATAATGATAATGAACCATGAAATACCTGATATGGTTATTATTGTTTGCAACTTAATCAAGTGATTGATTAGTACAGGTGCTAATATAGATGGTAGGAAATGGCTAAAAGTCACTGCTAGTACAGGTTAATAATGCTAATGATTACTCAAGCTTTTATGCAAAGAGGTTGTTCAGCAAGATCCACTGATAAAGCCTTGCATAATCCTTGGTGTCACTTTATTTCTGGTTTATGACGGGTAAGTCTAGCTGAGTACATTCGAGTACTCAGGGTTTATCCCACCATGTTGCAGGTGAAGTTCTCGGCCTGTTGAAGATGGTGGCTAACCGCCGGTGGGCTTGGTGATTCTATATTTACTTCTCATCTATATGCTTTTGTCTAAGGATGTCACTTATGCTAGCAATGTATTTGGAACATATATTAATGTAATCTTTTGAAAGCTATGTTGTTTTCACTAATCGGTTTTGAAACCCAAACTCGTACTATTATTTGTGAACCCATTTGTAATATTATTTCCACTGCAACCCTACGTATGTGATGTGTATTTGCTTAATCACGCGATCTTGGTTGTGATGTTGATTTACCGAGGTCTTTTGGGACACTCGACGAACTACCGAGTTTATATAAGTGAAAGTATGTGCGTGTCAATGTGTTAGCGGGGACAACCATACTTGATCTTATATAAATTGGGTGATTCTGTCACAGCGGAGGCCGCAAGACCTACACCCTAGGGCATGCAAGTCGACCACAGGGCCATGCCTGGGGGCTTTGGAAGGCAACGCTGGTTCAGGAAAGTGTACCGACAGGCTAACACATAAGTATCCTTGTCCTAGAGTTATTTTGCTGTTGAATCCTTATCATGGTGGCATTTGATGAGCTAATCTAATGTAGAGTGAGGCATACGGAGGATCTGACCCTGCCCGTCTAGACTGATGAGGAACTAAAGGCTGGTCCAAGGGCAGAGGCAATGCCGGTAGACCCCATCCTAGAGTCCTTGGGTGCTCGGCAGCCTTCAGAGAAGTCAACTGCCACTACTGATGTACTTGGCGGTAGTGAACGGTTGGCGGCGATGGCAGATGGGTCAGCGGTGATGCCCGCGGCAACGGTGCAAAACACCAGGTCTTCAGAGGCGGTAGCTAAAGTTGTGGACGCCACATCGGAGTCTGCGGCGGATAAGATGGTGGCGCCTGAGGAGCAAACAATGCTCCCTAAGGCATCAGAGGGCATGGTTGGACATGCTATCTGGCCACTGAGCCCCTTGGTGGTGCCTCCTATTGTGTAGGAGGAGGACGAGGTGGAAGAGATTGAGCATTAGGAATCACGACCTCAAGCCGTCTGAATCATCCGCAAGCGGGGCGATGAAGTGGTGGTCGTTGAGGAGGAGGACACCACCAGGGAGCTTAGGAGACTGGAATCCGCCCTGTCAATGGCAGTGAAGTAGATCAAGGTCAGTATTGCATTGGCGATGGCTATCTATGTTGTCGAAGACTAGACTTCTTCGTAATTTTGTTGCTTTTGCAGGGCATAGCTTGGACTACCGAACAACGGCGCCAGCTGATCAAGAGGATGGAGCCCCTCACCAAGGAGAATGAAATACTCAAAAAGGTGATGAAGCTTATGGAGAAGAACATCCAGAGGGCCCAGCGCAAGTGAGAACTTGCCGAGTCCAATGCGCGGGATCTAGAATACCAGAAGGATGTCCTATCCGAGCAGCTGGCGACCTTGTTCGAGCAGCTACGGGGCAAGTCCGAGCAGCTGGCCACTATCTTCGAGCAGCTGGCGAGTGTTTCCAAGCAACTGGGGCAGAAGTCCAAGCAGCTCCAAAGCGTCTCTGAGCAAAAAACAGGTGTGGTGTATCGGTGGATGTGCTTTGCATTATTGAGCAGTCATATTGTGGCTAACAATTGTTGGGCTTGTAGAGCAAGATGCGGAGCTCGGCCAGCTGCACTAAACCATCGAGCAACTCTAAGAGGAGAAGGCAAAGGAGTCAGGGCGAGCAGAGAAGCTAGCCAAGGAGCTGAAAGGTGAATACTTTAAGGTTAGAGTTACTGTTAGAGTAATTTCTTGGCTGGATGGATCCTTGTGATGCCTATAGACTATTGTCGGAGGGTCAAGCCATAGTTTGATGTGCTAGAGGAGGAGGCCAAGACCTAGAGGAACAAGTTTGACATCGTAGTCGCTAGAGTCAAACTGATGCTTGACTGCATCAACCTAGAGGTGGCTCCTTAGCCCGATGGCAGGCCACCATGTCCGGACACCATCATTGAAAGGTGCAAGGCAGCGTGGGAGAACTTCAAGAGCTTCAACCATGATGTCATCATCACCGCCGTTACACATGCCTTAGCAGTGGTCTGGTCCCATTACCCTACCATTGACCTTCAAGCGATAGGGGCTAGATTCGCCGAAGGAGCAGGCGTGACGTAGCACCAGCATCTAGAAGATGAGGTGGAAGACATGGCGAAGAAGCTGGCCGGCGACATCGACCTATTCAGCGAGATGGATGGTGATGGTGAAGCCTGATGATCTGCTCAGAGAACATGCTGTAATAACTAAATAGTGTAGTTAAAACGTGCATAGGCACAGACAAACATTTATGTATATGTATAAATGTTGACATGTGCATGTTTATGCAGTTTGCTAGTATTGCGGTGAAGAAATCATTGTAGTATTAAACCTAATGCAATTATACGTAGTATAAGTAGCGTCCAAGTAGTTAGTTCATTACTGAAATCTTTGGCCTTAGCTAGCCCATAGTCCATAACATCGAGCGTGGAGCCCATGCACGTGTAGGAGAAACAGGCGTGACCAAGGAACCATAGCCAACCACCCATAACGCAGAGCATGGAGCCTGTAGCACATGTAGGGAGAGATTGGAGACTGGGTCTTCTCCAAAGAGAATAGAGCGGAACGTGTGCGGCTCGGTGGATGGTGAATTAACTTGGAGATATACGTAGTATAAGTGGCGTCTGAGCAGTTAGTTCTTCACTATGCTCTTGGCCTTGGCTAGCCCATAGTCCATAATGTCGAGCGCGGAGCCCATGCACGTGTAGGAGGAATAGGCGTGACCAAGGAACCATAGCCGACCACCCATAACTCAGAGTGCGGAGCCCATAGCATGTGTTGGGAGAGATCGAAGACTTGGTCTTCTCCATAGAGCACAGAACAAAACATGTGCTGCTCGACGATTGGCGAAACATTTTGGAGATATGGAGAAATGTGGTGGAGTGTTTATGGCGATCACATGTTGAAGATATGGAGAAACATGGCAGAGCATTTATGGCAATCTCATATTGGAGTTCGTTAAGGAGTAGCTTAGAGCTCGGCGACCGTAAGTGGAGATTAAATCGTAATAGAGAAATAATGGAGACAAATTATGGCGACCAAAACTTTATTCATCATGGAGTGGAGAATACATATCTGGAGTGTTTCAAGGATAGAAATGTATAAGGTGCTCGATGTGCCATGAATTGGGGATATCAATTCTGTCCAAGTCATGTAGCCGATAAGACCCTAGTTGGGTAACTTCTTTGACGGCATAAGGCCCTTCCTAGGGGAGGAGAGCTTGTGCATCCCTTCTGTTTTTTGCTTTCTGCAGAGAATGAGGTTGCCAACAGCGAATGAATGACCTTTGATGTTTCAGTTATAGTATCTCCATAAGCCTTCTAGATATTTGACCGTGCGGACATAGGTGATAAGGCGTTCCTCCTCGGCCCTGTCGATGTCCTCTATCCAAATAGCTACGGCTTGCTCTTCATCATAAATTTCCACCCTAGGTGCTCAGAAGGCAACATCCATTGGTAGTATGACTTCTGAGTTGTAGACTAAGAAATATGGAGACACACCAGTGCTGCGATGAGCTTGAGTGCGTAGTTCCCAGACTACAGCTGGTAGCTCTTTGAGTCATCTGCCTAGATGCTTTTCTTCTTTCTGATATAGCCTCTTTTTGAGGGCATCAAGGATCATGTCATTCACCCGTTCAACCTAGCCATTGGCTCTAGGATGGGCAACGGAGACGTATTTGATAGAGATGCATCAGTCTTTGTAGAAGTCCCAAAAATGATGACCAGTAAATGTAGTTCTGAGGTCAGTGATAATGCTGTTCAGGAGACCAAATCTGTGGATGATATCTTCGAAGAGCTTGACTGCTTTCTTTGTAGTGGCTGAAACAAGTGGTTTGTATTCAATCCACTTGGAGAACTTGTCAATGGCGACGTATATGTACCAAAAACCACCTAGTGCTAGCTTGAAGGGCCCGATCATATCTAGTCCCCAACATGCAAAGGGCTAAATTGGCAGCCTTCACAATGTCGGACGAGGTCTTCTGCATCAGAGATGGCCGTGGGCCAGTAAAAACTAGCTCAGAAAGCTTTGCCGACCAGGTTTCTCGAGGCCATGTGGTTGCCATAGGAACCAGAGTGAATTTCAAGAAGTAGTTTCACTCCTTCTTGTTGGGTTAGGCATTTCTACAGTATCCCTTCCTTGGCACTTTTCCTCATCAAGTTGTCGTCCACCAGCACGTAATGCTTGCTTCGACAGATTAGGCATTCGGTTTTAGTCTTATCGATAGGTACTTCGGCGTTGGTGAGGTACTTGATGAACTGTTCTCTCTAATCGATGGCCAGCGAAGGTACTGCAAGTACCAGCTGCTCGGTGGGGGGGATTTCTTGAGCTTCCTTCTCTTCCTTAATGGATGGCGCCAAAAGATCTTGAATGAAGACCCTAGGTGGAATCACGGCGTGAGAAGAGCCTATCTTGGATAGGTGGTCAGCGAGCTAATTTTGATCTCGTACCACGTGGTGGTACTCAATACCATAGAACTTCCTTTCAAGCTTCCTGATTTCAGTGCAGTATGCATCCATCTTCTCACTGGAGTAGGACCATTCTTTGTTGAGCTGGTTGATGACTAGTGTAGAGTCCCCATATACCATTAGGCATTTGACGTCGAGCTCAATGGCTATACGAAGTCCATGGAGACATGCTTCATATTTGGCGACGTTGTTGGAGGCTAGAAAATGTATTTGGAGAATGTATCAGAGCTTATCCTTGGTTGGTGTAATGAACAGAATGCTCGCACTAGCACCGTTGATGTTGAGGGCACTGTCGAAGTACATCACCAAGTGCTCGGGGCAAGTAGCGGCGACGGGCTCTTGGATCTTGATCCACTCAGCAATGAAATCAGCGAGCGCCTATGACTTGATGGTAGATCTGCTTCTGAATTTGATGGTGTAAGTGCCAAGCTTGATAGCCCAATTGATGATGTAGCCATTGGCCCCTTTGTTGCGAAGAATGTCCCCCAGAGGGAACTCAGTGACCACGGCGATCTTGTAATACTCAAAGTAATGGTGGTGCTTGCGTGATGTGATAAGAATAGCATATAGCAGTTTCTGAACTTGAGGATAATGAGTTTTGGGCTCATTAAGGACCTCGCTGATGAAGTAGACTAGACGTTGCACCTTATAGGCATGCCCGGCCTCGTCACGTTCAATGACGATAGCAGTGCTAACGACACGAGAAGTGGCGGCGATGTAGATCGGTAGAGTTTCGTCTGGTCGAGGTGCCGTCATGATCGGAGGCTTTGTTAAAAATAACTTGAGCTACTCGAAAGTTGTATCTGCCCCCTCCGACTAGGAAAAGGGCCCAGAGGCCTTGAGGAGTTTGAAAAATGGTAGTCCCTTTTTGCCGAGGCACGATATGAAGTAGCTTAGAGCAGCCATGCAGCCTATAAGCTTCTGTATGTCCTTTACACAAGTCGGATGTTTCATGTTGGTGATGGCGGAGACCTTGTCAGGGTTGGGTTCGATGCTACGGGCACTGACAATGTAGCCCAGGAGTATTCCGAATGGAACCCCAAAGATGCACTTTAAAGGGTTGAGCTTCCATTAGTACCTTTTTTAGGTTGACAAACGTTTCTTCGAGCTCGATGATGAGATTATCGGTGGTCTTGGACTTGATGACCACATTGTCAATGTAAGCTTCGATGTTGCGGCCTATCTATTGATCGAGGCACATCTGGATGGCCCTTTGGTAGGTCGCCCCAGCGTTCTTGAGTCTAAAGGACATGGTGGTATAGCAGTATGCACCAAAAGTCATGATGAATGACGTCTTGATCTAGTCTTCTTACTTGAGGGAGATCTGGTGATAGCTGGAGTAACAGTCGAGGAAGGAGAGCAGTTTGCAGCCAGCGATGGAGTCTACAACCTCGTCTATCTGAGGTAGACCGAAGGGGTCTTTAGGGCAGTGTTTGTTAAGATCAATGTAATCAATGCACATTCTCCATTCTTTGTTCTTTTTTGAATGAGAACAGGGTTTGCTAACCACTCAGGATGATACACTTCTTTTATGAATCCGGTAGCTAGAAGCCATTTTATTTCTACCCTAATAGCCTCCTTGTCTGGCACGAATCATTGGAGTTTCTGCTTAATCGGTTTGGCGGCCGGCGAGACATTCAAGGAGTGCTCGATCTTCTCCCATGGTACCCTCGGCATGTCTGTAGGTTTCTAAGCAAACACATTGGCATTGGCATGTAGGAAGTATACGACCACGCTTTCCTATTTGGGGTAGAGGTGAGCCCTAATCTTCATGGTCTTAGAGGGGTCATCGAGGCCGAGACCAACCTCCTTAGTTTCCTTGGACTTGGCGGAGGTGCGAGGAGGCTCCAGCGATGGGATCTCTAGGTCATCGGTGGGCACCATTTTGGCATCAATGACCACACTAGCCATCTGGATGGAGAGGTCGGTGGCTTTGATAAGGGCGAGACTCTCTGTCTCACAGATGTAGGCGATGGAGAGGTTGGCCCATAGGGCTAGGACTCCTATAGGCAAAGGCATCTTTAGCACCAGATAAGCGTAGTGTGGTACAACCATGAACTTGGCCAGAGCTAGCCAACCAAGTATGGCATGCTAGGCGGTTTTGAAGTCGGCGACATAGAAGTTGATGTGCTCGACATAGTAGTTGACATAGAAGTTGATGTGCTCGACATAGTAGTTGCTTGCCGTGCCAAACTATACTGGTAGGGTGATCTCTCTAAGCAGTTTAGATGCCTTGCCAGGTACCACACCTTAGAAGGAGGAGTCAGAGGGTGTGAGACCTATTATACCGAGGCCCAGCTCCTTTAGGGCTCCGACGAAGAGGAGGTTCAGAGCGCGCCCACCATCGATGAGCACTTTTTTGAAAAGCACTTTCTGGATGGTTGCATTAAGGACGAGTGGGAAACACCCTATGTAGGGGACGTCTGCCCACTGCTCGGCCCTACTGAAGGTGATAGGGACCTCAGACCAAGGGGGATAGCTAGGGTTGGCAGTGGCGTCTTTCGCAGTGACGGCGAGCACCCGGTGGGCAGTGAGCTTCTGTTCTCTTCTGCTCTTGGTGGAGGCAAGGCCCTAAAAGATGGTGGCGACCACCTTGTCATGATCCTAGAAGGCATTGTTGTTGCCCTTAGGTGGTCGGTGGCCTCTGGCTCCATTGTTGTTGTCGTCGTCCAGCTTTTTGGCCAGAAATTCCTTAGCCAAGTCGAGACAGTCCTTCATCTTATGCTTGGCGTTCTTATGGAGAGGGCATAGGCCATCGAGGATCTTCTTGTACTGCTTGTCGTAGTTGCGCTTGGCGTGAGGTTAATCAATGGTAGCAATGATGCGGTCTGGCCGGCGACGGTGATATTAACCAAACTTGGATCCTTCTGGCTGATCACGGCCGCTGTTGCGATGATGACCGCGGTCATCATAACGGCGGTCGATGTGTCGCCAGTCGTCAGGGCAATCGTCGCTATGGCGAGTTGGGCGATGAATGCCCGCATCATCGTTGAAGCACACCTCGACTTTCTTGGTGTCGGTGTACTAGTTGGCGGTTGTAATCATCTCGCCAATCCTTGTTGGTGGCTGATGGTTGAACTTGGAGTGGAGGTCATGGTGATGGAGTCCTCGGATGAAGGCAGTGATGACCTCAGCTCCCATGATGTTAGGAATAGAATTCCTCATCTTGGAAAAGCGTCTAATGTAGCAGGGAGGAGCTCGGACATCTTCTGGTAGATGTGATTCAGATCATGCTTGGTGCCTGGCCGAGTACACGTAGCCATGTAGTTATTGGTGAAGACCTTTTTCAGCTCTTCCCAGGATCCGATGGAGTCCAGGGCAAGGCTTGTGAACCAGTTCATGGCGGTTGGCGTGAGCATGATGGGAAGATAGTTTGCCATGACACTGGTATCTCCTCCGACGGCGCACACAGCAGTGCGTAAGCATGTAGCCACTATGTGGGGTTTATCCTTCCCTCGTAGGGCTCGACCCCTAGTGATTTTGAAACCACAGGGCCACTGGAGTGTTTGAAGTGCCCTCATTAATGCTGGGAGCCCTTCGGGGTTGTCGGCGCCATGATCTACAACATTGCCAGTGTTGAGCAGCTCGAGAGCTGAGTCTGGGTTACCATACTCTTACTCATACTCTTGATGGCGGCATACTTCTTCTTCATGGTGACCAAAGCGGCATTTGTCGATACATCATCGTATGTCTAAGAGATTATTAAGGTGCATTCGGATGTCCTAGTTGACCTCCTAGTCGTGTTGGTGAAGGTGTTCAATGTGGTTGCCCCTAGCTCCCCCCTAGAGGGGTTGCCTGTCGTCGTAGTGCTGGTCGGTGAAGCAACTTGGGCAGCGATCAGATCTTGGCTTGGCTAATCGGCGAATTGAGCTTGTGGAGTATGAAGGTCTCTATTTCTGGCAGATCTCATTGACCTGGTAGTGTGCCACTTTAAGTATGGTGGTGACCTTTGCAACCTTTGGTATCTGCGGGAGTTAGGCGAGCTCATTGGTGGCTATGGCTAAGTTCACGCTTGGGGTCCTGTCGACATCGTGTCCATCAATACAGACAAATTCATTATTGAGGTTGTGGTGGAGTTGGCGTGGCCTTCCCTATGAGTCAAGCTAAGCCTCAGCCATTGCAAGGGCAACCTCATTTGCTCGGCACTGTGCACGATTGATGTTCCTGTTGATGTGGGTGGTGCGGTCCTCCTCGATTTCCGCTTTCCATAGGGGGCTATCGACATTGACGTTGAAGATTGCGCCCCCATGGAAAGGAGGGAGAGGAAGTTGCTCGGTGGTTGTCTCAGCGATAGTCTCCGTAGAGCCCTAGGACTCAGAGTCTAGATTCTCCTCCAAGATGGTTTGGAGGGATGCTCTGGGGCATCGGTTGACGTGCAACATGTTGATAGCCGGCGAGAGCTGGTCAGCGATCTAGTCAGCGAGATGATGGACATCCCTAACCTGGTCGGCATATTTGCCCCATAGGGCATCTTGGTAGGTGGCGACGATGTTGGTGAGCCTGAAGAGCGGAGCCACAACCCTTAGAGTTTCTCGAGTAGTCTCCGACAGATCTAGATCAGAGGGTGGTTGGTGCTGAACTAGAGTGTCTAGAGCCAATCCTACGGTGGAGAGGCAATTGGCGAGCTTCTAATAAACCTGACTGATGGGTGCGATCAGATCATCATTGTTGATTTGTCTCCTCTGGTAGCAAGGAAGCGGGCGGCGAGTTGTCGATGAAGGCGGCCTCAAAGGTAGTTCTGAGATCAGATCTATAGTCGTAGGTGTTGGGGTGATCGGCGCAGAATCGATCTGCACCAGCTCGATGAGCTCTCTGACTTCGTCAGCGTTGATGATCCACGAGATCGATCCGACCTTGGAGATCTGGTTAGGCTGTGGGTGGGACGAAGAGCCTATGGAATGTTCCATCTTGTTTGATATAGAAACAACATGCACACCCCTACCTGGCGCGCCAACTATCGACAGAATATCATTGGCAGTCTTTCAAGGGATATCCCACGAAGGTAGATTGGTCAGCAGAGATGCATGTAATCGAGAACAAGAAGGCAATAGAGACACATGAGTTAGACAGGTTTAGGCTGCCAGTATGACGTAATACCCTACTCTTGTGGTCTGTTGGATTGTATTGGCTATCGTATGATATGGCGTGAGTTTGGAGGGGATCCCTTCCTGCCTTATATAGTCTAGGGGGTAGGGTTACAAGTCGATTAGATCTGAGAGATAACCAGAAAGTAATAATAGATTACAGGAATCATGGGATCATATGTATCCTAATAAATCTCGTAGTATCTTCAGGATATCTTCCTGGTGTCTTGTGGGAGGCACCGAGTAGTGTCATGCCCCGCAAGGCATCGTCTTGTGGGCTAGGCCACCCTTGGGGGCGTAGCCCACGTGGTCTGCCGTGGGTATCTAGGGTCATACCCCCCACATTGAGGTGTACCACATATAATGAGTTCATCAATGATGCCTTGACTTAGGAGAACCAGAACAATCTGCATGCAGCAGTGAAGGGCCGCAAAAGAGTAGCTGAGGCAAGCACCTTAGGATCTTCCCAGTCTAGAGCTCCAGTGGTGGCTAGGCCATAGTTTCATCCACCAACGCCTAAGTTTAGGCCTCCTCCACCAAAAGCCTAGGCTAGCTGACTTCAGAAGGTGTTTCGTAAGGCATTCACCATTGCCCTACCCAAGGGGAACGAATGGCAAGGAAGCTCAGTAGGACCCAGGAGCAATCAACCACGCTTCAACTGTAATCAGTTGGGCCATTGGTCCAAGGAGTGCCCCTATCCTAAGAAGAACAACAATCAAAAATAGGGTAATTAGAAGCAGGTCAATCCCCTATCCTGGATACGTGCATTACACAGCTGTTGAAGAAGTTCCTGCAGGAGAGGTTGTCATCGCCGGTATGTTTCTTGTTAACAAACATCCTGCCATTGTTTTTTTTATTTTGGAGCTTCTCATTCATTTATGAGCCAAGCATTTGCATCTAAGTATGATCATAAAATAATTGAGGTAAATAAGGGTGGTTATAGTATAAGTTCAGCTAGGCTACTATCTCTACAAATCAGATAGTCAGAGATGTACTCATGTCTATATAAGAGAGGGAGTACACAGTGGATCTGATAGTATTACCTAGATTATCTATAGATGTGATCTTAGGCATGAAATGGATGAGTGGCCATGGGGTTCTCATTGACACTAGCACTAGGGCAATTATGTTGAGAGAACCAAAGGGATGTAATGCTTTTCTAGTACCACTTCCCCGAAGTTTTGATCTCCAAAACTTGTGTTGTGCTATCCAGGCCACTACCCTTTGTGATATTATAGTGGTTTGTGAGTTTCCTGATGTATTTCTAGATGGGTTACCGGGTTTATCGCCTGATAAGGATGTGGAATTTAAGATTGAGTTAGTGCTAGGTACGGCACCTATCTCAAGACGACCCTATAGGATGCCACCAAATGAGTTAGCTGAACTTAAAATTTAGTTACAAGAACTATTGGACAAAGGTCTCATTCAACCTAGTTTGTCTCCATGGGGATGTCCAGCTTTATTTATAAAGAAGAAGGACAAGTCCTTGAGAATGTGTGTGGATGTAACGCCCCAAAGTCCAAACGGCTTAGATC
The DNA here is from genome assembly GCF_019320115.1 of Miscanthus floridulus. Lineage (NCBI taxonomy): Eukaryota > Viridiplantae > Streptophyta > Magnoliopsida > Poales > Poaceae > Miscanthus > Miscanthus floridulus. The sequence goes on from NC_089597.1 coordinate 101,184,042, forward strand.
CACTCTGCACGTTGAGCGAACCACACCTACCACCATCCCACTTACGCTTTCATCCTCGCTTCGCGTAAAAGGATTAACCTAGGGATGGTGGGATGGACTCTAGAAGCCTTATATGTTGGTCTATCCCACCTTTAACAACCAAAGTGGGACTAAACTCTCCACAATATCTCATTAACTTGCATATGGGCCACTATGGGTCAAATTCCAAACTAGGTCGGATGTCACATACACCTCCCTCAAAGGAACCGACGTCCTCATTGGCCCAACACACCCACAACCAGGCAAACAATGACCAGGAATGTTCCCTCTTAGCACACACGACCGTACGTCTAGTGTCGGCACTTGTGTCATGCCGTGCGCCCCGCAGGGCCTACATGCACAATGAACCCCATGTCCGCACACTTGACCCGTACGCGCCCATGGCCACGAAGGTCAGCTCTAATACCATTTGTAATGCCCTAGAGTCTAAACGGCTCAGATCCACTCTACACGCTGAGCGAACCACACCTACCACCATCCCACTTACGCTTTCGTCCTTGCTTCATGTAAAAGGATTAACCCGTGGATGGTGGGATGGACTCTAGAAGCCTTATATGTTGGTCTATCCCACCTTTAACAACTAAGGTGGGACTAAACTCTCCACAATATCTCATTAACTTGCATATGGGCCACTATGGGCCAAATTCCAAACTAGGCCGGATGTCACAGTGGATTATAGGCCGCTTAATGCTATGACCATTAAGAACAAGTATCCTTTGCCTCGTATCGATATCTTCTTTGATCAGTTGGCAAAAGCAAAGGTATTCTCTAAGATTGACTTGAGGTCAGGCTATCATCAGATTAAGATTAGGCCAAAAATATACCTAAAACAACTTTCTCCACTAGGTACGGCTTGTATGAGTATTTGGTCATGTCTTTTGGACTAACGAATGCTCCTGCATACTTCATGTACTTGATGAATTCGGTATTCATGCCTGAGCTTGACAAGTTCGTGGTTGTGTTTATCGATGATATCTTGAATTATTCGGAGAATGAGGCAGACCATGCCGAGCATCTAAGAGTTGTTTTGTCCAGATTGAGGGAACATAAGTTATATGCTAAGTTCAGCAAGTGTGAATTCTGGTTGAGCAAATTACCTTTCTTGGGTCACATCTTATCTAAAGATGGAATTTTTGTAGACCCATCCAAAGTACAAGAGGTCATGGATTGGAAGGCCCTAACTTCAGTTCATGAAGTTTGAAGTTTTCTAGGGTTAGCAGGTTACTATCATCGTTTCATTCCTGATTTCTCTAAGATAGCTAAGCCCATGACCAGACTACTTTAGAAAGATGAAAAGTTGAGTTGGACGCCAGAGTGTGAAGCCGCTTTTTACACCCTAAGGACCCTATTAACTATAGCTCCAATTTTAGCACAACCCGACATTGAAATGCCTTTCGATGTGTTCTGTGATGCATCGGGTATAGGTTTGGGGTGTGTGCTCATGCAGGAAGGTTGAGTTATTCAATATGCTTCTCGACAGTTGAGAAAGCATGAAGTCAATTATCCTACACATGATTTAGAGCTTGTAGCAGTTGTTCATGCATTGAAGATATGGAGACATTACTTATTGGAAAACGTATGTCACATATATACTGACCACAAAAGTCTCAAATATACCTTCACTCAACCTAAGCTGAACATGAGACAACGAAGATGGTTAGAGCTGATTAAGGACTATAATTTGGAAGTGCACTACCATCTAGGAAAGGCTAATGTTGTAGTAGATGCACATAGACGAAAATCTCATTGCAACACTTTGGAAGCCTTGTTGGAAGAAGGATTTAATTTGCTACATCCTATTGTGCTACACAATATCACTGTCAGTTGCTCACTTGAGAGCAAAATCATAGATTTACAAAAGACAGATGTAGGTGTACTTCACATTAAGAGAAAGATGAAAGAAAAGGAAACCAAGCATTTTAGGTTGGATGAAAGAGGTGTGCTATCATTTGAGGACCGACTTATGGTATCGAAAGACCGTGAGCTTAGAAATCAAATTTTAGATGAAGCTCATTCATCCAAGTTGTCTATCCATCCGGGTAGTAGCAAAATGTATCAAGATTTGAAAACCCATTTTTGGTGGACCAAGATGTAGAAAGAGATCACCGCCTATGTCGCTAGGTGCGATAATTGCAGTAGAGTCAAGGCCATTCATTTGAAATCTGCTAGATTACTTCAGCTGTTGCCTATTCTAGGATAGAAATGGGAGGAAATAAGTATGGACTTTATTACAGGCCTTCTGATGACACAGCAAGGTCATGATTCCATATGGGTCATTGTAGATCGCCTCACCAAGTCAACACATTTTGTACTAGTTAACACAAGGTATCTAGCTAGGAAGTACGCTAAGCTGTACGTTTCTCAGATCATGAGACTACATGGAGTACCAAGGACCATAATCTCAGATCGAGGACTATAGTTTATAGCTCATTTTTTGGAACACTTGCACCAGGCTTTGGAAACTAAACTAATCAGAAGTTTAGCATACCATCCACAAACTTCTAGATAGACCGAGCGAGTAAACTAGATCTTAGAAGATATGTTGAGAGCCTGTGTTATATCTTCCAAGGGTTCATGGGAGAAATGGCTACCTTTAGCCGAGTTTTCCTAGAACAATAGTTATCAAGCGAGCATCAAGATGGCTCCTTTTGAAGCTTTGTATGGTCGGAAATGTAGAACTCCCTTGAATTGGATTGAGCCTAGAGAAAGAAGATATTTTGGCATTGACTTTGTCACCGAAGCTGAAGAATAGGTATGCATTATCCAACAGCATATGAAAGCAGCTCAATCATGACAAAAGAGTTATACTGATAAAAGAAGAAGACCACTAACTTTTGAAGTGGGAGACTATGTATACTTAAAAGTGTCACCTATGAAAGGTGTACAGAGATTTGGAGTAAAAAGAAAGTTTGCGCCTAGATATATAGGGCCATACAAGATTATTGAACGGAAAGAAAATATTGCCTACAAGTTACAACTTCCTCCAGAGATGAGTGCTATATTCGATGTCTTCCATGTTTCTCAGTTGAAAAGATGTCTTCGCATACCTAAGGAAGCCATTGCACCCACGAACATTAAGATCCAATCAGGTTTGACATATGAAGAGAAACCAATCCAAGTGTTAGAAGAAATGGAAAGAGTAACATAGAGCAAGGTCATTAAGTTCTACAAAGTTGTGTGGAATAACCACAACAAACAAGATTCCACGTGGGAATGGGAGGATTATTTACGTGAGGTTTATCTCGCCTTTTACGAAGAATGGTAGGTCTTGTAAATCTTGGGACGAGATTTCTATAAGGGGGAGGGGCTGTAACACTCCTATGTTAAGCTTTTCATTTAGCACTGCATTTCATGGGCACAAGCATCATCCAAGCATTCATGAACATGAGCATATAAAATTTCATCTCATTCTTATACATTGTCACATGAAATGTTGATTTATATATATGTTTATGCTTGCAATCATGTATGAACAATGTATGAGATGGTTGTGAGGTCATGAAAACATCTTAGACACATCTAGAATGATAAATGGAACAATGTTTGTATTCATGACATACGCCAAATTTGCTTCTAAGTGTTGGTTTCATTTGAAATGCCATTTCCATGATACTAGTTTGACCAAAGTTGAACAGTAGCTTAGAATGTTTGCATGGTTGTGTGACCTAAATAAAAGTTGTAGTACTTAACTTGGGTAACAATTTTTATTTTTGGGTCAAGGTCTAATTCAGTGCAAAGCATGCTCAAAAATAGCTCCAAAGTAGCAAGGAAATGTTGTTTTCAGACTTGCAAAATTTTCTGTCATAATGCTGTTATAGTTTCAATGTACCTCACTTGGGAGCATTGTAACTGGATAACCATTGTGAATTAGGGGATACTTCCTAAAGAAAAGTTGGAGATCTCATGTAGCTCTATAACTTTCCTTAATGGAGTTTTTGCAATGGATGAACGAATTAGGAGTTATAGGATCACTAAGTTGCGCTGTCAGTCATCGATGGCAGGCCTGAATCGCGTGGACATGCGCGGCGTCATGGTCGATCGGCCATAGGCCATGGATGCCAAATGGCGGCATCACGCCGGTGTTGGCCCAACCGGTTAGGCCAGAGTGAGCACATAAGCACCACGCCCCTACTGCTCACTCCACTCACCCGCTCTCACTTCCTCTCGCTCTGCCTCGCCAAAGCTCCACGCCGAGCTCGCTGTGCGCCTCCGCAGCTCCGTCGCAACTACTCACCACTGACATAGCCTCATCGACTGATTTGTCTTGGCCATAACTGCTCCACCATCACCTCCACCTCCTTGAGCCACCAGCATCACTTATCGACCCTAGGTATAGCGACATTTATCCTTGCCGTTGCCGCCGTCATCATCGGAGCACCACCGCGCTCGCGGCTCACCGTGGCCCGACCATTCCACCGCACTGCATGCCTCCATATTCTTTGGTCTAGCACCACGCTAGAGTCTAGATGCTTAGGTCGGATCTAGGGATGATGCCACCGCTTGACTGTGCCAGAATGAGTTGCCGCTCCATGTGCGGTCGCCATGGTCGTAGTGGCACTCAAGCTCGCCGCCGCTGAGTGGGTTCACCGTCTCGCTCCTTTCTCTCACCTCTTAGGTTGAGTAACCCTAAACCTAACTAGTGGCATGATGCAGACCCACCTTTCACTGTTGTCTAGCTAGAACAGTGAGAGCACCATTGTGCTCCATGTGCCTATGCACGGTCATTCACACGGCCAAGCTCACCAATGCCACCTTGAGCCCACACCTGCACCATGTAGCTTCACTGGGTCACCAGGATGGAGTAGCTATCCTCGCCTAAGTGTGCCATAGCCAAAGATGGCTGGTGTACCACCGCTAGACCTCCGTCGTCCACCATGGCCACTGTTGAGCTTTATCTAGCGAGCCACCGAGCCAACTAAGCCTACCAGTCGATGCGCGGAGGTGAGAAGAGTGCAACGGTGAAGACGCTACCGTCGGAGACCATGCCGTCAGTGAGTTCTCGCTGGTCAACACCAACCACTATTTTGGTCTCGCTGACGGATGGGTCCCATTGACCGTGGGTCCCAGCTATCAGTCAGATTTTGTTTTGATTTTTTAGATTTATTTCACAGATTGGAATGGATGTTTCAAAAATTCATATCTAGAGCTAGGAGTGTCCAAATGGGCTGAACCAAATTTTGTTGATTTCATAATGAAGTGTAGTATTTGATAAAAATATGAAATATACTATTTAGCATCTTTTTCTAGGATAATTAATTTGAGCAAGATAAGTGCTTTTAAAGTAGTTTATATCTTGTAAATTGCATAACTTGAGCTAGGAAGGTGATAAAATTGTGATTCCAATTTTGCTGGTCTTGTGTTGACATGCTCTAGATAGATAAAATACTAAAATTGCCATGGTCATATTTTGGATATGGTCTTTCTATTTAATGCTAATTAATTATGTGTTTCTAGTGAAATTAATTGGGGTAAAAATACATAACATATGACCATACAAATTTTTACACAGTATTCTTATGCTAGGAGGAAAGTAATAAAAATATTAAATCCATTGCTTGACACTTTTCACTATGCTAAACTATTTTTGCTAAAAAAACATATGTAACTTACCATTTTTGTAAAGGTAGCTAGACTTATCCTAATGGCATGAAATTTGTTTAGTAGAATATTAAGGTCATTTGTAGTCTACTATGATTTTCTCATAATTTATTAAGCATTGGAATTATTTATCCTTTAAATCACCTTATTATCTAAGGAAATTAATAAATGAATATAAATAATTTAGTTATGTTTAACCATGATGTTTTCTGTGGTACTTGTGATACATATGATCTATTGATGTTATCAGTTAGGCTTAAAAGCAATTGGTTGTATGCAACTAGTTAATTATTGCTTTATATTTCAACTAGATGGTTGCATGTGTAGTTTCGGTTGTGATGATTTCATGATGATAATTATCTTTTCTATAAAGAGGGTTAATAACAAAGTTGTAGATAACTTACTTATATACCTTGTGTTAAATTTTCATAGTTATACGCCTTATAGTTTAAGAATTATGGCTGTTAGAAGTCTACTGTCAGAAATGCTTGCTCTCTGGATAGATCTGAAGGATTGATTTGTTTGACCTAGATAACTGTTGAATCACATTAAGATGATTAAAAGAAAGTTGTAGGCAATTTCATAAGCTTTCCATAATATCCACAATCATATTATTTTGATGTGTATAACTCCAATTTTGGTCAAAACAAGTAGCGTTGTCATGTAGTCTAGAAAATAATTTACATAAGTGTTTGCTTAAGTTACTAGAGAAGAGATATGCACCTACTCAGTAAAATAAGATGCAACTTGTTATTGCTTTAATGCAATTCTGTTAAAAACACTTATGAGGATGCATTCATCACACCATATCATATTATACATGTCATCATATATGCATTCGTGATATCTTATTTCATGCTCATGCATATAGGATTGTCGGAAGAGATAAGTCTTTTGGAGTTCAACGAGGAAGAAGAGGAGGATCAGCAGGAGATGCCTTAGGCCATAGCTCTAGGAGAAGAGCAGCAAACTCTCAAGGACCTCCCTGAGTGCCCAAATCACTGGCCAACCTCTTTCCTCAAAGGCAAGCCCCGAAGCATTATGAGTCTCCCATGTTTTATAAAATATCACTTGAGTCATTTATGTTTGATGCATTAGGTTATAAGAGTTGATTGGAAACACTTGATACATAGAACTATCTTATCTAGTTACATATACCTTTAACCCTGTATAGGTCTAGGATCAAATATATGCTTAGCCATGCTTAGACCGGTAGAAGTCGGGTGATTTCCTGTAAATTACGAGATATAGGTGGATACCGAAGCACGGTTGGCTATATTTGCTATCGTGGAAAAGAACCATGGGGTAATGTAAATGGAGGCCAGGTGGAGTCTATGTGTAGGTTGACTCATGTGATTCCATTTGTGCCGGTTAAGGACCGTACCGTTGTTGGCGCTTCTGACAAGATTGAACGCATGCCTCTCACTTAGCTGGTCGGATAACTTGTTCTGATCACGAAGCCGAGTAGCTCAACTCAGGCTGGGCCCTGTTCTATAAAAGTGCACACTCTAGATGGTAGTGAGGATGTGTGGGGAGCTAGACATGAGCCCAAGGGTAGGGTAGTCCTGATCGTCCTGGTAGCTGGTTGTCCCTGATTGTGTGGTGCTGGTCGAACCCACAAAATATGTACCTGAGTTGTACCAAAGGTGACCTAAGGTGACCATTGATCTAGTCTACCTGGGTTTGTGTTAGAATAAATTCTCAGCTGGTTGAAATCGATTTGAATCGCTGTCTCTTCTGAACAATAAGAAACTTGGCTACTCCCAACATCGTAGTAACTATGTTTTGGAATATGATGGTTTAGATGAACATGGAACTACTACACAGGCTATGGTTACTATTGTATGCTACTAAATGATATACCACATGTTTGGCATAGGTTAGTTGCTAATCTAGAGATGAATAGCTATAATTAACTTGATGACCGAATTATAATTGTACAACTGAATTAGTCGCTTTTTATGCAAAATGTTGTCAAACTACCTCCACTTATAAAGCCTTGCATGATACTTGCAGTCACCTTATTTTTGGTTTATGATGGGTAAGTCTAGCTGAGTACCTTCTCATACTCAGGGTTTTATTCCCATTATTACAGATGGTACAGTTTATCATGGCTATTGCAAGAACTGCTTCTGTCCCGCCATGGACGAGGAGTGACCCCTACGTATGCATCTCTTATTAATCCTTCTTATATGCTTTTATGGAAGTATGATCATGGGCTAGCACTATGTTTAAACAATGATGACTAATGTTAGTTTCAAACTTTAATTTGCTTCCGCTACTATTTTACTCGAACTTGGTTTGTAATAACCTAAATTCGTACTCTGATGGATGGACTGTAATTGTGAACTTTATATAACATGTGACATGTATGTTGAATCATGTATGATCTTGGTTGTATGTTGATGGTTAATCGAGACCCTTCATGGTACTCGATGGACTACTAGGTTTATATGGGCTCAAGTATGACAGAGCGACAGCTTATGGGTTGCCATTATACTTGTGCTCTTATAAATTGGTCGGTTCTGCTATAAAGGAAGAGTTTTGGAGGAGTCCCGGCCTATCGGTGCTCTCTGTACAGCTTGTACCCTAGCGAAATTAAGTTCTTCTTGAGCTTGCTTCAAGATTTCTCTGGTAATCGACTTCTAATTCAAGTAAGCATTTTGTTCATATTATTCTTCCGGTTTGCGACTCTCTTTTGAGTAATTTAATCCTTGTAGCTCCTAGGTTAAAGTAGTATGTATAGTGTAAGCGTGGTCCTTAGACTCAGTTACTCATGGATGTACCCTATTTTCTAGATCGATGGTTGCTCACAAGGGTGACTCTTATAGCCTCATTAAATCCTCTGTAGTCCACCTCCCATTAGTAGGCCTAGCAGGACTTTGTTACTATAGGAAACATACTCTGCCTGTGTTTTCTCTAGTAATATCCATAGAATTGAATAATAGAAGACAAAGCTTACTGAAGTTAGAACTAGAAGACCTTAGCAGTCTCCTCTACGCTCCTATTATCTAGTCTTGATTGTGAAGTTGGGTTAAGTTAGAATTGGATATTCTCACCTTCATTCCTTTGCGTTCGATATAAAATTGGGTTACTCTCGGTGAAGTACTACAATGGTATAATATCTATGCGCTTGCGGATTATTCTGTGTGCATTAATTTATACCAACAAGCATTTCTGGTGCCATTGCTGGGGAATGATTGCTAAGTTAACTTTGAGTCTAGCTTAACCTTCTATTATACTTTTATCCTTTTATCTTTTCTTTCTTTTTTACCATGGATCTAGAATCCACCCCTATCTATCAATATGGTGCACCCATGGGCACAAGCCTATTGCCACAAGAATCTTCAAAGCCTATCCTAACACTTGGCTATGAGCTACGCCCATGGTTAACCAACATGGTTCAGGATCAACCCTTTTTAGGCAAAGTTGATGAAAACCCCTATTCTCACTTAAATGAGTTTGAGCAAACCTGTGCATGCCTACGCATTGAGGGCATGTCAGATGAAACCTTAAGATGGAAGCTCTTTCCCTTCTCTTTGATGGGAAAAGCTAAACATTGGTACAATCGCACTATTGAGAGTAGACAAGGAGATTGGGAAGCCTTGTGCTCTAGCTTTTTCTTGCAATTCTTTTCCATCTCAAGGTAGTCAGACTTCGTTTAGAGGTTCTATCTTTTAGACAAGAGAAAAATGAATCTCTAGGCATGGCATGGGAACATTTTAATACTCTCATTAAAATTGGCCCTAACCTTGCCATTCAAGACCCTATTCTTCTTCAACACTTTTATTTGGGTATTCATAGTAAAACCTCGAGACGTCTTAATACGGCCTCAGGAGGCTCGTTCTTACATGTCTCCACCAATATGGGGAGAAGCATTCTTACTAAAATCTTAGAGGACACTCCTGAAGAAGTAGAAGAGAAGACATTAGAGGAAGAATCCCAGATAGCTGAATCTGAATCCATAGAAAACCCATCACAAACCTCAGCTATCCCAGATCCTGAACCACCGAAAAAGGAGGAAACTCCAATTTTAGATTTTATGCTTGAATTCGGGGATGAACTTTTTGATGAATATGGAAATACCTTGAATTATCATACTATAAGGAGACCCCAGAAGTCTAGGAAATCATCATCTCATGAAGAATCTTTAGACCCTTCTGAGGAAGCTTTCCTTAAAAAGACTATGAAAGAGCTAGTGTCTATTATAAGCAATGAATGGCTAGAAGAATCAGAGCTTTCCTCTGATGTGATTCGCCTAGATTCACCTCCTATATCCATTTGTTGCCAAATTAATAAAGCTACTTTCAATGCTATTTACAATCTAGTTGTGGGTGTTAACATCATGTCTTCATCTTTTGCTCATGATTTATTGAAACACATGTCATTAACCCCAACAATAAAGTTATTGAAAAGTCTTTTAGGATACATTCTCACAAGTTTGGGGATCTTGTATGTCCTTCCTATCTAGGTAAAAGGAACCAAAGTTCATTTGAGCTTCTATATCTTTGATATTATGGAGTTTGACCTATTGATAGGACAACCAATTGAAAGACTTATCCAAAAAGGACTAACAGGGAAGTTGAATATAAGACTTGGGAAAAACTTTAAGCTCTCTATACCCATTACTCATTCTCTAAATGCTGAGAGTGAGCCAATTCCTGAGGAAGACCCAATGGAAGAGGTTAAGGCTGCATCTCTTGATAATTTGATCGAACCCAACATTGAAGATGATGCCTAGTTCTTCATCGAGGAGGAAGAGAAAAATCCTATAGACCCTGAACCCTTAGATGAATTTCTGGAACCACCTAAGCCTACCATTGAGCTTAAACCCCTGCCTTCTGGTCTTAGATATGCTTTTCTCAATAATGATCAGGATTCTCCTATGATCATAAGTGATAAACTCTCTCAGGAAAAATCCCTCCGCTTGCTAACCGTCTTGGAAAGCATTGTTCTGCTTTTTGGCTACTCACTCCAAGACCTTAAGGGAATTAGCCCCACTCTTTGCACCCATCGCATCCCTATAGATTCTAATGCTATACCTTCTAGGGAGCCCCAACGTAGGCTTAATAATGCGATGAGAGAGGTTGTTAAGAAAGAGGTTTTGAAACTGCTGCATGCCGGGATCATCTATCATGTGCCACATAGTGAGTGGGTAAGCCCTGTTCAAGTTGTGCCCAAAAATGGAGGCATGACTGTTGTTAAAATGAAAAGAATGAATTAATCCCCCAAAGAACCATCACTGGATGGTAGATGTGTATAGATTACTGAAAACTTAACAAGGCAACAAAGAAGGATCACTTTCCGTTGCCCTTCATTGATGAAATGTTAGAGCGACAAGCGAACCACTCTTTCTTCTATTTCCTTGATGGGTATTCAGGTTATCACCAGATTCCAATTCATCTAGATGACTAAAGCAAAACCACCTTTACATGTCCATATGGGACTTATGCTTATCGTAGAATGTCTTTTGGATTATGTAATGCTCTAGCTTCTTTTCAGAGATGCATGATGTCTATATTTTCTGATATGATTGAAGAAATCATGGAAGTTTTCATGGAGGACTTTTCTATTTATGGAAAAACTTTTGATGATTGTCATAAAAATTTAGACAAGGTTTTGCAAAGATATGAAGAAAAGCAATTAGTCCTTAATTAGGAAAAATGTCATTTCATGGTTAGAGAAGGCGTAGTGCTTGGACACTTGGTGTCCGAATGAGGGATTGAGGTAGATAGAGCTAAAATTGAACTAATTGAACAGTTACCTCCTCCCATAAATATCAATGGGATTCGTAGTTTTCTTGGTCATGCTAGTTTTACTGCCACTATAAAAGATTTTTCACTTATTGCTAGACCACTAACAAATCTTTTGGCTAAGGATGTTCCTTTTGAATTTGATGATGCGTGCTTAAAATCTTTTAATATTCTTAAAAAGCACTTATCTCTGCACCAATCATTCAACCCCCTGATTGGTCGCTACCTTTTAAAATTATATGTGATGCTAGTGATTATGCTATGGGGGTAGTTTTGGGACAAACTAAAGATAAAAAGCATCATGCAATTGCTTATGCTAGCAAAACTTTGATAGGACCTCAACTTAATTATGCAACAACTGAAAAAGAGCTCCTGGCTATTGTTTTTGCTATTGATAAGTTTAGATCTTACTTAGTAGGAGCTAAGGTGATTGTTTATACTGATCATGCTGCTTTGAAATACCTGCTCACTAAGAAAGATGCTAAACCTTGATTGATAAGATGGATTTTATTACTCCAAGAATTTGATTTAGAAATAAAAGATAGAAAGGGAGTAGAAAATTATGTTGCCGATCACTTGTCTAGAATGCAATTTGAGAATTCGCAGGATCTGCCCATTAATGATTCTCTATGGGATGACATGCTCTACAAGGTCACAAAATCTAACCCCTAGTATGCAAATATTGTTAATTTTATGGTTGCAGGTTATGTACCACCAGGGGAGAACAAAAGGAAGCTCATCTGGGATGAACCGTACCTCTTCAGAGTCTACTCTGACGGCCTACTGAGAAGATGTGTACCAGTAGAGGAAGGCATCAAGATTATCAAACGATGCCACTCATCACCATATGGAGGACATTATGGGGCATTCCGCACTCATTCAAAGATCTAGCAAAGCATAATCTTTTGGCCAACCATGTATGAAGACACAAAAGACTTCATCAGGAGATGTGGAGCATGTTAGAGGCACGGGAATATCAATTCAAGAGATGCCATGCCACTCACCAACAACCTCTAGATGTCTAGGCAATCGACTACATGGGACCATCTCCAAAGTCAAAAGGCTATGAATACATCTTAGTGGCAGTTGATTATGTCTCCAAGTGGGTTCAAGCCATGCCATGTAGAGCTACTAATACAAAGAACTCCAAGAAGATGTTTGATGAAATAATAGTTCCAAGATTCAGAGTTTTGAGGATGGTGATTAGTGATGGAGGCACTCACTTCACTGACAAGAACTTTCACAACTACTTGTCAAGACATGGGATCCATCACAACATTGCTACTCCATATCACCCTCAGACAAGTGGCCAAGCAGAAACACCAAATAAACAAATCAAGAATATTCTGCGGAAGATGGTCAACGAGATGAGAACTGCATGGAAGGATAGACTACTTGATGCACTATGAGCCTACAAAACAGCCTATAAAACACCATTGGGGATGTCACCATATCAATTGGTCTATGGAAAGACCTGTCATCTACCTGTCGAACTAAAATTCAAAGCTCACTAGGCCATCAGGCAATAGAACATGGACTTTGAAGCCATAGGAACCAAGAGGAAGATGCAACTCTCTAAGTTGAATGAATGGCATGAAAAAACATATCATAATGCCAAGATATATAGGAGAGAACCAAGAGATGGCATGACAAGAGGATCAAGAAGAAGGAGTTCGTCCTAGGAGATAAGGTATTACTTTTTAATTCTAGGGTTAAATTATTCGGGCATGGAAAACTTCAAAGCAATTAGGAAGGACCATTCAAGGTGATAAGCACTTCATCGCATGGAGCGGTAACACTTCAAAATGACAAAGGTATGTTATTTAAGGTAAATGGCCACCGTCTCAAGCTCCTTCTAGAACCTGAAAAACCACCTGAGGATTTGGATGAGGTAGATTTTTTATTTCACCAAAAATTACACCACTGCCATCCTCTGTAACGTTTCGTAACATGAAAAATATACTTTTTGAGATTAGATAGGAGTTATAATCCACCATGAGAAAAATCACCCTGAGACCCCGACATGTGGGGGCCGCACGGCCCCACCTAGAGGCTACCTGGCCCACTGTCAGTGCCTCTCCCGTCCCATCAATTCTCTCGTGTCTTCTAGAACTTTCCTCTTCTTAATCCTATAGTTTTTCGACGCATTTTATTTTTCCTCATTACGAGACCTCATATGGATAGATCTTGACCCCTTGTGCAAGTTGAACCCTCCTATATAAACGAGCCCCTACCTAACTCCATAGCCATCTCATCAAATCTTTCTCCTTCAATAGCAACAAAGCTCTTCTTCTCTATAGGTCCCATGGCCGACAACCAAATCATCCCCTATGGAGCTGACCTAAACAAGAAGCCCGATGCACTTGCACTGACCATCATTCCACTAGAGGTCACCCCTATTTGCTCAAATCAATCCTACTACACCCAAGCTGTTCGCCGCTCGCTAATCGCTCCGTCGCCGTCGCTGCTACATCTTGAAGGAAAGCCTCTCCAACAAGAGCCAAAGCTAGGTGCCTAGAAGCTTTTCAAGGTGATGAAGGAGATCAACTGTCTTCCACCGAAGGATCATGAGGTGCTGACTGGACTAAAGACCAACAAATTTGGAGATGTTACTTGTGCAAAGTATAAGTTGGTCACCCCTCATACCACCATTAATGGAGTCTGAGCTATGCCAGAGCAGATCAAGGTTGTTCCTCCCAAGAGGAAGGCAACATCACCACCTATTCCATAGGTTGAGAAGCGTCCAAGGATGACCATTGCCCTCTTAGAAAAGAAGATTGAAGATCTGAGCGATGTTATCTATACCTTAGAGCAAAGGATTGATGAGGAACATGTCTACCGCAAGAGTCTACAACATGATTTAAACACTTTGAATCATTTTGTTGCTAAAATGAAGAAGTGAGAATTAGGTAGTCATTTTGATAAGGCATGAGTGTTAGGTTAAAGTGTGTGATATTGTGTGTTTAGGTTTGTCATTTAGCTCATATGGTTAAAAGATTGTGTTAGGTTAGTAAAAGTTTATGCTTGTGTAATAAAGTGCCTTATTAAAGTTAATGGAGTCGTATTATTATCTGCTCTCTATTTCTTTTGTATATGTGTTTGTCTCCACATGTTTTGTAGAAAGTTATATAGGGACAAGTGTGGGGGAGACACACCACAACAACAAGACGTAATTTAATCGCAAAAATCATGAAATTCAGAAAAGTAATAGTCAAGAACAACGTACGATGAAGCGGGCCTCGAGCAGACCCTAGAGTGGGCCACCCGGCCTCCTCTATGGCCCGCTCGACCCATCATTGTGTCACCTCACCCCGAGCTTTGTCTACAGTTAGGTTTGAGCCCAATACACTCTATTTTCATATGTTTTGCTTTCTGTTTTGAATCGATTAAAAATCACTTGATAAAACAACTTAAAACATAAAGAAAGATTATTCCAGTCATGACTTAAGGATAGACTCACATAATACTTTTCCTGGAATTCATACTACTATTGGGAACTTATTATTAGGAACCCCATGTTACTTAAGTTGTTGTGGAATGAGATATAGTAGAATAATGAGAACTTGATTCTTGATGTCTTGTTATTGGAGAATTTTATTTCAAAAAGTAAAAAGAATAGCTATACCTCTCCTTTATGGTAAAGCAATGTCCTACTAGAGCCATATATGATATATAGACTAGGAAAACCTTCTACATATACTAATTGTCATTGTATTGAGTTTAGTCAAACCTTGTGACCCTTGTTGAGAAACTTATCATGCTCTCAAGATCAAGATCACGTACACTCCACATATATCTGTTGCTCCTACACTGGGAGTATGCAACAACGTGTTTTCAATCCACCCAAAAATGTTCTACTCCAACACTAGGAATAGATAGAAAAATATGCTTGATAGGATAAATGCTCCAATTTCTTGTAAAAATCTCTCTTGAAAGTTTTAGTTGCAGAAAAAGAGGCATGGGCTATGCAAAAGTTATTCATGAAAAGAAAAAGTATTGAAAAAAATGGACAAGTGTCTGAGATGTTGAAAACAATGGGTACTCAGATGCCCGCCTGAAAAAAAAAGAGAGATGAATAATATAGCTCATGTTTTCTTGCAAAAGTGTCTCAAAGTTTTAATCAAGAGAGATATGTTTCAAGGAGCATAGTAGAATTAGGTTAGCCACCATATATATATTCCACACACATGCACATCCTGATCTAAGAGTGTAACATTTTTCTCCTTGGATCCTTGTTTTGATTTTGCAATATATGCAATGTAAGTATGTTTTCACATTCATCCCTACCTAAGCTCCATATAAGCTTTTAGAAGTAGGCAAAAAGAAGGCAAGTCATTGATGCCTTGGTGAGGATCCAAAAATACTACATATATAGAGTGATTTGAGAGTACTATAAAAGGACAAGGTAAGCTATGTTTTGTTTTAAAAAATCTTAAATGTTTCTCCAATTGACTTGACTGAAGGAAGATGGTGATCTATTTCAAGTTGTTCCATTCTTCAACCGCCTAAAGTTTCATGGTAGACACTTTGAATCCTGCAGAGCATGTATGACTAGGAATGGTTTTATGTTGATATCTTGTCCTAAGGTTATGTCTTAAGTAATCCATCCTTTTATCAAGGATGAGTAAAAGCCTAAGTGTGGGGGAGCTTGTTGATGGTAGTTAACACTCATCACAAATCATCAATGTAACTTGTATAAATGGCTAAAATAGATCACCAACATAGACTTAGGGGTTTAAACTGACAAATTCCACAAGTTTTGGTGAATCTGTGTTTTCAGCAGGATTTAATTAGAAAACCATCAAGGGGGACCTATTTGTCAAAGGAAATCATGGAATTTCACCGTGGAATCAACGTGGGAAGGTTCTAGAAGACTCCAGGAGGCTCTCCACTAAAGCAGGGGTTGACCCACTAAAATGTGGGGCCACTAGGCAACTATGGGCCCCACCTATCATCCTCTTTGTTATGTTGGTTCTCTACCACCTCCTAGGATGCATCTCAGCCATTATTTCAAGTTGGTTTGATCCAAGGGCTGAGGATTGAAGCTCCGGGCTATATATATCTGCCTACACCTCCCCCTAGCAACCCTAATTCATTACCATGTTTAGATCCTAAGAGCTGAGAAGCCAGAAACCCTAATTCATATGTCCACCAGGATTAGGGCAAGCAATCAAGAGAAGATTAGTCCTCGATAGGATCTAGTCTTGTATTAGAGATAGTGAGATAGAGTGAGAAGGAAGAGTTTGGGAGGAGTCCCAACCTATCGAGGCTCTCTCTACGACTTGTACCCTGGCGGAATCAAGTTCTTCTTGAGCTTGCTTCTAAGATTTCTCTAGTAATCGATATCTAATTCAAGTAAGCATTTTGTTCATATTATTCTTTTGAGCTCACCCTTGCTATTTCCCCCACATGAACCTAAAAGCTAATTGTAGTAAACCAGTGTTAACCTTTTGAGCCTCATGAACCTCATGTTATATTTGCTGAGTACGACATGTGCTCACCCTTGCTATTTCCCCCACACCTCAGTCTATAGTAAAGTTGCTCAAAAGATTGATGAGGACACAAAGGAGTTCCTAGAAGATTGACAGGAGTGCTAGGCATATGTTACCCATAGTAAGTCATCCCTATGAAGAATAGGGCTTGAAGATTAGTGTTAATATAGCTATGTATACTCTGATGTAAGTGTTAATATAGCTATGCATACGTTAATTAATGACATTAGTTCTGATATTATTCATTCTGTGGTTATATGTGTGGACTTCTTGGGCACACATATGGTGAACCTGGTTTTGTCTTTAAAACTGGGTGTGATAGATTGGTATCAGAGTGGTGTTGACTGTAGGATATATGCTTGTTAGCACTGGTCGATTACAAAAGCCTATTTTGCTACAAAACTATTTTCTAGCTCCTTGACCATTGATCTAACTATTTCTCATCATTGTCATATTGTCTCCCCTTCTTGATAGCTTCCTTTGAGCTATTTTCTGCTTATCTCCTTGATATATCATTATTGTTGCTTTACTAAATTTTCTTATCTTATCTTGTTCAAAATCTTGGTAGCCCTTCATTATCATCTATAATTAGCTCTTTAGGATGCCCACCATTGCTACAAAGAAGCTCATGTAGAGTCGATGTTGTGAAGTATGTTTGTCTTGCTTGTTATGTTGCTTTGTGTGTTGTTTGAGTGTGTGACCTCTGGAAGATAGTACTCAAGACTGCCCCAATAAAAGGATGATCTGGAAGTTTTCAAAGTCAAGCAAGGCCACTGTTAAGTGGGGTAGCGTTAGCTGCCAACATCAAGTTTGGAGTATCTCCCAAGATGAGGCACGAAGCACGGAAGACCAATCTTTATCTTTGTTGTCATCATTTGACTATCCTTGATCCATGTCTCATATCTCATCAATCTCAAATCAAACAAGTATGAAGACTTGAACATCAACTTCATCTTTCTCTATAGTCTCTCCGAATCTCCGGATGAGATTCCTATTAAGTGGGGTAGATTGTCACACCCAAAAATTTCTGATTTTGTGTTGTGCATAGAAAACACAAATTAAAATAAATGTTTTGATATTTGGATAAAAAATTTCAAGTTTAGTTTAAGTTAGCATCAATTAGTTATAGGAAAAACATGAATCTTCAAACTTTTATGAATTAATTCGATGAGATATTGCTTGATGTGATGTTTTCTTATTATTTCTTTGTGTGTTGAGAGTGGGCAAAGTCTTTAAAATGCATTTAGTAGGTTATCTTCCTTCTTTGGCATGCCTTTATCATTTTCTGCAATCAAATTCCTTGTTTCTTAGCTCAAGCTTTCATTTGAAGCCTCTTAAAATCTTTTCTTTGTAACCCAAATCACTGCTTTTAGTTTCTCATCCGTCAATCAATCCCTACAAACTTCTCGAGAATTTTTTTGGCTTTTCTTGTAACTTGTTCTCACTTTTCTATGAGCATAATCTAATTTTTTAGATGCTCCAAAATATCTTTTCATGAGCTCCAAATACTTTATTTGGGTTCCTCATGTTCCAAAATGTCTCTGAGAATTTTCCCCAAATTTTCAGAGCTTTCAGAGTATTCTTCATAGCTTAAATAATAAATTTGGACATTTCTAGAATTATTTTATTCATGAAATTAATTAATTTCGAAAATAATAAAATATCTCCTTTTCCACCAAAGCCCGTGTGCAATAATCCTAATAAATCTGAAATGCATATGCATTTATTTACTAATGGGCTTTAATGATTAATTAGGCCCATTAGTGGAGGCAGAGGATGCAACATCAATTAGTACCATATTGCTAATTGATGTAGTTGTGGTGAGTTCTCCTCCCTATGTATATGTACCAACCCCTTGGGCAAAATACACCAAAACTACTGTAAGGAGATCCCCTAGTTTGGGAAATCCCTTGTGTAGTAAATTAGATTTTTCTTCTCCTTCTCATGCCGCCACCAGAGAATTGTCGCGCGCATCTTCATGCGCTCTATGTTGTTGTTGCATCACCCAAGGTTGTCGTCTACATATGGCTTCGATTCCAGAGTTCATCATAGCCCCGGTCCATTTTGACTTCATCATTGCCGTGCTTTAGTAAGAAATCACGCATGATGGTTCTCTCTATTCTATACCGTTGGTGTACTAATCTAATTATAGGTTTGTTTGCTATGTATGTTTGTCTCTGGATGCTTGTATGTTGCTGTGTTGATCGAGTATAGATGGTGAGCAATATGTTGGTGACCAAGAGTTCTTTTTTTGACAACTCGGATCAGCAGGAGCCCTTTGAGCAAGGCAAGTATAGCATGGGATCATCCTTGTTGTCCTATTCACTTTAATCACTTAAATTCATACTACATGTGTTTCCTTGTTACCATTAAGGATTACCTAGCTTTGAACATATACCTTGTCCCCTTGGGTTAATGCATTGGGTAGTATGAAGCTAGTGCTCCACTTAACCATGATCTTGTAACTTGACTAATAGTATATGCAATAAATATTAAAATATGCTTTTTAGCAATGTGGCTTAAGAGGGCTGGAGCATTGGGTTTTATGGTGCTCTAGTTTCTCTCTATAACGACTTATCTATAAGTGATCACCTAGGACTTACAGTACAACTATGAGGGCCACATGGCTCTGGCTTTAGTCAAGTATGAGGACCTTTTCTAGCTTGTTAGAGGTTACCCGAATGGGCACAAATCGAGTGTGTTCCGGGTTGGGTATAGTGTGCCCTCTGTCCTTATGTGTATAGTCTATGAGAAATGTGCCATTTGGAAGGGGGCTCTACACCTATAGGCCACAGAAACCTAGCGGCCCAAACCTGTTAGACAAACCTTTGAAAGACTTTATAGTGAACCCTGCCTGCTCACTTTGGAAGTGTTTTGGGGCCTTGCAAACCCCAGGCAATTGGGAATCAAGACTCATAGTGAAAGTGTACAACCTCTGTAGAGTCTAAAACTAGTATATTAGTCGTGCTCACGGCCACGAGCGGCCTAGAATTCTTATGGAATAGATGATCACTAATGATAATTTGTTTATGCTATTCATTATTCATGGTTACCTTATCATGTGTTTACACGTCCTTATGATAAATTTGATGCTACTCAATTGCTTAAAATTATGACTCACTAAAAGCTAATTGAAGTAAACCAGTGTCAACCTTTTGAGCCTCATGAATCTCATGTTATATTTGTTGAGTATGACATGTGATCACCCTTGCTCTATCCCCCACACCTCAGTCTATAGTAAAGTTGCTCAGACAATTGTTGAGGACACAAA
Source organism: Miscanthus floridulus (assembly GCF_019320115.1). Lineage (NCBI taxonomy): Eukaryota > Viridiplantae > Streptophyta > Magnoliopsida > Poales > Poaceae > Miscanthus > Miscanthus floridulus. Next base: position 101,204,195 of record NC_089597.1, read on the forward strand.
GGAGTTCCCAGAAGATTGACAGGAGTTCTAGGCATATGTTACCCTAGTCAGCCGTCCCTGTGAAGAATAGAGCCTGAAGATTAGTTACCGTTCTGTGATACTCTGATGTAAGTGTTAATATAGCTATGTATATGTTATTTAATGATATTATTTCTGATACTATTCATTCTATGGTTATATGTGTGGACTTCCTAGGTACACATATGGTGAACCTGGTTTTGTCTTTAAAACTGGGTGTGACATCAGGTTTGGGTTCTAACCTTAAGGTTTTGTCCTTGTCCAACCATTCTTTACTTGCAACGATACATGAATACTCTAGTCGTTGTCGTTGCTCTTCTTGGTCATCCTTGGATCCTTCATGATTAGTGATGGTCACTAACATCAATTATAAACCATCAACATAACATGCATTTATATTTAATTCCATCACCAAACATAGGTATAGGGGTTTAAACTAATGAATTCCATGAGCTTTGGTAAATATTTTTATGTAGGAGGATTTATCTAGAAAACAGCTCTCAGGACCACTATCATACACTCCAAACAAGGAAACCAATGACAACAAGTGATTCAACCCACAAAAATTGCGAAAGACAACTCTAGAAGGTTCTAGAAGACACCATGCCAAAGCTTGGGCCAAACGTCCATGAAAGTGGGCCGGCCGGCCTAGCCCATAGGCTAGATGGCCTATCACGGAGCCTGCTCGCCCTCTGTAGCCTTGTACTCCTTCCTACGATCTACACCATTGATTTTAAGGCAGTTTTAGGTCGGTTTATCCAACGGTGGTCGAGGGAGTTGACACGGATCGATGATGTGGCGATTCCTTGCCCCCTACTCCACCTCGATTCCTTGCCCCCTACTCCACCTTGGCCTATATATAGCAGCCCCTACCCCCTCCCTGGAGGCTATCCTAAAACCCTAATTCATATCCTTCTCATCAGGATCAGAGCTAGCTCTCAAGATGTAGAAGTAGAATAGCTCTAGTTGAGAGTTAGGGAGAGTTGAGCCATGCTCAGGTTCTAGAGAAATCTTCAGAGGTCGAGTATATTTTTGTATCTTACCTTTGTAAGACTTATGCTTTAATATAGTTATCTTCTCTATTCACTTTTATGCCTTTCATGTGTATGGTTAGTATAGTTATCATACCTTAGCATGGGATCTCCGCTCGCATCTAGTGCTCTAGTTATTATATGTGATTAGAGTAGTAATTAGTAGTGTAGACGTGGTGTCTTGACTATGAGTTACCTAAGATTGCACCCAACCCCACGGATAGTTGTGGTAGCACCAAGTGGTGATAGCCCTGATGGCCAATGTAGTCCACCATGTTTGGGTTGGTGTTTGTAGGACCATAGTCGGAGCTTCCTAGTCTCTTTCTCATCCCTTTCTGTGGCTAGTGTTCTGATGTCCCAAAGTGCTATTGTGTGTGATCGCTATATCTACCCATGCTTTAGTTATACCCTCTAGTCTAAACTAGAATAGAACCGAAGTAATAGAGAAGTATTTAGGAGCCTTGAACTCAACCATTGTCCTCTTAATTTAGCTAGACTGCTCATTTATATACCATGGAATTCTCTTATGTGTGTTATTATTCATAACTCTTATCATAAACAACACTTACCCCAACTTTAGTTTAGTTAGTATACTAGTTAGTAGATATATGATAGTGAACTATCAACTTCTTTAACCATTGTTTCCCTATGAATAAATACGATACTCTAGAATACTCCTAGGTGAAAGCTGCAATGGTATCTGTGCGCTCGTAGATTTATCTGTGTGTGTTTAAAAATACCAACAATGATTCCTTTTCTTTGGATGTCTTAGTGGATTCTAGGATCATCATGAGACTCAGGAGAAAGAGCATAAGAGGGATCATCGAGGTTAAGGATAGGTTCAAAACTTATATCGGTTGTGGGCATAGAAGGGGAGAAGATTGGATTGGCTTCTACGTGGCTTGGCTCTCCTTCATGGCATCACTTGTCCTTCCATCCTTGGGTTTTTCTAGATGTTCCCCATTGGAATTTGATTTAGGATGTTTTCTAAGAGATCCCTTCTTGAGAGGATTTGAATTATATTCACTCGATGGTCTCTTATGTAGCAGAAAATTTAAGCTTTTCCCAAAATCAGCATTAAAAAGATCATCCTTAATTTCAACAGGGATTTCCAAAGGTGGAATTTCTTCTTTCCTTGCAGGATTTTAGGGTATTGATGGTTCGGGATTGATAGCTAAATCTTGGGATTGTAGTGGTTGTGATTTGGCTATCAAAACTTCCTCTACTTGATTGGGAGATGATTTATTCTCTTTCTCGGGGAGTTCATCATGAATGCTAGTGTAGGGAATGCGTCCAATAATTTTGTCAAGGATAGTTGTAGCACCCGGTTTTAAAGACAAAACCAGATACACACTATATGTGAGCCCATGAAGTCAAATCTCACATACAGCCATAAATCAGGGTAATATCAAAAGACAATACTCATTACATAACGTATTATTAAAAAGGAAAATAACCTCAGAGTATAAGACAGCGGAAAGTTGACTCCGATCTTCTGGTGAAGACTCCGAATCCACAGGGACGACTGACTGGTTGACCACAAACCTAACTCCTCCAAACCAGCAATCTGGTACCCATCCGGGATTTTTATCCAATGTATAGAAAAGTAAAACAAGCATAAGTACATGTCGTACTTAACAATTATATCATGGGGTTCATGAGGCTCAAAAAGGCTGACACTGGTTTAACTGCGATTAGCTTTAATAGATCATCTTTTTAGCAATTGGCTGGCAACAAGTTTATCCATAAGCCCATAAACTCATGATCAAGTAAACATGAATAATATATATCATAAACGATTAATTATTAACATCGTCATCCATTAGTGATCATCTCTATTCCATAAGGGTCCAAGGACGCTCGTGTCCATGAGCACGACTGTTATAACAGTTTTACACTCTGCAGAGGTTGTACACGTTCACTGTGAGTCGTGATTTACCCTTTCGCCCGAGGTGATTAGCCTCTTGACCCACTACCAAGGAAGGTCGACAAGGTTCACTATGAAGCCTTTCAAAGGTTCGTCTAACAAGTTAGGGCCGCTAAGGTTTACCCATCAATAAGCATGAACCCCCCTCCAAGTAGTGACTAGCAAGTGCACCTACTTGGTAGACCGAGATCATACCTGTTGGAGCCCCTCTTGCGCCGTGAAGGTAACCACTAACAAGCTAGAAAAGGTCCTCATACTGAGCTAAAGCCAGAGCCATATGGCCCTCATAGCTGTACTGTAAGTCCCGGATGATCACTTACAGATGAGTCTTTAGGGAGAGGAATCTGAAGCATATAAACACTTCAGCCCCCTGGTTCCATGTTACTAAAAAGTCATATTTTAATGTTTATTGCATATATCATTAGTCAAGTTACAAGATCATAGTTTTGATTAAGCACTAGCAAAAACTATTCCATGCAATATCCCAAAGGTTTTCAAGGAACAAGATATCAAATATCTAGGATATCCTTAATGGTAACAAGGGAGACACATGCAATATGAATTTAGTGATTAAATATGAATAGGTAACAAGGATAATCCCATGCTATACTTGCCTTACACACCGATCCTTCGGTAAGCTTTATTCTTTGATGTCTTTCTTCTTTTTCTTGGATCACCACGTGTATCTCACCGACTGGACGTAATTCGTAGAACACCACACAAACATCCATACACATACATGCATAGCATACAATTGCATCCATATCAGAATAGTACACCAATCATAGAAAAATAAGTAAAAGAGATTGATATATGATTCTACGCATCACTACGAACATACAGTCACGAGAGGCACACTAATCGAAGCTATGGTTAAAAAGTTACAACTACCGAGAGATTTGCTTAATACGTGGAAAAGAAACTATAGGCTTCATTTATGTTAACTATATGAATTCATATACAAAAGATATTTATAGATATAGATTATATTAAGTCAATCTTAGATTATAAAACAAAAGTAAAACAAATCATATTTTATGTATAAAACTCAGTTGCATAATCTTTAATCAAGATATGATTTAAACTATAATTTTTATGAAATAGTAATGTAGTAAACATCATTACTAATACGTAGATCTCGTCGTTACGAAACAAACGCAACTTATACGGACTATTTTGGAGTTTAAATAAATAAGTTACAATTTAAACAAGTTTTACTTTGGTTAATTAATAGATTAAATCTACTCTTGAATTTCAAGTGTTGAAAACATGCCTAACAGTAGTATAAACACGTAGATAACGTAAATACGATCCTAACGCAATTTGAATGGATCAAATCAGACTTAAAACGCAAAAGTTACGCATAAAATAAGATCCAGTGGCATTCCTGTAAATATTTGAACTCAAATTTGAATTAAAACAGTTTAAAATCTGAATTTAAATGTACTTTGGACTGGGCACAACAATTCTGGAAAATACAGGGTCTAAAGTGAATAAAATCAGGACGGATTTGTAATTATTTTGAACTAAATCAGACTGCGGGTTGATTCTACAAAAATAGGAGGGCTTTTCTGCAAAGCGCGCGGCTTTGACTGTGGTTGACTCATGGCTGCTGACTGGGCGCCATGTGTCACTGCGCAAGTGGTGCGGTTCACCACGCGTACGGTGGACACAGTGCGCTAGTGCCGTGGACCACATCCATGAGTCCGTGGTGGACCAGCCACTTAACCCCGAAGGGGTATCTAATCCTAACCGTGCAAAACAGATCCGACGGCGCATGAAGTTTGGGAGGATCTCCACCGGCTGCGTAGTCCCGCCGGCGAGCCCTCCATGGACGGTGGCGGGCGTCGGGGGGCGTTTCGGATCTCCTCGGTCGAAGCCGAAAGCTCGTACGTGAAGCGCAGGTCCTTGCGAACTCAACGGAGCGCCAAAAATGAGGACCGAGAACAAACCGAGGTGGCTTCCCACGGTGGCGCCATGGCCGGTAGCTCAGGGCTTGCGGATGCGGCGTTCTAGTGGGCAATAAGATTAACTAGAAGCACAGGGGGGAGGAGAAGCTTACTGCGAGTCGATTGGAGCGGAGCGCGGCGTCCGGGGAGTCTCCGAGGAGGCGGGGTCAACGGCGGCAGTGGTGGCTGGAGAGACGAACGGAGAAAGAAGAAAGGGAGGCGCTCGGTTGGGGGCTTTATAGGCCTGGGGTGCTGCGTGGATGGAAGGGGAGCGGGGCTGATTGGCAGCTTGCCGAATGGGCGCAGTCGGCTTGCCTTACATGGGCGCGCCATCGGCGGCGGCGAGAAAAGGAAGGAGGCGCTCGGGAAAGGAAAGAAAGGAACAGGGAAGAAAGGAAAGAAGACACGACTGACGGGCGGGGCCAGCGTCGTAGCGGGGAGAAGGAAAACGCGTGCGGCGGCTGACGCGCGGGACCAGCGAAGCAGCGAGAGAAAAGGAGAGACAGCGCGTGCGGTGGGCGTAGGCGCGCTGAGCAGGCCGACGCGCCGAGTAGCGGGCCGGTGCAGTAGCAGGCTGGCGCGCTAGAGCTAGGCCGCGGAGCGGTGGGCCGATGCGGGAGGAGTGCGGCTGGGCCGAGGCCGGGAAGGGGAAAGAAGAAGAGGCCGGGCCAAAACTAGGGCTGGGCTAAAAATAAAGAGAGTTTTTTTCAAAATCCTTTTCTATTTCCAAATTCTTTTTTTCTTTTCTTCATTCAAAATCATTTCAAATATAAAACAAATCAAGCATAAATATAATTTAAAATATACTTTCTAATTCCAACATAAATGAACCAAAGTTTGAGTATGTTTTCCAAAAATAACTTTTTAAGTTCTCACATTTTCCAAATCCTTTTCTTTTTCTAATCTTCCAATTCTAAGCTAAATTCAAATCCAATTCGAGTATGGTTTCAAAAATACTTTCCCATTCAATAAAAATGGTCAATTCCATTAGGTTTTCTAAGATAAACTTTACAACTTTAAAAATACTTTTATTTTTCTAATTTTCTTTTCTTTCTTTTATTTCAAAGCCATTTTCAAACTCTTTTCAAAAACACTCCAATTTACTTTGGAGTTCTGGATCAACATCATTCATCACAATAAATACAATGCAACAGCATGTATGCTCACACATGTTGCTACCTTATGATGAATTTTAAATTAACTAAAATTTTTATTTCCCTATATTTCATGTGCACAAAATTCGTAAATAAATCGTTTTAACTCTATTTCAAAAGAGGCAATTTTTAGGGTGTTACAATAGTCCTTGCCTTACTAGCAGACAAATGAAGGAAAGCTCCTCTAGAGGCCATATCAAGGAAATTCATGGAATCCTTGTTAAGACCCATGTAAAAATGTTGAAGAAGTATAGGGTCTTGAATGGCAAGGTTAGGGCCAGTGGTAATGAGGTCATTAAAACAAGCCCATGACGTGCCAAGAGATTATTGTTCTTTTTGTTTAAAAGATAGAACCTCTTTCCAAAGGCGGACAACTCTAGAGATGGGAAAGAAAGCTAAACAAAATTTAGAGCATAACGTTTCCCAATCTCCTTGCATACTTTCTCCGGTTTGTGTATATCATCGCTTAGCTCTTCCCATCAAAGAGAACAAAAACAACTTCCATGTTAAGGTCTCATCAGACATGCCAGCGATATGCAAGCAGCACAGGTGTGCTCAAACTCTCATAGGTGTGAGTATGGGTTTTCATCGCCTTCTCCCGAGAAGGATTGTTCTCGAATCATTTTTATAAAACACGGGCATAGCTCATAGCTAGGTGCTAGGATAGGCTCTTCATATTTTGGTGGCTCTAGGCGTGCGCTCATCGGTTTAGCATATTGATATATAGGTGTGGATTCCAAATCTATAGTAAAAAGAATAAAAGAATAAAAGATACAAGAATAAAGATATAAGGTTAAGCTAGGTTTGTAGTAAATTCAGCAATCGTTTCCCTTGCAACAGAGCTAGAAAGCTTGTTGGTATTTATTAATGGACACAAAAAAATCCACAAGCACATGGATACCGCTGTAGCTTTCACTCGAAAGTATTCCAAGTATCATATCCATAGGGAAACATGTGAGATTAACTAGAATCTAACTTAACCAGGAGTAGCAACAAGACTTAAGATAAACAGGAGCATAGAGAGGACTACTAAGGCTCTCTAGTTCTGACTTCGGTAAGCTATGTCTTCTATTGTTCAATTCTAGGGATATTACTAAGGAAAACACAGGTAGAGTATGTTTCCTATAGTACCTAGGTCCTGCTCGGCCTACAAACGCGAGGTGGACTACAAAGGATTCAACGGGGCTATAAGAGTCACCCTCGCGAGTGTTGGTATTTATTAACTTATATGGTTGTCTTCTGACTCTAAAGCTAAAACTTTTTTGAGTTTAGCCTTAGTCCTCTTGATTAATGCTTTGGGATCATCAACATAGTTTGTTGGAAGATCAAAACCGGTCATACATTACCCTGCATAAGATAAAAAAAAGTAGACAGAACAAGGGTAATCCTGCTTAAGTAGGGGTCAATGGTTATTTCGATCACATCAATAAGTATACATTTATCAATACTTCCTTTGCCTAGCTACCTTCCCTGGCAGCGGTGCCAGAAATGCTTATTGGTATTTATTAACTTGTCACTTATTTTAATAGCCACCTATTAATTACCTACATCTCCTAACATTACTTTACTAGGTTGCCATCCCTAGTGATGGTGCTAGAGATGCTTATTGGTTCTATCCTTGATTTTGTTGAGGATGATAGTAGTTGTTGTTAACAAAGTTCACATCCTCTTGGGTTTTAGGATAGTTGTTCTCTGAATGCCCAGTGTTGCCACATACTTCACACGTCATGCGTGAATCATGAATGTGCATGACTTCTCGCTTTTCATTAGCTCAGTCTTCAAGCTTCTTCATTAGTAGGTCCATCTTGGTAGATAGCATGTCTACCTCCTTGAGTTGATGCATACCTCCACCTCTCTTGTGGGTCTAAACATGTTCTTGATTCTAGACTTGGTTGGAGGCCATCTTTGCCACAAGAGTGGTCGTAGCTAGAAATGTAAGTGACAAGAATGCACCTCCAGCAGCAACATCCATGGTCTCACAGGTACTGTTGGTCAACCCATGGTAGAACGTCTGCATGAGTAGCCAATTCTCCATCCCATGATGAGGACATTCTGATATATAGTCTTGAAAGCGTCCCCATGCCTCAGAGACAGATTCATCATGTTGTTGCTAAAAACTTGAAATTCTCCCACGCAGAGTAATGGTCTTGCTCGTGGGAAAGAACTTTGTTAGGAAGGCAGTGGAGCAGTTATCCCATGTAGTATTTCTATCTTTGTTGGCATAGAACCATTGCTTCACCTTCCCTAAGAGTGAGAATAGGAAAAGGCAAAGTAGTATGGAGTCCTTGGTTACTCCCTTGATGGTCAAAGTGCTACAGATCTCTAGAAAGTGTTGGAGATGAGCACTCGCATCTTTATGTCCCTTTCCACAAAATTGGCTTGCTTGCACCATGTTGATAAGAGCCGGCTTGAGCTCAAATCCATTGTCTCCTACATTGGTTTTTGGTCCAATATGGATGTTGGCAGTGGTTGGAGTAGAGAATTTATGAAGAGTCCTATCAGCCATGGCTTCAAATTCTGGTGTTCAGCTTCGCCTTATATGGTTGTCTTATGACTCTAGAGCTGAAACTTTTTTTGAGTTTAGCCTTAGTCCTCTTGATTAATGCTTCGGGATCATCAACGTAGTTTGTCGGAAGGTCAAAACCGGTCATACATTACCCTGCATAAGATACAAAAGTAGACAGAACAAGGGTAATCCTGCTTGAGCAGGGGTCAATAGTTATTTCGATCACATCAATAAGTATACATTTATCAATACTTCCTTTGCCTAGCTACCTTCCCCGGCAATGGCGCCAGAAATGCTTGTTGGTATTTATTGTAATACCCTAAAATTTGCCTCTTTTGAAAATAGGTATAAAATGATTTATTTCTGAATTTTGTGCTCATAAAATATAGGAAAATAATTTTTTATTAAATTAAAATTCATCATAAGGTTTAGTAACATATTTGTGCATACATGCCCTTGCATTTGATTTATTTGGTTGAGTGGTTTTGATTTAAAACTTCAAATGGTTTAAATTGCTTTTGCAAATGAAATTAAAAATGGCTTTGAAGTAAAAGAAAAGAAAGAAAAGAAAATTTTGAAAATAAAGGAATTTTTAAAGTTGTAAAATTTATTTTGAGAACTTACCAAAATTTCTTAATTTTAATTAAGTTGAAAAGAGTATTTGAAATCATATTCAAACCTGATTTGGTTCATATTTGAATGTGGTTTTGAAATGGGAAAACAAAATGGAAAAGGAATTCTTTGTTTTTTTCTCCCTACCCGGCATTTTGGCCTGCTCATTTATTTCCGCTGATGGCTGTCCATCCCGGTGCCTTTCTCTTGCGTAGGTCTGCTCCGCTTTCTCTCATTTTTCCCGTGGGCCGCGCCTTCTTTTCCCACAGCCCAGCTGGCCGGCCCAACACTGCGTCGCGCCTCTCTCCCACTAGCTGATCGGCCCCGCACCCTGTGTCGCTGCCACCTGGGCCCCGTGTGTCAGCGTCATTTCTTTCTTCCTCCTCGCAACGTAGCCGCTCGGGATTCTCTGCCGCGCCATGGAAGTCCGACGTCGCCACATCTTCATGCCTTGTCGTGCGTGCCAAGCAGCCCGGCCTCATAAATACCGAAGCCGAGGCCCCTCCACGCCCTCTCTTTGCATCTAGGAGCCATCGTCGCCTTCCTAGAACCCAACGCTGCCGCAAGAACCCTAGCTCCTCCACATCACGTCTAGAGCTACAGCGTTGCCGTCTCTTGATCTCACCTGCTGCCTTGCCGTCATCGAGGATCTTCAGCTAAGGTTCGCGTTGAGGTAAAGATGTCGCAGGTGCCTCCTGTGAGCTCCCTCTCATTCTGTAGCGATAGTACGGTGTCGCCGTTTATTTGTAGGGCAAACCATGCCACCTACAGCCACCCTGCACTTTCACTGGTGCCGGCTGCTCCAGCGGCGCCGTACCCAACGCACAGCCATGACGAGCGCACAGCTCCTGCACTCCCTCCGCATGCACGCGCGCGAACGACACCGCGCGAGCGGAGTTAGCAGAGCAGCCCAGCCATGCATGGCTTTGCCTGTTCTAGTTTGCTATCTAGCTGACATCACATGTGGTCATGCATGAGTTTTGTGGTCGTTTTCCTTTAAGAAAGCAAATCCAGAAGTACAATAGAAATACACAGCATCCTGAGCCGTCCATTTTTAGATCAATGGCCCAGATTAGAACATACCCCTTCGCTGTTCTTTTTGTTAAAGAGCCCCTCTATTTTAAGCAAATTAACCCGTGGTCCAAAGCGCAATCACAGATTACGTTTTCTTCTTTGGAAAGCGTAGTTTCGTTGGTTTAGATCCAAAATACGTTTTCAGCTATATACAGAATTGCCACTGATTTTGTTTTAGCCATAACTTCTCCGTTTTAACTCCGATTGGACTCATTCAACTTGTGTTAGGTTCATAATTTCATAATCTACATATTCATGCTACTATTAAGTATGTTTTTAACTTTTAAAATTTGAGGTTAGATTCAATCTATTATTTTATTAAAGGAAATCTTTTTAAATCATATCTTCTACGTTTTAACTCTATTTTAGCCCGTTCAACTTGCGTTAGATTCATAGCGATGAGATCTACGCATTAGAAACAGTGTTTTATCATGTCACTAATACAGGAGTTTCATGGTTTGAATCATATCTTAAATAACAATTATGCAACTAGATTTTATAAATAAAATATGATTTGTTTCACTTTAGTTTTATAATTCAAATCTAAACTTGACTTAAATTATAATCTCTATAAAATATCTTATATATGTTTTTATATAATTAAAACACAAGAAGCTAATAGTTTTATATTTTCTCCTGTGAGCAAATCTTTTGGTAGATGTATCTTTTTCACCGTAGATCCGATTAGAGTGCTTTTTCGCGTCTGTGTTCGTTACGAGTCATAGATTTGTTTTACAAACTTTTCATCTTGATTTTATGTTTGGTGTACTGATTTAATTTAGATCTATTGTTTGCTTCATGTATGATTGTATGGATGTTTGTGTGGTGCTTTATGATTACGTCTAGTCAGTGAGATATACGTGGCGATCAAAAAGAAGAAGAAGAACGTTGAAGATTAAAGCTTACTGAAGGATCGGTGTTTAAGGCAAGTATAGCATGGGATCTTCCTTGTTGTCCTATACACCTTTAATCATTTAATTCATATTGCATGTGTCTACCTTGACTACCACTAAGGATATTCTAGTCTTTTATACTTGTACCTTGACTCCTATAGGGTATTGCATTGGGTAGTATGATGCTAATGCTCAACTACAACCATGATCTTGTAACTTAACTAATGGATTATGCAATAAACATCAAAAGATGCTTTTTAGCAATATGGAACAAGGGGGCTAGAGCATTGGGCTATTTTTATGGTGCTCTAGATTCCTCTCCCTAAGGACTTATATGTAAGTGATCATCCGGGACTTACAGTACAGCTGTGAGGGCTACATGGCTCTGGCTTTAGCTTAGTATGAGGACTTTTTCTAGCTTGTTTGTGGTTACCTTTATTAGCATAAGAATGGCTTGCCGAATCGGGTATAGGCTGCGTGTCATTATGCCATCGGGAAGGGGGACTCTATATCTGTTTGCTGAGTGAATCTAATGGCCCTAACTTGTTAGACGAACCATTGAAAGGCTTCATAGTGAACCCTGCCGACCTTCCTTGGTAGTGGGTCAAGAGGCTGATCAACTCGGGCGAAAGGGTAAATCACGACACATAGTGAAAGTGTACAACCTCTGCAGAGTGTAAAACTGGTATATCAATCGTGCTTACGGTCACGAGCGGCATTGGAACATTTACGGAATAGATGATGGACATGATGATACTAATGATAAAGATACTCATTAATGATTACTGTTTATGCTATTCATTATTTATGTTTACCTGATCATGTGTTTATGGGCTTGTGATGAACTTGTTGCCACCCAATTGCTAAAAGATGACTCATTAAAAGCTAATCACAGTTAAACCAGTGTCAGCCTTTTGAGCCTCATGAACCCCATGTTATATTTGTTGAGTATGACATGTACTTACGCTTGCTTTTTTTTTTTCAATTATTTAGATAAAAATCCTGGATGGGTACCAGATTGCTAGAGTTTGGAGGAATTAGGCTTGTGATCAACCAGTCAGTTGTCCCTATGGATTTAGAGTCTTCGCCTAAAGATTGGAGTTGTCTTTTCGATGTCTAAGGTTATAATCTTTATACTAATACACTATGTATTTAAGCATTGTCTTTGATATTACCCTTATTTGTAGCTATATGTGAGATTTGACTTCCTATGCTCACATATGGTGTGTATCTGGTTTTGTTCTTAAAACCGGGTGTTACAAAGTGGTATTAGAGTAATGCTGACTGTAGGATGCAAGCCTAGTTAGAAATTGGCCGTCTTAAGGTTTTAAAATTGCTATAAAATCCTTGTTCTATAAATCTTGATATTTTCTTCTCTACTATACCCTTGCTATTCATCTCTACCTTGGTGCTTATTTTAAAATCTTTATTCTCGTCTTCACTCCTTGATTTGATTTGCTTTTAGACCTATTCCTCACCACCTTCTTGCGTAATCTAAAGATAAGTCTTAGAATTGTTACCCCTAGCATGATGAGGACGATAAGTATCACAAGTTGAGTCAATGATTGAATTGTGCATTTTTATTGTTTGTTGAATTGTCATTATGCTTATGATTGTTTTGAATCTTTGTAATGATTACAATGATCTTGTTGGGTGCTTCCACAATTTCATTTAGTTATAGGCCTAAGGCATAAGGATTAATGAAATAAATAGTTGGGTTTTGGTTTTCTTCTGTTCTCCCTATCCTATCTTTTTGGAGCAATCTGCACTCTTTGGCTTATATCTCTATTCATGGATAACCAAAAATCATGAGAACATTCTAGACAATAGTAGACTTCAATATCTTTCTTTGAGCATAAGAATCATCATGATAGCTATTTTGGTTATGGAGATACGAAAATCACAAGGCGATGCATCTGTGCTGTTTGGAATCTGGAGTAGTTTCTATTGTGCACTGTTTCGACCAAGTTAACTGTAGAATTTGAAAAAGTGTTCTATAAGGAAGTTATGGAAAATTTTATAAGTTTTCCAATGGTATAAGCTACAATATTATTGGATCAACAGAATGAGAGTTATAGCTGTTTTACTACGCTATTGTTTTTCTGCTCACGAGGAATTCTAGATGTCTTGTTCTTGCCTATACACGAGAGTACCATCAGGATGTCAGAATGATTTGATACTAGTTAGCTCATCTAAAAGAATGTGCAAGCTATGCTTGGTGTCCCCTAGTTTATCTTTTCTTAAGGGGGGTAGCCAAGTAAAGAATTTGTAAGATGAAGTGTCCTACGTTCTTGTTTGCGCAGCAGAAGCGTGGTGGTACCCAAAGATGTGAGAGAAACTTAGAGTTTCAATGAGGTTTGATTGAAGGTTCAAGGAAGGTTTAACCAAGATCATCAAGATTTTGGTAGAGTTACTAGAGAAGCTTTTAAGTTAGTTTGGATCAAGAGACCACAACTAAGTATTTGAAGGAATCCAAGAAGAGGTTGGAGTAAAACCTAAGTATTAGCTTTGCCAGATCCATTCGAGAGCTTCATATCTACAATGATGGACCTTGTCAAGGTGTGGAATGTGTCCTTATACAAGAAGAAAAGAAGTGGCTTGTTCACTAAGTCAACTAAGGAAGCGTGAGTTGAACTACCTAGCATGTGATCTAGAGTTATCCATTGTGAAGCATGGAAGTACTGTCTTTTTGGAAGTAAGAGTGACCTCTAGGAGGATCACAAGAATCTGCAGGACATCTTCACTAAGTTAGTCTTGAGCTTATGATATCTTAATTGGAATGATATTGATTATGGCTTGGAAAAGAGCTAACACCTGGAGAAGTAAAAGTCGCGACCGATGCCCTTAGCAACGGAGAGTCATGCTAAGAAGGTTTGGGCGACACCGAGGATTAAGAATTGTATTCCAAGTTTGAGCAACTTGATCAGAATCATTAATGTTGTGAAGAATGGTGGTAAATTCCCCTTCTGATCAAGAGATTCGTAAGGTTTCATTGGAAGGTGGATATTTTAAGAAAGAGAATTGGTATTATAGGAAAGGTGGCCTAGTAAATGGAGTTACCTAAGAATTGTACAAGATGCCTGTCAAAATCATGGAATTAGTTGGGCAAGTGACTAGGAGTAAGGTCAACAGGTATGCAAAGTAAAGTGGAATCCTCACCAAGACGATGGAACTACACGATGAAGTAAAGAAGAGTCTAGAGACGAAGTATCCCTATCTACTAGTCGGCGTCGTCCGAATCTCGAGGACGAGATTCATCTTAAGGGGGGTAGAATTGTAACACCCTAAAATTTGCCTCTTTTGAAAATAGGTGTAAAATGATTTATTTCTGAATTTTGTGCTCATAAAATATAGGAAAATATTTTTTTTATTAAATTAAAATTCATCATAAGGTTTAGTAACATGTTTGTGCATACATGCCCTTGCACTTGATTGATTTGGTTGAGTGGTTTTGATTTAAAACTTCAAATGGTTTAAATTGCTTTTGCAAATGAAATTAAAAATGGCTTTGAAGTAAAAGAAAAGAAAGAAAAGAAAATTTTGAAAATAAAGGAATTTTTAAAGTTGTAAAATTTATTTTGAGAACTTAACAAAATTTCTTATTTTTAATTAAGTTGAAAAGAGTATTTGAAATCATATTCAAACCTGATTTGGTTCATATTTGAATGTGGTTTTGAAATGGGAAAACAAAATGGAAAAGGAATTCTTTGTTTTTTTCTCCCTACCCGGCATTCTGGCCTGCTCGGCTATTTCCACTGACGGCTGTCCATCCCAGTGCCTTTCTCTTGCGTAGGTCTGCTCCGCTTTCTCTCATTTTTCCCGCGGGCCACGCCTTCTTTTCCCATGGCCTAGCTGGCCGGCCCAACACTATGTCACACCTCTCTCCCACTGGCTGACTGGCCCCGTGCCCTGTGTCGCCGCCACCCGGGCCCCGTGTGTCAGCGTCGTTTCTTTCTTCCTCCACACGACGTAGCCGCCTAGGATTCTCCACCGCGCCATGGAAGTCCGATGTCGCCACATCTTCATGCCTTGCTGTGTGTGCTAAGTAGCCCGGCATCATAAATATCGAAGCCGAGGCCCCTCCACGCCCTCTCTTTGCATCTAGGTGCTGTCGTCGCCTTCCTAGAACCCAGCGTTGCCATAAGAACCCTAGCCCCTCCACATCACGTCTAGAGCTACAGCGTCGCCGTCACTCTTGATCTCACCTGCTGCCTTGCTGTCGTCGAGGATCTTCAGCCGAGGTTCGCGTTGAGGTAAAGATGTCGCAGGTGCCTCCCGTGAGCTCCCTCTCATTCTGTAGCGATAGTACAACGTCGCCGTTTATTTGCAGGGCAAACTGTGCCGCCTACAGCCACCCTACACTTTTGCCGGTGTTGGCTGCTCCAGCGACGCCATACCCAACGCACAGCCATGACGAGCGCACAGCTCCTGTGCTCCCTCCGCATGCACGCGCGCGAACGACACCGCGCGAGCAGAGTTAGTAGAGCAGCTCGGCCGTGCATGGCTTTGTTTGCTAGCTAGCTGACATCACATGAGGTCATGCATGAGTTTTGTGGCCGTTTTCCTTTAAGAAAACAAATCCAGAAATACAATAAAAATACACATCATCCTGAGCCGTCCGTTTTTAGATTAATGGCCCAGATTAGAAAATACCCCTTCGCTATTCTTTTTGCTAAAGAGCCCCTCTATTTTTAGCAAATTAACCCGTGGTCCAAAGCGCAATCACAGATTATGTTTTCTTCTTTGAAAAGCGTAGTTTCATCAGTTTAGATCCAAAATACGTTTTCAGCTATTTACAGAATTGCCACTGATTTTGTTTTAGCCATAACTTCTCCGTTTTAACTCCGATTTGACTCATTCAACTTGCGTTAGGTTCATACTTTCATAATCTACATATTCATGCTACTGTTAAGTATTTTTTTAACTTTTAAAATTCGAGATTAGATTCAATCTATTATTTTATTAAAGGAAATCTTTTTAAATCATATCTTCTACGTTTTAACTCCGTTTTAGCCCGTTCAAGTTACGTTAGATTCATAGCGACGAGATCTACGCATTAGAAATAGTGTTTTATCATGTCACTAATATGGGAGTTTCATGGTTTGAATCCTATCTTAAATAATAATTATGCAACTGGATTTTATAAATAAAATATGATTTGTTTCAATTTAGTTTTATAATTCAAATCTAAACTTGACTTAAATTATAATCTCTATAAAATATCTTATATATGTTTTTATATAATTAAAACACAAGAAGCTAATAGTTTTATATTTTCTCCTATGAGCAAATCTTTTGGTAGATGTATCTTTTTCTTCGTAGATCCAATTAGAATGCTTTTTCACGTCTGTGTGTTTGTAGCGAGTCATAGATTCGTTTTACAAATTTTTCATCTTGATTTTATGTTTGGTGTACTATTCTAATTTAGATCTATTGTTTGCTTCATGTATGATTGTATGGATGTTTGTGTGGTGCTTTATGATTACGTCCAGTCGGTGAGATATACATGGCGATCAAAAAGAAGAAGAAGAACGTTGAAGATTAAAGCTTACCGAAGGATCGGTGTTTAAGGCAAGTATAGCATGGGATCTTCCTTGTTGTCCTATACACCTTTAATCATTGAATTCATATTGGATGTGTCTACCTTGACTACCACTAAGGATATCCTAGTCTTTTCTACTTGTACCTTGACTCCTATAGGGTATTGCATTGGGTAGTATGATGCTAGTGCTCAACTACAACCATGATCTTGTAACTTGACTAATGGATTATGCAATAAACATCAAAAGATGCTTTTTAGCAATATGGAACAAGGGGGCTAGAGCATTGGGCTATTTTTATTGTGCTCTAGATTCCTCTCCCTAAGGACTTATCTGTAAGTGATCATCCGGGACTTACAGTATAGCTATGAAGGCAACATGGCTCTGGCTTTAGCTCAGTATGAGGACCTTTTCTAGTTTGTTAGTGGTTATCTTTATTGGCATAAGAATGGCTTGCTGAATCAGGTATAGTGCAGCCTTTGTCCCCTTGAGTATACGCTACGTGTCATTGTGCCATCAAGAAGGGGGCTCTATATTTATTTGCCGAGTGAATCTAATGGCCCTAACTTGTTAGATGAACCTTTGAAAAGGCTTCATAGTGAACCCTATCGACCTTCCTTCATAGTGGGTCAAGAGGCTGATTACCTCAGGCAAAAGGGTAAATCACGACTCACAGTGAAAGTGTACAACCTCTATAGAGTGTAAAACTAGTATATTAGCCGTGCTCATGGTCACGAGCGGCCTTGGAACATTTATGGAATAGATGATGGACACTAATGATACTAATGATAAAGATACTCATTAATGATTACTGTTTATGTTATTCATTATTCATGTTTACCTGATCATGTGTTTATGGGCTTGTGATGAACTTGTTGCCACCCTATTGCTAAAAGATGACTCATTAAAAGCTAATCACAGATAAACCAGTGTTAGCCTTTTCAATTATTTGGATAAAAATCCCAAATGGGTACCAGATTACTAGAGTTTGGAGGAATTAGGCTTGTGATCAACCAGTCAGTTGTCTCTGTGGATTTAGAGTCTTCGCCTGAAGATTGGAGTTGTCTTTCCGCTGTCTATACTCTGAGGTTATAATCTTTATACTAATACGCTATGTATTTAAGCATTGTCTTTTGATATTACCCTTATTTGTAGCTATATGTGAGATTTGACTTCGTGGGCTCACATATGTTGTGTATCTGGTTTTGTTCTTAAAACTGGGTGTTACATTTATTAACTTGTCACTTGTTTTAATAGCCACCTATTAATTACCTACATCTCCTAACATTACTTTACTAGGTTGTCATCCCTAGTGATGGTGCTAGAGATGCTTGTTGGTGCTGCCTAGCATCACTGCTAGAATGATACTAAGTAGTTCTTTATCATTCTATGTGACTAGAAAGAATATATAGATATGAATGAAAAAGGATCTGCAAGCGCACAAATAATATACTATTGTAGCACTTCACCTGAGAGTATTCTAGGTATCGTTATTTATATTTTTACCACAGGAAAGGTCTAGCATAGACAAGTATTGATAACTTATACTATTGATGGAGAAGTAAACCATAACCAATGTTCTACTCATAACAGGGGTAAGTCATAGGATAAGATATATATATAATAAGTATTAATCAATGATAATGATAAATCACTCAGAGGACTCCTTTCTATGGCAATAACATGGTCAGGTAGAATATTAGAGGAATAATTAGTAGCAGAACCAACCAAATTATAAGAGCACAAGTACAATGGCAGCCCGCAAGCGGTCGCACTGTCATACTTGAGCCCATATAAACCCAGTAGTCCATCGAGTACCGTGAAGGGTCTCAATTCAACCAATATACAACCAAGATCATACATGATTCAACATACATGTCACATGTTACATAAAGTTCATAAATACAGTTCATCAATCAGAGTACGAATTAAAGTTATTACAAACCAAGTTCAAGTAAAATAGTAGCGGAAGCAAATTAAAAGTTTGAAACCAACATCTACAACATTGTTTAAATATAGTGCCAGCTCGCGATCACACTTCCACAAAAGCATAAGGGAGGGATTAATAAGAGATGCATGCCTAGGGCTTACTCCTCATCCACGGTGGGACAGAAACAGTTCTTGCAATAGCCATAATAAATTGTACCATCTATAACAATGGGAATAAAACCCTAAGTATGAGAAGGTACTCAGCTAGACTTACCCATCATAAACCAAAAATAAAGTGACTCTAAGGATTATGCAAGGCTTTATAAGTGGAGCTAGCTTGACAACATTTTTCATAAAAAACGACTAATTCAGTTGTACAATTATAATTCGATCATCAAGTTAATTATAGCTATTCATCTCTAGATTAGCAACTAACCTATGCAAACATGTGGTATATCACTTAGTAGCATACAATAGTAACCATAGCCAGTATAATAATTCCATGTTCATCCTAACCATTATTCCATAATACAATTACTACGATGTTGGGACTAGCCAAGTTTCTCACTGTCCAGGTTAATTATAGCTATTCATCTCTAGATTAGCAACTAACCTATGTAAACATGTGGTATATCATTTAGTAGCATACAATAGTAACCATTGCTAGTATAATAATTCTATGTTCATCCTAACCATCATTCCATAATACAATTACTACGATGTTGGGACTAGCCAAGTTTCTCACTGTCCAGGAGGGACAGCAATTCGAATTGATTTCAACCAGCTCAGAATTTATTCCTAACATAAACCCAGGCAGACCAGATCAACGGTCACCTTAGGTCACCTTTGGTACAACTCAGGTCCACATTTTGCGGGTTCGCCTAGCGCCACACAATTAGAGACAACTAGCTACCAGGACGTTCAGGCCTGGCCTGCCCTTGGGCTCATGTCTGGCTCCCCACACATCCTTACTATCATCTAGAGTGTGCACTTTTATAGAATGGGGCCCAGCCTGAGTTGAGCTACTCGGCTTCATAGTCGGAACGAGTTATCTGGCCAACTAAGTGAGAGGCATGCATTCAATCTCGACAAAAGCGCCAACAACGGTACGGTCCTTATTCGGCATAGACAAAATCACATGAGTCAACCTACACATAGACTCCGCTCGGCCTCCATTTACATTACCCCATGGTTCTTTTCCACAATAGCTAATATAGCCAACCGTGCTTTGGTATCCACCTATATCTCGTAGGTGACAGGAAATCACCCGACTTCTACTGGTCTAAGCATGGCTAAGCATATATTCAATCCTAGACCTACATAGAGTTAAACATATATGTATCTAGAAAAGGTAGTTCTATGCATCAAGTGTTTCCAATCAACTCTTATAACCTAATGCATCAAACATAAAAGGACTCAAGTGATATTTTGTAAAACATAGGAGACTTAGAATGCTCTAGGGCTTGCCTTTGAGGAAAGAGGTTGGCCTGTTATCCGGGCACTCAGGGAGGTCCTCAAGAGTTTGCTCCTCTTCTTCTAGAGCTATGGACTTAGGTGTTTCCTACTGTTCGTCCTCTTCTTATTCATTGAACTCCAAAAGGGTTATCCCTTTGGACGATCCTATATGTATGAGTATGAAATAAGATATCACGAATGCATATATAATGACATGTATAATATGATATGATGTGATGAATGCATCCTCATAAGTGTTTTTGATAGCATTGCATCAAGGTGATAACAAGTTACATTTACTTTTACTGAGTAGGTGCATATCTCTTCTCTAGTAACTTAAACAAACACTTATGTAAATAATTTTCTGGACTACAAGACGGTAGCCACTTGTTTTGGTCATAACTAGAGTTATACACATCAAAATTATATGGTTGTGGACATTATGGAAATATTATGAAATTTCCAACAACTTTGTTTCAATCATATCAAAGTGATTCAGCAGTTATCTAGGTCAAACAATTCAATCTTTTAGATCTATCTAGAGAGCAACCATTTCTGATAGTAGAATTCTAACAGCTATAATTCTTAAACCATAAGGCCTATGACTATGAAAATTTAACACAAGATAGATAAGTAAGTTATATACAACTTTGTTATTAACTATCTTCATAGAAAAGATCATTATCATCATGAAATCATTGCCACAACAGAAACTATTTACCTATAAACAAATACTTCTAGCATGGTTAAACAAATAGTTCTAAAATAAGCCTATGTAAGTTGTTACTTCTAAGCCATCTAGTTAAATCATAAGGCAATAATTAACTATTTGCCTATAAACAAATACTTCTAAGCCTAACTAATAATATCAATAGATCATATGCATCACAAGAACCATAGGAAACATCATGGTTAAACATAAATAATTTATTTATATTCATTTACTAATTTCCTTATATAATAAGGTGATTTAAAGGATAAATATTTCCATTGCTTAATAAATTCTAAGAAAATTACAATAGCCTAGAAATGACCTTAATAGTACGCTGTACAAATTTCATGCCATTTGGATAAGTGTAGCTACCTCTACAAAAATAACAAGTTACATAGGCTTATTTTAGCAAAAATAGTTTAGCATAGTAAAAAGTGTCAAGAAATAGATTTAATATTTTTTTTACTTTCCTCCTAGCATGATAATACTGTGAAAAAATTTGTATGCTCATATGTTATATATTTTTACCCCAATTAATTTCACTAGAATCTAGCAATTAATTAGGATTAAATATGAAGACCATATTACAAGTATGCTTACTGTAGGTTTAATATTTTTATAGGTAGAGCATGTCAACACAAGACCAGAAAAATGGCATCAAATTTTATCACTTTTGTAGCTCAAGTTATGCATTTTACAAGATATAAACTACTTTAAAAGCACTTATCTTGCTCAATTTAATTCACCCAGAAAAATACCCTAAATAGTATATTTCATATTTTTATCAAATAGTACACTTCATGATGAATCCAACAAAATTTTGTTCACCCCATTTGGACACTCCTATCTCTAGATATGAATTTTTGAAGTTTGTAACTAAATATGTCAAAAAATTAATAAAGAAAAATCAAATTTCAAATTGGGTGCTACTGCTAGGTGCATCCGGTGTATACACCCCGCTGCGACTAACAACTAGGTCCCATAGGTCAACGGAACCCACATGACAGAGAGATAGAGCATAGAACTAGCTTGACTGACGATGAGGTCTCCAGCGGTGCGGTCGGCACTAACGTGTTCCCCATCACATTCTGCATCCAGCGAGCTAGATGGTTGAACCTCTAACGATGATTGACTACGACGGTGGCGCTAATGGTGGATGGCGGCGCTGCACTATGGCGAGCTTGTCATCTCTGGCGATGGCAAGCCAAGGTGAGCACTGCTACAGCATCTATGAACCCTAACGGGGCTCTACGGTTTGGATCGAGCCACGGTGAAGCAGTGGTGAGCTCAAGCCACATGCATGGTGGCATGGCGGCGCATAGAGCACGACAGTGGTGTCACCGTTCTAACGAGATGGCAGCCGCAAGTAGGTCTCCATCATCAGGGAAGGTACAACACCTCTAGGCGACACAGTAATAGGTACTAGAGCGGGCTAAGGGTGGCCTATGAAGTCAATGGCAGCTAGAGCATGCTTGCAGCCATGGCGAACGCGCATGGTGGTGACGCGTGTTCCCGCGTGATGACGGTGGTAGTGGTTAAATAAATGACGATGTGAGCATCTATGATCTAAGGTGATAACATAACTAGGGAGAAGGAGGTAGGAGCAGCGGTGGATAAGGCTGGCCATGGTGAGCTCAGAGCTCAATGGCGCTCTATGGCCATAGCGGCGACGGTGACGCATAATGTGGCCTTACCCTTGCTTGAATGGTGGTGCTAGTGGGTCGGCAAGGTGGAGGAGGTGGTGGTGGAGCTATGCACGTGAGCTATTGCACAATGGCATGGTGGTGGCATTGAGCAAGATTAGCGGAGGTGCGGTGGCGACGACAACACTACAATTCTACTTCAACGAGCGCGAGAGCGGGGGAGAGAAAGCAAGTGAGGGCAGGGATGCGCGGCGGCCTCTTCAGTGCACACCCAACAACAATGTGGCCTAGCCCCAATGCATGTACACCATGCGGTGGCCACGGCCTATGGCCGGTCGGCCACGACGCCACCCTACTCTGGCTAGTTTCAGGCCTGCAACAGATGACTGACAGAGCAAGTTCATGTACATGTAACTCCTAATCTGTAGCGAATCAGTGAAAATGGTATTAGTGAAAGTTGTAGAGCTATATGAGTACTACAACTTTCTTTAATGATCATGGTCTAATTCAAACAGGTTTACAAACTACATTGCTCTAAAGTGGGCTACATTGAAACTAAAAACCAGTTAAAGACAGCGAAATTTCAAGTTTTGAAAACAATATTTTGTTGATATTTGTGAGCTCTATTTGGCCATGTTAGACACTGAATTAGCTCATGAACCTTAAATAAAGTTTGTTACCCATGACAAGAACTGTAACTTTTATTTAGGTCACATAGCCATGCAAGCAATCTAAGCTACTGTTCAACTTTAGTCAAACTAACATCATGAAAATGGCATTTCAAATGAAACCAACACTTAGAAGCAAATTTGGTCTATGTCATGAATATAAACATTGTTTCATTTATCATTCTAGATGTGCCTAAGGTGTTTTCATGACCTTGCCACCGTCTCATACATTGGTCTTTCATGATTGCAAGCATAAGTATATATATAAAATCAACATTTCATGTGACAATGTATAAGAATGAGATGAAATTTCATATGCTCATGTTGATGAATGCTTGGATGATGCTTATGCTCATGAAATGCAAGTGCCAAATGCAAAGCTTAACACTAGGGTATTACAGCCCCACCCCTTATAGGAATCTCATCCCGAGATTTGAAAGACCTACCATTCCTCATAAAAGGCGGGATAAACCTCACGTAAATAATCCTCCCATTCCCAAGTGGCGTCTTGTTCAATATGGTTATTCCACACCACTTTGTAGAACTTAATGACCTTGCTCCATGTCACTCTTTCCATTTCTTCTAGCACACGGATTGGTTTCTCTTCATAGGTCAAATCCAATTGGAGCTTAATGTTGTTGGGTGCAATGGCTTCCTCAGGTATGCAAAGGCATCTTTTCAACTGAGAAACATGGAAGACATCGAATATCGCACTCATCTCTAGAGGAAGTTATAACTTATAGGCGACATTTCCTTTCCGTTCAATAATCTAATATGGCCCTACATATCTAGGTGCAAGCTTCCTTTTTACTCCAATTCTTTGCACTCCTCTCATGGGCGAAACTTTTAAATACACAGTCTCCCACTTCAAAGGTTAGTGGTCTTCTTCTTTTATCAGCATAACTCTTTTGTCTTGACTAAGCGGCTTTCATATGCTGTTGGATAACACGTACTTGTTCTTTAGGTTCGGTCACAAAGTCAATGCCAAAATATCTTCTTTCTTCGGGCTCAATCCAATTCAAGGGAGTTCTACATTTCCAACCGTACAAGGCTTCAAAAGGAGCCATCTTGATCCTCTCTTAATAATTGTTGTTGTAGGAGAACTTGGCTAAAGGTAGCTACTTCTCCCATGAACCCTTGGAGGAGATAACATAAGCTCTCACCATATCTTCCAAGATTTGATTCACTCATTTAGTCTGTCTAGAAGTTTGTGGAGGGTATGCTGAACTTCTGATTAGTTTACTTCCCAAGGCCTGGTATAAGTGCTCCCAAAAATGAGCTATAGACTATGGTCCCCGATCTAAGACTATGGTCCTTGGTACTCCATGTAGTCTCACGATCCGAGAAATGTATAGCTCAGCATACTTCCTAGCTAGATACCTTGTGTTAATCAGTACAAAATGTGCTAACTTGGTGAGGCGATCTACAATGATCAATATGGAATCATGACCTTGTTGTTGCCAGCGGGAGGCCTGTAATAAAGTCCATACTTATTTCCTCCCATTTTCAGCCTAGAATAGGCAACGATAGAAGTAATCCAGCAGATTTCAAATGAATGGCCTTGACTCTACTACAATTATCACATCTAGCAACATAGGCAATGATCTCTTTCTTCATCATGGTCCACCAAAAATGGCTTTTCAAATCTTGATATATTTTGCTACTACCCGGATGGATAGACAACTTGGATAAATGAGCTTCATCTAAAACTTGATTTCTATGTTCTTAGTCTTTTAGTACCACAAGTTGGTCCTGAAACCATAGTACACCTCTTTCATCCAACCTAAAATGCTTGGTTTCCTTTTCTTTCATATTTCTCTTAATGTGAAATACACCTACATTTATCTTTTGCAGTTCTATGATTTTGCTCTCAAGTGAGCAACTGGCGGTGATATTGTGTAGCGCCATAGGATGTAACAAATTAAATCCATCTTCCAACAAGGCTTCCAAAGTGTTACAATAAGATTTCTGACTAAGGGCATTTGCTACTACATTGGCTTTTCCTGGATGGTAGTGCACTTCCAAATTATAGACCATGATTAACTCTAACCATCTTCGTTGCCTCATATTCAGCTCAGGTTGAGTGAAGATATATTTTAGACTTTTGTGGTTAGTATATATGTGACATATGTTTCCCAATAAGTAATGTCTCCATATCTTCAATGCATGAACAACTGCAGCAAGCTCCAAATCATGTGTAGGATAGTTGACTTCATGCTTTCGTAATTGTGGAGAAGCATAGGCAATAAATCTTCCTTCTTGCATGAGTACACACCCCAAACCCCTATACCTAATGCATCATAGAACACATCGAAAGGATTTTCAATGTCGGGTTGTGTGAAAACCAGAGCTGTAGTTAACAAGGTCCTTAGGGTGTGAAAAGTGGCTTCACACTCTGGCGTCCAACTGAACTTTTCATCCTTCTAAAGTAGTCTAGTCATGGGCTTAGCTATCTTGGAGAAATCTAGAATGAAACGATGATAGTAACCTGCTAGTCCTAGAAAACTCCGAACTTCATAAATCAAAGTCGGGGCCTTCCAATCCATGACCTCTTGTACTTTAGATGGGTCTACAGAAATTCCATTTTTAGATAAGATGTGACCCAAGAAAGGTACTTTGCTCAACCAGAATTCACACTTGCTGAATTTGGCATATAACTTATGTTCTCTCAATCTAGACAAAACAACTCTCAGATGCTCTGCATGGTCTGCCTCATTCTCCAAATAAATCAAGATATCATCGATAAACACAACCATGAACTTGTCGAGCTCAGGCATGAATACCAAATTCATCAAGTACATGAACTAGGTAGGAGCATTTATCTGTACAAAAGACATGACCAAATACTCGTACAAGCCATACCTAGTGGAGAAAGCTATTTTAGATATATCCTCTAGCCTAATCTTAATCTAATGATAGCCAGACCTCAAGCCAATCTTAGAAAATACCTTTGCTTTTGCCAACTGATCGAACAAGATATTGATACGGGGCAAAGGATACTTGTTCTTAATGGTCACAACATTAAGCGGCCTATAATCAACACACATTCTCAAAGACTTGTCCTTCTTCTTTACAAATAAAGTTGGACATCCCCATGCAGACGAACTAGGTTGAATGAGACCTTTGTCCAATAGTTCTTGTAACTAAATTTTAAGTTTAGCTAACTCATTTGGTGGCATACTAGAGGGTCTTCTTGAGATAGGTGTCGTACCTGGTACTAACTCAATCTTAAATTCCACATTCCTATCAGGCGATAAACCTAGCAAATAATCTAGAAATACATCAGAAAACTCACAAACCATTGGAATATCACAAAGGGTAGTGGCTTGGATAGCACAAGACAAGTTTTGGAGATCAAAACTTTGGGGAAGTGGTACTAGAAAAGCATTACCTCCCTTTGGTTCTCTCAACATAATTGTTCTAGTGCTAGTGTCAATGAGAACCCCATGATCGCTCATCCATTTCATGCCTAAGATCACATCTATGGCTATCCGGGCAATACTATCAGATCCACTATGTACTCCCTCTCTTGTATAGAGATGAGCACCTCCCTAACTATCTGATTTGTAGAAATAGTAGCCCTAGCCAAACTTATACTATAACCACCTTTGTTTACCTTAATTATTTTCTGATCATACTTAGATGCAAATGCTTGGCTCATAAATGAATGAGAGGCTCTAGAATCAAATAAAACAATGGTGGGATGTTTGTTAATAACAAACATACCGGCGGTGACAACTTCTCCCGCAGGAACTTCTTCAACAGCTGTGTAATGCATGTATCTAGGACGTGCTTTAGGATTTGCCTGTTTCTGATTACCCTAGTTTTGATTGACATTCTTCTTGGGATGGGAGCACTCCTTTGCCCAATGGCCCAATTGGTTATAGTTGAGCAGGGCTGATTGCTCCTTGGTCCTACTGAGCTTCCTTGCCCTCCATTTCCCTTGGATAGGGCAATGGTGAATGCCCTGTGGAATGTCTTCTCCAGGCGATTGGCCAGAGCTTTTGGTGGAGGAGGCCTAAACTTAGGCACTGGTGGATGAAACTGTGGCCTAGCCACCACTAGAGCTCTAGATTAGAAAGAACCTTAGGCGCCTGCCTCGGCTGCTCTTTTGTGCCCCTTCGCTGCTACATGCAATTTTTTCTTGGTCTCCTAGGTCAAGGCATCGCTGACAAACTCATTGTATGCGGTACACCTCAAGTTGGCCATGGTCTTCATCAGTTGGTGCCAAGGCCTCTCTTGAAGCTTTCTATCTTCTTTTCCTCTGTATCGACGAACCCTGGGGCATATCAAGACAAATTGTTGAAGGCATGTATGTACTCAATAAGGGTCTTGGTCCATTGTGTGAGTCGCATGAACTCGGCGGCTTTCATGTGCATTAGCCCTGAGGGAATGTGATGTCCCCTAAAGGCTAACTTGAATTGCTCCCATGTGACCTATGAGTTGGTAGGTAGAGAGGATAGGAAATGGGTCCACCATATCCTGGCCGGTCCCTGTAGTTGATGGGATGCATATTCAGCCTTCTGATGCTCAGTAACCATCAACAGATAGAACTTCTGCTCTATCGTGTTAAGTCACCATCATTGCCACCTTGGTTGGTGCCTACTCCAGCGTGAGTGTGAGTCATCTACAAAGTTGCAACAATAAGTGATTATTGGATGATGTCAGGAGATTACAGATGAATTGTGTAATCATGCCAAACTAAAATTACTGGAGAGAATCTTAAATTCATACAATAAAACAGAAGCATAATAATTCATTCTCGCAACATGACATCACCAATTTGATCACTTATCATGCTCGCAACGCGTTAACATGCATGTCATAATCCACCAGTAAAACAAAAATGGAATTTCATTTAAGTTCAACCCATAGGGAAATGACATGCAAAGTGCAAATATTACACTAAAGTCAAATAACGAATACCGAACTTCAAGCTACAAGTCCATTACATGAATAACAGGGATACATCTAGTGCTTTAACTAGTCACTACACGACTCTAATCTTCCACGTGCTCACTATCGAGGTCGGAGATAGCATCATCCTCATCCTCTAGCTCCACTTCTTCTTTCTCCCAACTGTCATCTTCAACTAACATCTCTAGATCTTGCTCTTCCTCATCTAGGATCGGGTGCAGTTGGTTGTTCAGAAAATGCACCTCATGCTAAAGATCAACTACCACATTCTGGGTCTATGCAAGCTACTGGCAGAAATCCCCCTCAACCCGGTCCTACTGCACGGTTAGGGCTTCAGCTCTGTTTCATGCTGCTTCTGCTAGGGGTGCATGGTTGTTTGCTTGGATCCACTGGCATGTAGCTGTGAGCGCCTTGGCATGAGTGGCCTCCAATTGCTCCCATAATTCTGCTAGCACTGCCTGATCATGCACTCTTGCCTCTTGGGAGGTAGCTCTCTATTGATCAACTTGCTCAGTCTAAGTGTGGGGATTTCCCAATGCTACATATGCCTAATTAGATTCCCATTGAGCCTCACTTGCTGCCTTTTTTGTGCTTGCGCACATGTTTTCTTAGCTTACACTATGCAGCTTCGGTGCTCATGAGCCTATCCATGCAAGTGGTATAGGACTCCTGCTAGAAGTCTCTGGTGTCCTAATGAGTATAGAACATCTTCATCACTGCAAACATTGCACTCATAACGGGACTAGAACTATCTGCCCACTCATCCCGATCTCGGATCAATGCATTGATGTTACGCTATGCCCATACAACTATAGATGGATCCACCTAAGGAAAAGTACCAGTGACACTACCGGTAAGCTCATCCCCGTGCTGTTGACATATTTGACTCAGCACCTCAAAAGCCACTACTTGGGTAGCCTCCCAAGAAGTTCTTCCTTCAGATTCTACCATCCATTCCTGCCAGAAGGGTGCTTGGTTATGAGCTGGTATGGTCAACTGTACTTCATACCATGGTTGTCCCTCCAAGTATACTTCATTCCAGTAATAGAGGGGCGGTTTGTAATACCCCTCATAATGCAAGACTCTCCAAAGTAGGGCAGGGGTACCAAACATCAGCAATATATTTTCACTTCCAACTGGTGCTACCATTTGTACCAATAACATGGTGCAACTCTCATGAGACAATGTCATAATGGATAAGAGTTACATAACCGAGTAAGAGACTTATAAGGGGAGGAACAATGCAAGTATGTAATAATGATTTATCATGATGCATGCATGTTCCATACGTCCCCACAAATTTAGGAAAATTAAAACTTCTAACGGCATACATGGTGGCATACATATGTTCTCTCATATATAACGTAGCTAGTTGGGCTATACATTTTGTTGTTAGTGTACCTACACAAGAATTTCATTTTAGCCCAACCCCACAATTATATATGCAAAATGTAAATCTGGGCTCTAGGTTGCAAGCTAAATACTTTCATATATATATACCCATATATATATACCCATATATATATACTTTCATATCAAAGCTACCTAAGAGTAAATACGTCCTATATATACATATAATATGCACATATAGCCATATCAAAGCTAACCCACAATGAAATACTTCCGTATATATATATGAGGCATATATACACTTTAGTATCAAAGCTAACTCTCCCCACCGCACGCTCACATCTTGCGATCATGCCACTATGATGATGAGTGGCATCTTACCTTGGGTGTAGAGGTGTTTGACCCATACATTACCACTCAAGTAAATGGCATCCATACAATAATACGTCGTATGGACGATGAAATGGAAAACCCCCAAGTTAGTACTTAATTAGCCACCTAAAGTCCTTAACTGGGCATAAAGCAAGTGATAAAATATAGTTCATCCAACATACAACCAAGATACAACCCCAAGTACTTAATTAACCCCAAGTCGCACTGTCATACTTGAGCCCATATAAACCCGGTAGTCCATCGAGTACCGCGAAGGGTCTTGATTCAACCAACATACAACCAAGATCGTATATGACTCAACATACATGTCACATGTTATAAAAAGTTCACAAATACAGTTCATCCATCAGAGTACTAATTAAAGTTATTACAAACCAAGTTCAAGTAAAATAGTAGCGGAAGGAAATTAAAAGTTTGAAACCAACATCTACAATATTGTTTAAATATAGTGACAGCTCATGATCACACTTCCACAAAAGCATAAGGGAGGGATTAATAGGAGATGCCTGCCTAGGGCTTACTCCTTGTCCATGGTGGGACAGAAGTAGTTCTTGCAATAGCCATGATAAACTGTACCATCTGCAACAATGGGAATAAAACCCTAAGTACGAGAAGGTACTCAACTAGACTTACCCATCATAAACCAAAAATAGAGTGACTCCAAGGATTATGCAAGACTTTATAAGTGGAGCTAGCTTGACAACATTTTGCATAAAAAGCGACTAATTCAGTTGTACAATTATAATTCGGTCATCAAGTTAATTATAACTATTCATCTCTAGATTAGCAACTAACCTATGCCAAACATGTGGTATATCATTTAGTAGCATATAATAGTAACCATAGCTGGTATAATAATTCTATGTTCATCATAACCATCATTCCATAAAACAATTACTACGATGTTGGGACTAGCCAAGTTTCTCACTGTCCCGGAGAGATGGCGATTCGAATCGATTTCAACCAGCTGGGAATTTATTCCTAACACAAACCCAGGCAGACCAGATCAATAGTCACCTTAGGTCACCTTTGGTACAACTTAGGTCCACATTTCGTGGGTTCACCCAGCGCCGCATAATCATGGACAACCAACTACCAGGACGTTCAGGCCCGGCCTGCCTTGGGCTCATGTCTGGCTCCCCGCACATCCTTACTACCATCTAGAGTGCGCACTTTTATAGAACGGGGCCTGGCCTAAGTTGAGCTACTCGGCTTCGCGGTCAGAATGAGTTATTCGGCTAGCTAAGTGAGAGGCATGCGTTCAATCTCGACGAAAGCACCAACAATGATATGGTCCTTATTCGGCACAGACAGAATCACATGAGTCAACCTACATATAGACTCCACCTGGCCTCCATTTACATTACCCCATGGTTCTTTTCCACGATAGCAAATATAGCTAACCATGCTTCAGTATCCACCTATATCTCGTAGGTGACACAAAATCACCCGACTTCTACCGGTCTAAGCATGGCTAAGCATATATTCGATCCTAGACCTATATAGGGTTAAAGGTATATGTATCTGGACAAGGTAGTTCAATGCATCAAGTGTTTCCAATCAACTATTATAACCTAATGCATCAAATATAAAGGACTCAAGTAATATTTTGTAAAACTTAGGAGACTTAGAATGCTCTAGGGCTTGCCTTTGAGGAAAGAGGTTGGTCTATGATCCAGGCACTCAGGGAGGTCCTCAAGAGTTTTAGCTACGGCCTAAGATGTTTCCTGCCATTCCTCCTTTTCTTCTTTGTTGAACTCCAAAAGGGTTATCCCTTCGGATGATCCTATATGCATGAGCTTGAAATAAGATATCACGAATGCATATATAATGACATGTATAATATGCATGAGCATGAGCATGAAATAAGTTACATTTACTTTTACTGAGTAGGTGCATATCTCTTCTCTAGTAACTTAAACAAACACTTATGTAAATTATTTTCTGGACTATAAGACCACAACCACTTGTTTTGATCATAACTAGAGTTATACAAATCAAAATAATATGGTTGTGGACATTATGGAAATCTTATGAAATTTCCTACAACTTTCTTTTAATCATATCAAAGTAATTTAGTCGTTATCTACGTCAAACAATTCAATCTTTCAGATCTGTCAAGAGAGTAAGCATTTCTGATAGCATATTTCTAATAGCTATAATTCTTAAACCATAAGTCCTATGACTATAAAAATTTAACGCAAGGTAGATAAGTAAGTTATCTACAACTATGTTATTAACCATCTTTACAGAAAAGATCATTATCATCATGATATCATCATCACAACAGAAACTATATATGCAGCCATCTAGTTGAATTATAAGGCAATAATTAACTAGTTGCCTATAAACAAATACTTGTAAGCCAAACTAATAAGATCAATAGATCATATGCGTCACAAGCACCACACAAAACATCATGGTTAAACATAAATAATTTTTTATATTCATTTATTAATTTCTTTAGATAATAAGGTGATTTAAAGGATAAATATTTCCACTACTTAATAAATTCTAAGAACATTATAGCAGCCTACAAATGACCTTAATAGTCCACTGTACAAATTTCACGCCATTTGGATAAGTGTAGCTGATGAGGACATGACACCCATGCATATGACCATGTTTGGCGCATGGGATAGAGGGGAAGGAGGCCAGCAAGGGTGTCCAAGTCAAGAAGGAGGCCTGAGGCTAATTTGGTTCGAGTCCCCAAGGTGGAGGCCCAAAACAACTTAAGTTCGAGTCTGCCTCGGAATCCAGGACCAGTCTGCCTTAAACTGGTCACCCAGGACGCATCCGGACTCCGTTTTCGATGATCCATATATGGATGGAAAGATAAGTTGATAAGGAACCAATTCAAGTGGTTTCACGTCAAAAGCTCTTCGGAATCAATGGGAATCGTCGAAACAAGTCAGCGTCCAGAATCTACCAGGGTGCTGCGACACCTTCTTTTGGTCCGTTGGGCCGTGTATCGTGTTTGGGCCCATTAGCGGGCGTGTCCAGGGTAGGCGATGACCCTAAGACCTTTATAATCATACGCCGCTGCCGTCATTAGGTTTTGGGTTTTGCTTAGATTATTCTGTCAAGAAACAGTTTTGCCGTTTTTTGGTTTGTGAGACCCCAACTCGTGAGATTAATCTTTCATCTGCAATTTGGTTGCGTTCTTTCTTGTTCTTGCTTGTGTTCTTTGTTGCGCAGGCAAGGATTAGCCTTCTTGGCGAGGTCAACCTGGTCTGTGACTTAGTTGCTAACCAGAGGAGCTGTGGTGCTAAGATTGCAGGGCCTGATCTTCCGTCAGGTGATGGTAACTATCGTTGTGGCGGAGAATGACACACCGATCCGGCTTCAGATCGAAAGATCGAACCCTGCAATCTTAGCACCACAGCTCCTCTAGTTATCAACCAAGTCATAGACCAGGTTGACCTCATCAAGAAGGCTAATCCCTACCCGCGCAACGAAGAACACAAGCAAGAACAAGAAAGAACGCAACCAAATTGCAGATGAAAGATTAATCTCATGAGTTGGGGTCTCACAAACCAAAGAACGGACCATGTTTGGCGCAAGGGATAGAGGGGAAGGAGGCCAGCAAGGGTGTCCAAGTCAAGAAGGAGGCCTGAGGCTAATTTGGTTCGAGTCCCCGAGGTGGAGGCCCAAAACAACTCAAGTTCGAGTCTGCCTCAGAATTCAGGACCAGTCTACCTTAAACTGGTCACCCAGGACGCATCCGGACTCCGTTTTCGATGATCCACATATGGATGGAAAGATAATTTGATAAGGAAGCCAATCCAAGTGGTTTCATGACAAAAACTCTTCGGAATCAACAGGAATCATCGAAATAAATTCAGCATCTAGAATCTACCAGGGTGCTGCGACACCTTCTTTTGGTCCGTTGGGCCGTGTATCGTGTTTGGGCCCATTAGGGGGCGTGTCCAGGGTAGGCGACGACCCTAAGACCTTTATAATCATATGCCGCCACCGTCATTAGGTTTTGGGTTTTGCTTAGATTATTCTGTCAAGAAACAGTTTCGCCGTTCTTCGGTTTGTGAGACCCCAACTCGTGAGATTAATCTTTCATCTGCAATTTGGTTGCGTTCTTTCTTGTTCTTGCTTGTGTTCTTCATTGCACAGGCAGGGATTAGCCTTCTTGGTGAGGTCAACCTGGTCTGTGACTTGGTTGATAACTAGAGGAGCTGTGGTGCTAAGATTACAGGGTTCGATCTTTCGATCTGAAGCCAGATCGGTGTGTCATTCTCCGCCACAACGATAGTTACCATCACCTGACGGAAGATCGGGCCCTGCAATCTTAGCACCACAGCTCCTCTAGTTATCAACCAAGTCACAGACCAGGTTGACCTCATCAAGAAGGCTAATCCCTGCCTGCGCAACGAAGAAAACAAGCAAGAACAAGAAAGAACGCAACCAAATTGCAGATGAAAGACTAATCTCATGAGTTGGGGTCTCACAAACCGAAGAACGGACCATGTTTGGCACATGGGATAGAGGGGAAGGAGGCCAGCAAGGGTGTCCAAGTCAAAAAGGAGGCCTGAGGCTAATTTGGTTCGAGTCCCCGAGGTGGAGGCCCAAAACAACTCAAGTTCGAGTCTGCCTCGGAATTCAGGACCAGTCTACCTTAAACTGGTCACCCAGGACGCATCCGGACTCTGTTTTCGATGATCCACATATGGATGGAAAGATAATTTGATAAGGAAGCCAATCCAAGTGGTTTCATGTCAAAAGCTCTTCGGAATCAACAGGAATCATCGAAATAAATTCAGCATCTAGAATCTACCAGGGTGCTGCGACACCTTCTTTTGGTCCGTTGGGCCGTGTATCATGTTTGGGCCCATTAGGGGGCATGTCCAGGGTAGGCGACGACCCTAAGACCTTTAGAATCATACGCCGCCGCCGTCATTAGGTTTTGGGTTTTGCTTAGATTATTCTGTCAAGAAATAGTTTTGCCGTTCTTCGGTTTGTGAGATCCCAACTCGTGAGATTAATCTTTCATCTGCAATTTGGTTGCGTTCTTTCTTGTTCTTGCTTGTGTTCTTCGTTGCACAGGCAGGGATTAGCCTTCTTGGTTAGGTCAACCTGGTCTGTGACTTGGTTGATAACCAGAGGAGCTGTGGTGCTAAGATTGCAGGGCCTGATCTTCCGTCAGATGATGGTAACTATCGTTGTGGCGGAGAATGACACACCAATCCGGCTTCAGATCGAAAGATCGAACCCTGCAATCTTAGCACCACAACTCCTCTAGTTATCAACCAAGTCACAGACTAGGTTGACCTCGTCAAGAAGGCTAATCCCTGCCTGCGCAACGAAGAACACAAGCAAGAACAAGAAAGAACGCAACCAAATTGCAGATGAAAGATTAATCTTATGAGTTGGGGTCTCACAAACCGAAGAACGGACCATGTTTGGCACATGGGATAGAGGGGAAGGAGGCCAGCAAGGGTGTCCAAGTCAAGAAGGAGGCCTGAGGCTAATTTAGTTCGAGTCCCCGAGGTGGAGGCCCAAAACAACTCAAGTTCGAGTCTGCCTCGGAATTCAGGACTAGTCTGCCTTAAACTGGTCACCCAGGACGCATCCGGACTCCGTTTTCAATGATCTACATATGGATGGAAACATAATTTGATAAGGAAGCCAATCCAAGTGGTTTCACATCAAAAGCTCTTCGGAATCAACGGGAATCGTCGAAATAAATTCAACATCTAGAATCTGCCAGGGTGCTGCGACACCTTCTTTTGGTCCGTTGGGCCGTGTATCGTGTTTGGGCCCATTAGGGGGCGTGTCCAGGGTAGGCGACGACCCTAAGACCTTTATAATCATACGCCGCTGCCGTCATTAGGTTTTGGGTTTTGCTTAGATTATTCTGTCAAGAAACAGTTTCGCCGTTCTTCGGTTTGTGAGACCCCAACTCATGAGATTAATCTTTCATCTGTAATTTGGTTGCGTTCTTTCTTGTTCTTACTTATGTTCTTCGTTGCATAGGCAGGGATTAGCCTTCTTGGTGAGGTCAACCTGGTCTGTGACTTGGTTGATAACCAGAAGAGCTGTGGTGCTAAGATTGCAGGGCCCGATCTTCCGTCAGGTGATGGTAACTATCGTTGTGGCGGAGAATGACACACCGATCCGGCTTTAGATCGAAAGATCGAACCCTGCAATCTTAGCACCATAGCTCCTCTGGTTATCAACCAACTCATAGACCAGGTTGACCTCACTAAGAAGGCTAATCCCTGCCTGCACAACGAAGAAGACAAGCAAGAACAACAAAGAACGCAACCAAATTACAGATGAAAGATTAATCTCACGAGTTGGGGTCTCACAAACCAAAGAATAGACCATGTTTGGTGCATGGGATAGAGGGGAAGGAGGCCAGTAAGGGTGTCCAAGTCAAGAAGGAGGCCTGAGGCTAATTTGGTTCGAGTCCCTGAGGTGGAGGCCCAAAACAACTCAAGTTTGAGTCTGCCTCGGAATCCAGGACCAGTCTGCCTTAAACTGGTCACCCAAGACGCATCCGGACTCTGTTTTCGATGATCCATATATGGATGGAAAGATAATTTGATAAGGAAGCCAATTCATGTGGTTTCACGTCAAAAGCTCTTCGTAATCAATGGGGATCATCGAAACAATTCAGCGTCCAGAATCTACCAGGGTGCTGCGACACCTTCTTTTGGTCCGTTGGGCCGTGTATCGTGTTTGGGCCCATTAGGGGGCGTGTCCAGGGTAGGCAATGACCCTAAGACCTTTATAATCATACGCCGCTGCCATCATTAGGTTTTGGGTTTTGCTTAGATTATTCTGTCAAGAAACAGTTTTGCCGTTCTTCGGTTTGTGAGACCCCAACTCGTGAGATTAATCTTTCATCTGCAATTTGGTTGCGTTCTTTCTTGTTCTTGCTTGTGTTCTTCGTTGCGCAGGCAGGGATTAGCCTTCTTGATGAAGTCAACATGGTCTGTGACTTGGTTGATAACCAGAGGAGCTATGGTGCTAAGATTGCAGGGCCCGATCTTCCGTCAGGTGATGGTAACTATCATTGTGGCGGAGAATGACACACCGATCCGGCTTCAGATCGAAAGATCGAACCCTGCAATCTTAGCACCACAGCTCCTCTAGTTATCAACCAAGTCACAGACCAGGTTGACCTCGTCAAGAATGCTAATCCCTGCCTGCGCAACAAAGAACACAAGCAAGAACAAGAAAGAACACAACCAAATTGCAGATGAAAGATTAATCTCATGAGTTGAGGTCTCACAAACCGAAGAACGGACCATGTTTGGCACATGGGATAGAGGGGAAGGAGGCCAGCAAGGGTGTCCAAGTCAAGAAGGAGGCCTGAGGCTAATTTGGTTCGAGTCCCCGAGGTGGAGGCCCAAAACAACTCAAGTTCGAGTCTGCCTCGGAATTCAGGACCAGTCTACCTTAAACTGGTCACCCAAGACGCATCCGGACTCTGTTTTCGATGATCCACATATGGATGGAAAGATAATTTGATAAGGAAGCCAATCCAAGTGGTTTCATGTCAAAAGCTCTTCGGAATCAACAGGAATCATCAAAATAAATTCAGCATCTAGAATCTGCCAGGGTGTTGCGACACCTTCTTTTGGTCCGTTGGGCCGTGTATCGTGTTTGGGCCCATTAGGGGGCGTGTCCAGGGTAGGCGATGACCCTAAGACCTTTAGAATCATACGCCGCCGTCGTAATTAGGTTTTGGGTTTTGCTTAGATTATTCTGTCAAGAAATAGTTTTGCCGTTCTTCGGTTTGTGAGATCCCAACTCGTGAGATTAATCTTTCATCTGCAATTTGGTTGCGTTCTTTCTTGTTCTTGCTTGTGTTCTTCGTTGCACAGGCAGGGATTAGCCTTCTTGGTTAGGTCAACCTGGTCTGTGACTTGGTTGATAACCAGAGGAGCTGTGGTGCTAAGATTGCAGGGCCTGATCTTCCGTCAGATGATGGTAACTATCGTTGTGGCGGAGAATGACACACCAATCCGGCTTCAGATCGAAAGATCGAACCCTGCAATCTTAGCACCACAACTCCTCTAGTTATCAACCAAGTCACAGACTAGGTTGACCTCGTCAAGAAGGCTAATCCCTGCCTGCGCAACGAAGAACACAAGCAAGAACAAGAAAGAACGCAACCAAATTGCAGATGAAAGATTAATCTTATGAGTTGGGGTCTCACAAACCGAAGAACGGACCATGTTTGGCACATGGGATAGAGGGGAAGGAGGCCAGCAAGGGTGTCCAAGTCAAGAAGGAGGCCTGAGGCTAATTTGGTTCGAGTCCCCGAGGTGGAGGCCCAAAACAACTCAAGTTCAAGTCTGCCTCGGAATTCAGGACTAGTCTGCCTTAAACTGGTCACCCAGGACGCATCCGGACTCCGTTTTCAATGATCTACATATGGATGGAAACATAATTTGATAAGGAAGCCAATCCAAGTGGTTTCACATCAAAATCTCTTCGGAATCAACGGGAATCGTCGAAATAAATTCAACATCTAGAATCTGCCAGGGTGCTGCGACACCTTCTTTTGGTCCGTTGGGCCGTGTATCGTGTTTGGGCCCATTAGGGGGCGTGTCCAGGGTAGGTGACGACCCTAAGACCTTTATAATCATACGCCGCTGCCGTCATTAGGTTTTGGGTTTTGCTTAGATTATTCTGTCAAGAAACAGTTTCGCCGTTCTTCGGTTTGTGAGACCCCAACTCATGAGATTAATCTTTCATCTGTAATTTGGTTGCGTTCTTTCTTGTTCTTACTTATGTTCTTCGTTGCACAGGCAGGGATTAGCCTTCTTGGTGAGGTCAACCTGGTCTGTGACTTGGTTGATAACTAGAAGAGCTGTGGTGCTAAGATTGCAGGGCCCGATCTTCCGTCAGGTGATGGTAACTATCGTTGTGGCGGAGAATGACACACCGATCCGGCTTTAGATCGAAAGATCGAACCCTGCAATCTTAGCACCATAGCTCCTCTGGTTATCAACCAACTCATAGACCAGGTTGACCTCGCTAAGAAGGCTAATCCCTGCCTGCGCAACGAAGAAGACAAGCAAGAACAACAAAGAACGCAACCAAATTATAGATGAAAGATTAATCTCACGAGTTGGGGTCTCACAAACCAAAGAATGGACCATGTTTGGTGCATGGGATAGAGGGGAAGGAGGCCAGCAAGGGTGTCCAAGTCAAGAAGGAGGCCTGAGGCTAATTTGGTTCGAGTCCCTGAGGTGGAGGCCCAAAACAACTCAAGTTTGAGTCTGCCTCGGAATCCAGGACCAGTCTGCCTTAAACTGGTCACCCAGGACGCATCCGGACTCCGTTTTTGATGATCCACATATGGATGGAAAGATAATTTGATAAGGAAGCCAATCCAAGTGGTTTCACATCAAAGGCTCTTGGAAATCAACAGGCAGCGTCTAGAATCTGCTAGGGTGCTGCGACACCTTCTTTTGGTCCGTTGGGCCGTGTATCGTGTTTGGGCCCATTAGGGGGCGTGTCCAGGGTAGGTGACGACCCTAAGTCCTTTATAATCATACGCCGCTGCCATCATTAGGTTTTGGGTTTTGCTTAGATTATTCTGTTAAGAAACAGTTTCGCCGTTCTTCGGTTTGTGAGACCCCAACTTGTGAGATTAATCTTTCATCTACAATTTGGTTACGTTCTTTCTTGTTCTTGCTTGTGTTCTTCGTTGCGCAGGCAGGGATTAGCCTTCTTGGCGAGGTCAACCTGGTTTGTGACTTGGTTGATAACCAGAGGAGCTGTGGTGCTAAGATTGCAGGGCCTGATCTTTCGTCAGGTGATGGTAACTCTCGTTGTGGCAGAGAATGACACACCGATCTGGCTTCAGATCGAAAGATCTAACCCTACAATCTTAGCACCATAGCTCCTCTGGTTATTAACCAAGTCATAGACTAGGTTGACCTCACCAAGAAGGCTAATCCCTACCTGCGCAACGAAGAACACAAGCAAGAACAAGAAAGAACGCAACCAAATTGTAGATGAAAGATTAATCTCATGAGTTGGGGTCTCACAAACCGAAGAACGGACCATGTTTGGCACATGGGATAGAGGGTAAGGAGGCCAGCAAGGGTGTCCAAGTCAAGAAGGAGGCCTGAGGCTAATTTGGTTTGAGTCCCCGAGGTGGAGGCCTAAAACAACTCAAGTTCGAGTCTGCCTTGGAATCCAGGACCAGTCTGCCTTAAATTGGTCACCCAGGACGCATTCGGACTCCATTTTCGATGATCCACATATGGATGGAAAGATAATTTGATAAGGAAGCCAATCCATGTGGTTTTACATCAAAAGCTCTTCGAAATCAATAGGAATCGTCGAAACAAGTCAGCGTCCAGAATCTGCCAGGGTGCTGCGACACCTTCTTTTGGTCCGTTGGGCCGTGTATCGTGTTTGGGCCCATTAGGGGGCGTGTCCAGGGTAGGCGACGACCCTAAGACCTTTATAATCATACGCCGCCACCGTCATTAGGTTTTGGGTTTTTCTTAGATTATTCTGTCAAGAAACAATTTCGTCGTTCTTCGGTTTGTGAGACCCCAACTCGTGAGATTAATCTTTCATCTACAATTTGGTTGCGTTCTTTCTTGTTCTTGCTTGTGTTCTTCGTTGCGCAGGCAGGGATTAGCCTTCTTGGCGAGGTCAACCTAGTTTGTGACTTGGTTGATAACCAGAGGAGCTGTGGTGCTAAGATTGCAGGGCCTGATCTTCCGTCAGGTGATGGTAACTATCGTTGTGGCGGAGAATGATACACCGATCTGGCTTCAGATCGAAAGATCTAACCCTACAATCTTAGCACCACAGCTCCTCTGGTTATTAACCAAGTCATAGACCAGGTTGACCTCACCAAGAAGGCTAACCCCTGCCTGCGCAACGAAGAACACAAGCAAGAACAAGAAAGAACGCAACCAAATTGTAGATGAAAGATTAATCTCACGAGTTGGGGTCTCACAAACCGAAGAACGGACCATGTTTGGCGCATGGGATAGAGGGGAAGGAGGCCAGCAAGGGTGTCCAAGTCAAGAAGGAGGCCTGAGGCTAATTTGGTTTGAGTCCCCGTGGTGGAGGCCCAAAACAACTCAAGTTTGAGTATGCCTCGGAATTCAGGACCAGTCTGCCTTAAACTAGTCACCCAGGACGCATCCGGACTCCGTTTTCGATGATCCACATATGGATGGAAAGATAATTTGATAAGGAAGCCAATCCAAGTAGTTTCACATCAAAAGCTCTTCGGAATCAACTGGAATCGTCGAAATAAATTCAGTATCCAGAATCTGCCAGGGTGCTGCGACACCTTCTTTTGGTCTGTTGGGCCGTGTATCGTGTTTGGGCCCATTAGGGGGCGTGTCCAGGGTAGGCGATGACCCTAAGACCTTTATAATCATACGCCGCCGCCGTCATTAGGTTTTGGGTTTTGCTTAGATTATTCTGTCAAGAAACAGTTTTGCCGTTCTTCGGTTTGTGAGACCCCAACTCGTGAGATTAATCTTTCATCTGCAATTTGGTTGCGTTCTTTCTTGTTCTTGCTTGTGTTCTTTATTGCGCAGGCAGGGATTAGCCTTCTTAGCAAGGTCAACCTGGTCTGTGACTTGGTTGATAACCAGCGGAGCTGTGGTGCTAAGATTGCAGGGTTCGATCTTTCGATCTGAAGCCGGATCGGTGTGTCATTCTCTGCCACAACGATAGTTACCATCACCTGACGGAAGATCGGGATCCCCATCGCCATTAAGTGGTATCAGAGCTAAGGTATACCATCATGTTCACATTTATTCCATAGTTTTCAGTGTTTCACATTCGTCCCATAGTCCAGTGCCATACTTTTATTTCCTGTCCTAGAACCTTCCGCGCCATAGCCTTTGCATATTTCTATTTCAAATTCCGTTGTTGAGTTTGTGTCCTAGGTCAAAGT
This sequence comes from Miscanthus floridulus, assembly GCF_019320115.1. Taxonomy (NCBI): domain Eukaryota; kingdom Viridiplantae; phylum Streptophyta; class Magnoliopsida; order Poales; family Poaceae; genus Miscanthus; species Miscanthus floridulus. The sequence continues at coordinate 101,245,877 of NC_089597.1, forward strand.
CTTGTTGCTAGTTTAGATTGTGTTCTTTTCTAGTTTGTGTTGATCCCTCCACCCGCCGCTATTCCGTATCACCATCGGTTTGCATCTTATGTCCACTAAAACCCTGATTCGAGCAGCTTCCTTAAAACAATCATAACTTTTACATCTGAACTCGAAACGGGGAAAATTTTATATCTACAGAGAACGCCAGAAAATTTTAGATCTATTTCATCCCAGCTTTGCTGGGTTCGCAAAAATTAGATTTGCGAAATTCGATTAGGAAAATTGAGTTTCTGGGCCCACAAGTTTTGGTATGCTTTTTAGCACAGTCCTAATTTTCTATAGGCCACATCTTTTATTCAATTGAGCTCAAATTTTTTGTGGTTTATTCTTGTGTGCTCCTTGCTGAGAAAAAAATATCAAAAGAGCAAAAGCAAGAAAAAAAAAGATTGGACAAAAAATAAAAGAAAAAAATAGTAAAAGAGAATAGAAGATATCGAAAAGGAGAACATAAGGAACACTCAATAGCTCTATTGTTTGTGATACCTTTTGCCTTGTTCACATCCGTTGCTACCTTTGATACTTGTTTCCTTTTATCCTTGTTTCTTCTCTTGTTTATCATAACTGGTGATAGGAACACGTATAGGCCAGCAACTAGGACAAGTGCTCTAGACATTTATTCAATATTATTGTCTGTGACTGACTTGTGTGCCAAATATATATTTGTTCTTTTTCGTGCCTCTCAAGCTCCACATATACTTCAGATCAGTATAGAAAAAGACCCTTGCAATCTTGGTGTCACATCCTCACAGGTATCATGAACCAGCCACCGGTTGTACCATCCACTGCTTTGCGTTGGTAAGAACCTTGTAAGAGCTTGATAAGGTGTTTCCTTTTGCTGTGATCTTGAGAGGCAGCACCACTCCACCTATGTAGTAGGATTATTAGGGATAACCTTCACTGTTTGTTTCCTTGTTTTTGTGTTTACAATGATAGGTTGTTCGTATCCATCGACTTATGATGGTATAGGTGCTGATGAGTACATGGAGTGGGAAATTGCCATCGATAACATATTTGCTACTCGCTTTATGTGTCCAAGGAGGAAGGTAAAAAATGCAGCTTGTGTTTTGCTACATTCTGCTTTATCTTGGTGGGAGTCTTTAGATCCTTCTGATATACCACAAACTTGAAATGATATGAAACTTCTTATGCGAGAAACCTTTGTTAATCCACCTTCTGTTTTGATTTCATATGATGAGGTGCACCATTTAGAGGAAGATTCTATTGTTATTCCTCTTGCTATGACTAACCTTCTGTAGGATAATGTACATAAGCGAGAGGATGACATGGAAGAAAATAAGGAGCTCACAACCTCATATGCAAATTCAGAACCAACACTTCACAATGCGCCTATTACTCCTACTGAGAACATAGGTAATGCTCATGGTGCTACACTCATGGAAGGTGAAAATTGTCTTAATGTACTAAATCTTTCCACAAATCATGCTATCATAGAGCAATTGTTAGTGGAACCCTCTCTTGATTTATCTTTGTCCAATCTAAATTTGCTTGATGTTCCTCGTGATAAAGATGAATTAGTTGATGATGCTTTAGTTTTACATGTTTTGAAACCAACCATTTGTGCTGAAAATAAACATGTTATTCATATTGCTACTAAAACTGATGAGCTCAAACTGTTGTCTTCTTTACATACTTTGGGTTACATTGAATTTGATGTTTTGTGTAACCTAGATTGTTTGGAAGAGAGCCTTTTTAAATATGCTGATTTGCCTTGGTTTTCTAAACACACATATCATGTTATTGGCATATATAACAACAAGGGACAATATATGATACATCGAGTATACATTCGTAATAATATGAATTCTCCTTTTGTTGTACAAGATTATGATCGTTTAGAGGGTAGCCATAATAATACAAACATTTTCTCATGTTCCTTAAAGAAATAAGTTCACTTCCAAGAAGGGGAGCATTGTTGGTTGCTACCTATGTCTGCTCGACCATCTATTCTTGCATTATCTTTGGTTAGTTCTAATCTTTTGCAGGATAGTGTTGACATACATTGTGTGCATTCGGATCATGGAGTCTACATGCTTGCTGAAATTTTTAGGTGAGATGACATGCTAGAAACTTGGAAACATGGTCACGTTCCTTCTCACAATTATTTCAGTTTTCTTTGTCCTCGCAACCCCGTTCTTCTTTATGTTGTGCAGGATCAGTTTCAAGCACAATCCACGCCGAGGACGGCTTTTCATCAAGAAGGGGAGGATGATGAGGACATGACACCCATGCATATGACCATATTTGGCGCATGGGATAGAGGGGAAGGAGGCCAGCAAGGGTGTCCAAGTCAAGAAGGAGGCCTGAGGCTAATTTGGTTCGAGTCCCCAAAGTGGAGGCCCAATACAACTCAAGTTTGAGTCTACCTTAAACTGGTCACCCAAGACGCATCCGGACTCCGTTTTCGATGATCCACATATGGATAGAAAGATAATTTGATAAGGAAGCCAATCCAAGTGGTTTCACGTCAAAAGCTCTTCAGAATCAACGGGAGTCAGCGAAACAAGTTAGTGTCCAGAATCTACCAGGGTGCTGTGACACCTTCTTTTGGTCTGTTGGGCCATGTATCGTGTTTGGGCCCATTAGGGGGCGTGTCCAGGGTAGGCGATGACCCTAAGACCTTTATAATCATACGCCACTACCGTCATTAGGTTTTGGGTTTTGCTTAGATTTCTTAACAGAATAATCTAAGCAAAACCCAAAACCTAATGACGGTGGTGGCGTATGATTATAAAGGTCTTAGGGTCATCGCCTACCCTAGACACGCCCCCTAATGGGCCCAAACATGATACATGGCCCAACGGACCAAAAGAAGGTGTCGCAGCACCCTGGCAGATTCTGGACGCTGACTTGTTTCGATGATTCCCGTTGATTCCGAAGAGCTTTTGATATGAAACCACTTGGATTGGCTTTCTTATCAAATTATCTTTCCATCCATATGTGGATCATCGAAAACAGAGTCTAGATGCGTCCTGGGTGACCAGTTTAAGGTAGACTGGTCCTGGATTCCGAGGCAGACTTGAACTTGAGTTGTTTTGGGCCTCCACCTCGGAGACTCGAACCAAATTAGCCTCAGGCCTCCATTTTGACTTGGACACCCTTGCTGGCCTCCTTCCCCTCTATCCCATGCACCAAACATGGTCATATGCATGGGTGTCATGTCCTCATCAGTAGCTACCTCTACAAAAATGACAAGTTACATAGGATTATTTTAGCAAAAATAGTTTAGCATAGTGAAAAGTGTCAAGCAACAAATTTAATATTTTTCTTACTTTCCTCCTAGCAAGATAATACTGTGCAAAATTTGTATGCTCATATGTTATATATTTTTACCCCAATTAATTTCACTAGAAACTAGCAATTAATGAGGATTAAATATGAAGACCATATTACAATTATTCTTACTATAGGTTTAATATTTTTTCTAGCTATATCATGTCAACACAAGAGCATAAAAATTGGAATCACATTTTTATCACTTTGCTTGCTCAAGTTATGCATTTTACAAGATATAAACTACTTTAAAAGCACTTATCTTGCTCAATTTAATTCATCTAGAAAAATACCCTAAATAGTAGATTTCTTATTTTTATCAAATATTACACTTCATGATGAATCTAACAAAATTTGGTTCACCCTATTTGGACACTCCTAGCTCAAGATATAAATTTTTGAAATTTATAACTAAATCTATGAAAAAAAATTAATAAAGAAAAATCAAATTTCAAATCGGGCGCTACTGCTAGGTGCACCTAGTGTATACACCCCACTACGACCGACGACTAAGACCCGCAGGTTAATGGGACCCACATGACAGAGAGACAAAGCAGAACCGACTTGAACGGCAGCGAACTCACCGACGGTGAGGTCTCCGGCGGTGCGGTCGGCACTGACGTGTTTCCCATCACATTCCACATCCAACGAGCTAGATGGTCAAACCTCTAATGATAGTTGACTATGGCGATGGCTCTAATGGTGGATGGCGGCACTGTGTGTGGTGGGCTCATCGTCTCCGGCGACGGCAAGCCAAGGCGAGCACTGCTACGGCATCTACGAACCCTAGCAGAGCTCTACGGTGCAGATCGAGCCACGGTGAAGCAGCGGTGAGCTCTAGCCACATGCATGGTGGCATGGCAACGCACAGAGCATGACGGTGGTGACACCGTTTTGACAAGACGGTGGCCGTAGGTATGTCTCCATCATCGGGGAAGGTGCAACACCTCTAGGTGACATGGTAACGGGTAACAGAGCGGGCTAAGGGCAGCCCATGAAGTCAACAACGGCTAGCGTATGCTTGCAGCCATGGCGGATGCGCATGGCAGCATCTTGTGTTCCCACATGATGGCGGTGGTAGCGGTTAAATAAACGATGACATGATCATCTATGACATAAGGTGATAATAGAACTAGGGAGAAGGAGGTAGGAGGAGCGATGGATAAGGCTAGGCATGGTGAGCTCGAAGCTCGACGGCGCTCTATGGCCATGGCGGCGATGGTGACATGTAATGTGGCCTTACCCTTGCTCGAATGGTGATGCTAGTGGGTCGACAAGGTGGAGGATGTGGTGGTGGAGCTATGCACACAAGCTATTGGACAATGGCACGGTGGTGGCAGTGAGCGAGCTCGGCGAAGGTGCAGTGGCGACGATGGTGTTGCGGTTCTGCTTCGGCGAGCACAAGAGCGAGAGAGAGAAAGAGAGTGAGGGCATGAGTGAGGTAGGGACATGTGGCAGCCCCTTTAGCATTTGCCCGACTGCAACATGGCCTAGCCCCGGTGTGTGTACGCCACACGGTGGCCATGATGCCATGCTGCTCTGGCCAGTTTTAGGCCTACAACAGATGACTGACAGAGCAAGTTCATGTACATGTAACTCCTAATCCGTGGTGAATCCGTGAAAATTGTATTAGTGAAAGTTGTAGAGCTATGTGAGTACTACAACTTTGCTTTAATGATTGTGGTCTAATTCGAACTGGTTTACAAACTACATTGCTCCAAAGTGGGCTACATTGAAACTAAAAACCGGTTAAAGACAGCGAAATTTCAAGTTTTGAAAACAACATTTTGTTGATACTTGTGAGCTCTATTTGACCATGTTAGACACTGAATTAGCTCATTACCCTTAAATAAAGTTTGTTGCCCATGACAAGAACTATAACTTTTATTTAGGTCGCACAGCCATGCAAACACACTAATCTACTATTCAACTTTAGTCAATCTAACATCATGAAAATGGCATTTCAAATGAAACCAACACTTAGAAGCAAATTTGTTCTATGTCATGAATATAAACATTGTTCCATTTATCATTCTAGATGTGCCTAAGGTGTTTTCATGACCTCACCACCATCTCATACATTGGTCATACACGATTGCAAGCATAAGTATATATGTCAAATCAACATTTCATGTGACAATGTATAAGACACTACTAGGGAAGTGCTCATCAATGACGCTCCCCTTTCATCATGGAAGACTCCAAAATCGTCGCCAAAGTTCTTCTATGACAAACTTGTGATGAAAACATATTCGTCATGGAATGAGCGTCATTGATCAACAACTATGACGAAATGCCTTGTTTCGTCACTGAATGGATATCATTCAATGACGAAGAGTTTTTGTCACTGATGTACCCAGGTTTTCGTCATAACATGCTGCTCCGTCAGGTTACCAAATGGCGCTTGCCACGCTGGCAGCTGACGTGTCTTGTGCACGTGGCACGTCCACGTGGCAGGTGACGTGGTAGCTGACATGTCCAGTGACGTGGTGGGTCCACATGGCGCTTTTTTGGGCCACATGGCACGCTATGATTAGTCCACGTGGCTTCCTATGAGTGGTTTACATTTTCATCACAGAACCCAGAATCTTCGTCACAGATTAAAATTACGATAAGGTGACAGAAAACAAAATTTTCATCACTGATCACATTGCAATAACATCACAGAACCCAGAATTTTCATCACAGATGCACATGCTACTTTTTTACAAAATGCAAATAATATTAAAATGACCAAATGCTTCCATAACTTAATAGATCTAGCAATCCAGTCACCATACAACTGACTCAACACTAATAAACTCAGTTCATATATAACTAACTTGACATCACATTCCAGGTTCTAGATTGATCTCAGTTCACATTATCACAACTAATAATATAAAGTTGCCAAGCACCAGCAACATAGGTTTTAGACTAAACAAAATCAGCCAGCAACACAGACCCCTTGCCAAGCACCAGCAGCAGCAACACAGAGCCCTTGGTAGCACAGACCAGCGGCAATAGTTCATCTCGAAGAATTCAGGGACAAGATATGCTTGAGCAGCGCATTGTTCTCCTCCATTGCCTTTTGGTTTGCCTCTGCCAGCTTCTTCATATCCTCCATCTCCCTTTGTGTCCTCTCCATCTTTTCCTCAGCTTCTTCAGTTCTCTTCTTGAGCTCATCGATTTCATCTTGTACAGCAGCCTTAGCTTCAGCTGCTAGTTGTTCCCGAAGCTCTTCTTTTGATGCTGCTGAGTTGGAGGATGCCACTGGTTTGATGCCAACATTCTTCAGGAAACTGTTTGAGCTGTTCTTGGAGAGCGCCTATGACACAACCTGCACACTGGATACTATTGTCTCTCCTTCAGCAACAGGTGCTGCCCTCAAAGCTTCCATGTTGGACTGAAACAACAATTAGCCATCATTAGTTCATACTTATTGAATTAAAGTGAGGTGCAAATATCACACAAGATGTATTTTATTTGCAGATTGTTATCAGCTTGTTATCAGCAAAATGGAATCTTATTTGCAGTCAAGTAAGGTAAATTAAAATGTTCAGTTCATGTTTGGGGTCAGCATTTGAGGTGAGCAGGCAGGCAGAGTAGAAAGATAGATATGCACAGTGATAATTGCATATTCAGTTCATATTTCAGGTCAGCATTAAACAGTGATAATTGCATATTCAGTTCATGTTTCAGGTCAGCATTAAACGGATGACAACATAATATGCACAGTGATACTTGCATATTGTAGAAAGACTGAACCAAGCTGGCAGAGTAGAAAGATAGATACATATAATGAAGGAATAGCTTAATTAGATATAGCAATGTATAGAAGGAACAATTTATACTTTAATGAGCAATGGTTGGGGCAAAGAGACAGAAATTTCATGTTCTTAGTATTTTTTCTCTCATTCAGTGAACATCAGCACTTGAGCAAAATTACAGGGGACTTAATGGTTCACATATCAACCTCCCAAATAATAGATTTCCATTTATTATTGATCTTCTCAACCACAGTAAATAAGAGAAGGTAGATAAATTTCACAGCAGTCTATATAATTGAGAGAAAAAGAATCCTGAATCAATCACAAATCATTTTAATGTATCCATGTCAGACTTTCAGGACAGCATAGCAAAAGTGTAGAACACATACGCCAAATAGGATGCATTTTAATAATGGACATGCTATCCAATTAATGGACAAAATGGCGCACCGAAACAGATGTCGGGATTTACCAATGCTTCTCTTGCTGGTTCACTTAGACCATGTTTGGAGCTGGTATGGCATGTCTCGAAGGCCTCCACCACATCAAGTTCTTCATCTTGCACTGTGCTGGGCTCTGCATTGTTCCTCCCATGCTTCTGTTTCATAGAGATTCAATTACAGCAAAGTTTTGTCAGTCTTATGATACAAAGTCAGTGCTATGTCGAGAATCAGTTACTTACATATGCATGCAAGTGTGCCACATAGCTGCGAGAGCCGGTAGTCTGATGATACTTGACTTTACCATGATTAGTCTTGTTCTTTCCACTTGTTTCCTAAAGGAGAATGACATGTGAGATGAGATCATAGGTTAAAATGATGAGATCCACTGGAAACTGACTGAGAAAGAATATACCCATACCATGTTCTTTGGATCAGACCACTTTGCAACTAGTTCCCTCCACTGTTCATCAGTCATGCATTCAACTGGAGAAGTTGTCCTAATCTCATTTGCACTTACACCATTGAAGTATTTCTTCTTGAGCCGATAACGCCTTTGTCGCACCCCAGAGCGCAGCATATCGGTGCAAGCATCCTCTATTGGCTTGTCGTTAGTGTTAATGGCCAAGCGCCCCTAGTCATTTGACAATTCCATATTTAGTTAGTCAATTCAGGTTAAGTAGATATACAAGTTTACCATAAAAACAGTAATGCACTTATAGAGAGCTTTCCTACAAAATTGTTGTAATGTTCATCGTCGTTCTTGTATAATTTCCAATGAGGTAGGACAGGAACCTTATCCTGAATGATGACACCAGCCTCAGATGCAAACTTGGCTGCTTGAATAGGTTCATGAGGCCTTCTTTTTCCTTCAGCAACAGCTATGGGCATTCTCCTTCCCATAGCTTTTGTCATCCTGTCTAGCTGTGTTCCCTTGGTGGGTGGCCTGGGTCTCCTTGGGGCTCTCTATGCAGGAGCTACAACATATAATTTGCATTTAAATGCTTTAGTTTCATTGAAATCAGCAAAAAAGATGACCTATTTCAATGACAAAGAAAAAATAACTTGCCTTCAGTGCCTTCCTCTCCAGCTACATTGTCTTCAGCAAGTGTCATGTCTTGAAAACTAGCTCCACCGTCTTCCTCTGCAGCTGTAATGTCCTGACCACCAACTCCACTATCTTCCTGTGCACCTGTAGAAGACCTTTGTGGTATTTCATCATGACCATCTGTATGATCATCTTCAATCTGCCCATCTCTTGCTGAAAGTTGAAGCCTTTTTGATGATCTTAATAGGGCCCTAGGGGTTGCACCTGTGAACCTTCTGGTGCCCTCACTCTCTTACTAACCCTAACTCCCGGCGCCATGTTGGGACCTGTCTTCTTCTTCTTTGAAGCGAGGACTTTCCGTCTAGGCCCTGAAGGAGACTGTGGAAAAAAATAAAGTAAGTCATGTGCATTAATAATCAAGAGCATATATTAAAGAACAGGTATGAAAGAAAGAATATGTATCTAAAAAGCAAGGGCATACATTAAAGAATAGATTAAAAACATTCAAATGCGATGCAAATATTCCCCATCTAGTAATTTGAAGATAGAAGAAGCACCTTAGTGGGTTGTGGCTGCGCATCAGATTCAGTTTCATCATCATCACTATCTCCTTGATCATCATTTTCAAGGAGATACTCCGATGTATCCAAATCTTCACTACTTGTTTTCTTGTTTGCTGAGGTTTTCCCCTTCTTTGTAGCAGATTGAGGAAAAGAATTACTAAGTTCACTAGATATTGTTAGGATTCCGAGCGCTTCAAACGCCTTCTCATTCGCCACCACTTGTTCATCCCGCCTTCTCTCATATTCAGTTTTTTGAGGTTCTTAAAAGAACAAGCAGATTGTGTCTATTAGAGAATAAAAAGGAGTAGTAATAATAGATGCTAGATAGAGAAGAGGTAGGAGCTAGTAGTGCTTGCGGAAGAGCTAAGGGATAAGAGGTGGTAGGTTATAGGCAACAAGTAAAAGGTAACAGCTAAGAGCTGATAAATGATAATGATCAGGAACTGAAATATGAAACATTCAGTATAGGCATATGGCTATAAAAAATTCAGAGCTACCAAAGTGAACTGAAACATTCAGTATGTACACAAATTGGCTCAATGTGTTGATGTGCTTAATTCAAATTCATGGCTAATATTTCTGAGACAGTACACTAACCAGCAAGAAATAAGTTTGTTCTAATCTACTAAATGATTCAGCGGGCATAGATCATAATATCTTTTATTTTCTCTCAAATATTAAACAAGTATGCCTGCACATTGCCTCTCTAACTATTGATTCTATCATTCTGTTCAGGTATGCCTGCACAAGTATACCTATCAGGAACTCTGCAACAAGTATGCCTACACAAGTATAGTTGGGCAACCGGTATGCAATTATATATTTTTAGTGATAGCTAAGAACTTGATTTCCTAAAACATAAATGCCAAGATAAATCTGAAATAAGCTTAATAAGTCTAGTGCTATGGCCACCCTATGCAGCTGCATATGACTAAATGAGTTCCCACAATTGTTGTAGTATAATGCAAAGAACAGTCCATAAATAAAGAAGGATAATCAAATGTGTTGACTTATCAACTGAACTTGCTAATAGACAAATGATTCATGAGCAAATATCAATAGCAGAAGCTTAGATCCTATTATTCAGTGAAATACTTGGAGAAAACGTTTCTTTATGGACTTCATACCAGTTGGCAGCATTAGTAGTTAACTGTTCTGTAACTGGTTAAAACTATTGCATTCTCTAATAAATTAGAGCTATGCAAGGATAAAGATATGCAGGTGAGAAGGAAGGTAGTCCATCACAAATTAGAGCTATGTAAGCCTAGCTTTTGTCTCCATTGAACTGGTTGGTGTAAATTTCTTATGGAACAGTACAATATGTCCTACCCTGAGCTCAACTTCTAGCAGCACAAACACACAACTACACAAGCATGTCGGCTAATTTTATAAGCATGTCAATGAAGTCTAGAATCTAACATGGGATTACTTCCAATAACATGTAGCTGACATTGGTATTTTGACAGTAAGCACATCTTTAATTACTTGCAATATAGCCTAGCAGGCAGCACATCATTCAACAAACATTCTACAATAATAAAGCAGTAACAGACATCGAACAATCATTCATAAAAAGCTGAAGAATGCAGACTAGTAATTGCACAGAGGACTCGCTTACCTTGTTCTTGTTCTGTAGGTCTCTTCCTACCTTGACCCCTTGTTGCCACCATTGCCACTAGGTGCTCGTCGGCGGTGGTCGTCAAAGGGGAACAAGACCCAGTGCGGTGAACCCAAGTCGACGGGGAAGCAGATCTAGTGCGGCGATGACACACAATTCGGTGGTGGTTAGGGTTAGGTTGGGCCAAGAAAGAGGTGGAAGGGGCGAGATAGGTCCATGGGGCGATGAGAGAGAGGGGGATGTCGGGGATGACGGAACTCGTGGGGGACCGAGCTGCTCGGTGGCGGCGGTTGTGTTCCGGTGGTCCGACTAGGGTTTGGAGAAATAGGGAGGAAGAGAGGACGAGTGGCCGAGGGGTGAGGTGACGAGGGAGAGGGGGATGTCGGTGACAACGCAGCTCGCGGGCAACGAGGCAGCTCGGCGGCGGTGGCTGTGTTTCGGCGGTGCAGCTAGGGATTGGAGAAATGGGTGGGTGGGGGAGGGGTGGGGGGATGAGGGGGAAAAGAGGACGAATGGCCGAGGGGTGATGAGGGAGTGGGGAAATGGCGGCTTTTTTCGGTATGACGCGGGGAAATCCTTTTGGCGCGTCCGAGGGTAGGCAATTTTATTTTGGTTTTTCCAACTTTTTTGTGTTTATTATTATTTTATTTTTCTATGTACATTTTGTTGCCAGAGTTTCAATTATTATATTATTGATTAATGATCATGACATAAAAGTTTCAAATGTGTTTTGGCAAAGTGGTACTATACATCATGTACAAGCATGAACAACTCTCACTTAGTTATTAGGTTATATGTTAGACATGTATGCCTTTGCGAGGATGTGCATGACCACTTTCTCAGAATTAGTTAAAACTTTTTTTTTCATTATTGTACACCAAATTGAGGTGTCCATGCAAGTTTGTAGAATTTTTTAGCTAGTTTAAGGTATTTTAACAATTATGCTTCACTAATCCAACAAATAATGACAGAAATAGGCAAACTTGGTCAGAAAATTGCATAGATGCACACAACATCATAGTTTGGCTCCATAAACATCCCATAAAAATTTCAAATGATTTCGACAAGGTGGTAGTATACATCTTGTACAAGCATGAACATGGCTCACTGGTGCCAATGATATATGTGAGAAGCAATATTAGTGCATGCCCATTTTTCTCAAAATCATTTCAAACTTTGTTTTTAGTAGAAGCAATATTAGACTAATTAAACATCTACGAAAAAATGGACCATAGAGAAAAAAATAAAACAAAAAATGTTGGCAAATAAAACAAAAAAATGTTGGCAAATAAAAAATTGGCTCCAACAGGGTTCGAACCTGGGAGCTCGGGGTGAATCTCAAAGAGCCTTACCGTTGCGCTACTCAAGTATGTTCGGTTGTACTCGACCACACTTTTACTTAAACCAAATTCAGTTAACGTTCTTTTCCATACCCCCTCCATCCCCGTGTTCTTTCCTCAATCCCCTCATTCCGTCTCGTGCTCCCCAGCCACAACCTCCGTCCAATCCCCTCAATCCGCCACGAGCTCCCGACGTCACGGTTCGGCAGCGCGCCCTGCGGCCGCTGTTCGACAAGATGCAGCCCCGCGAGTCCCCCGAGGCCGCCGCAGCGCGCGCCGTCCGGGAGGAGCTCGGCGCCCGCGCCCGTGCCCGGATCCACGCCGAGGTGGTCGATGGCGTGCCCGAGGACGGAGGCCGCCGCGGCGCGCGCCGTCCGGGAGGAGCTCAGCGCCCGCGCTCGTGCCCGGATCCACGCCGAGGTGGTCGATGGCGTGCCCGAGGATGGGGAGTTGGAGACTGAGGAGACCGGCAAGGACGACGGGGGCGCCGGCGCCGGCGCCATCACCGTGAATTGGATGGATGTGATTATGTGGATTTTGTGGTATATAACTTTGTTGGATTATGTGGATTGTGTGGTATATAATCCTCCAGGTATATAACCTTGTTGGATTTTGTGGTTGGATGGATGTGATTTAAGGTACCCAGATAAGATTCTTAGATGTGATTCAGAGTTGGACCAGCAACCACGAAAAATTAGTTAATTTGCTATCAGTTCCAATTAGTTCATTTAGAGTTGGACCAGCAACCTTGTTGGATTTTGTGGTTGGATGGATGTCATTTAAGGTACCCAGATAGGATCAGTTCATTCAAATGTTGTGGTGTGCTTATTGAGCAAACTTGTAGGCTAAAGTTTTATCTTACATAGCTTTGTCATATTCGATAGCTGATAGTGTTCTATTGTTGCCCATTTTAGGAATTCTGTGGAGAGGCGAACGATGGCGCTGGTGACCTAAAGCTTACTGATTGACTTATTGGTGAAACAACATTCAAAGACCGTGTAAGAACTGAATGCAAAGAATGCAATGGAGGAGTCCTCACCTTGGCACACTCTCAGCTTATGGGACTAGTCATTACTTCTGAATTTTGCTAGTATCCCCAGTACAGAAGCCCAATCTGAATAGAGGTGCCCAACCCGAAGCATGAAGCCAAATCTGAATTGTAAATTATAGCTATGAAATATGTAAGTAGAGTTCCCACTGTTGTAAATTATGTAGATTGTAACTAATCAATGGAATTGAGTTCCTAGTCCAAATGTGAATGTATCTGAGTTTGATCATGAATCTGAATGTGAGCCCAAATCTGAATGTGTGTTTGAGTTTGAATCTGAATTTGAATGTGTTACAATGTCAATCTCTGTGGCTTTTATGATGGGTTGGCTAGGGGACAACAGATGTGCTCGACTAAGCTATAACGCAGCACATGTTTGGTTGCAAGGAACAGACTAAGCTCTGTACCATCCTTGAAGCATGTTGGCAAGCATGTTCTAAATAGTCAGTGCATATGTAAATGAAAATAGAGAAGGCAAAAAAAGAATAGGTCCATACTAGAATTTAGGATAATCATGTTGCAATAACAGATCCTGAATGGTTGAAAAAGCATTCTGTTGCCAACAAAATAAATACAAAAATGTTGGGAAAACCAAATCAATAGTGGGACATGTCACTGGTCCATACTAGAAATAAAAACAGTACGTCAAGGTCCATACTAGAGATCATCATCTTCATCGTCTAGGGACATGTAACCATTGTTCTCATTTCCACCATCACTACAGTACTGCTCTATTGTCTCATCTTCCTCCTCATCCTCACTATCTTCATGAATAATAGGTTGCTTCTTGCTTTTTATAAGGTGTTCTAAATTTCCTTCAGTTATAGTGGCTTCTCCACCTTGAATATTCTGCATGACCTCATTTTCAGCACCTGCTTGCACTACATGTTCAGTATCAGAACCATACTCATCCTGATGCACATCATGACTATCCTTATCTTTTTCAGACACATCATAAATATTCCTATGTTCAAATTTCTGCACAACTCGCCAATCTTTACCTAAAGATGTGTCTTGCAGGTAAAATATCTTTTTCGATTGAGTCGCTAAGATGAAAGGATCAGTCTTGTACCATAATGACTGCACATTGATGGATTTGAAATGTCCGTCATCTCGAAGGCCTCTCGTCTTGCCTTCTAGATTGAACCAATCGCATCGAAATAGAACCACCGTTCGACGGACTTGCAGATTCAAGTTATATTCCAAATCAATTACCTCTTTAAGGACTCCATAAAAATCTACGTCTTTCCCATTATGTGAACCTTCAGTCAGTACACCACTATTTTGTGTCAGAAGGAACTTCTCACGATCCATAGTGCTATACCGCACTCCATTGACCTTGCAAGCTGCACAAGTCTTAACTCGCAGATCTAGGCCACATGACAGTGCCCACAGTCCTTCGCTAACTGATTCTGGATTCTCCTTGCGTTTGTTCGCAATCTGTTGCAACAAAAGTAATCAGTTCAGCAAAGACATATGGATACTAATTCATGTACTGAACCTACAAACACAATGTGTAGTGACTTACATGGCACTTAAACCACTTTGCAAATCCTTTTTCAACCATTCTATCAACATCACGTGCACCTTGCTCCTCTAGATCGGCCCTGTACAAGCTGCAGGGCAAAGTTTAGTCATAAGAATATTTTAAAATTAAAAAAAACTTAAACTGAAACATCTAAATGATACTTACTCCACATATTCCTCAACTTTGGCACAATTATTTAGCACATACCAGACTAACTTATTCAGGACAACATCATCAATGTACTGCCTCCTATCAGATCCAACAAGAGTAACACCATGCTTAAAAACAGAGATGTCATCAGGCAATGGCACCTCTCCAGCACTACCATCATCACGGTTAAATCTAGTGTCAATATCCTCCATATACCTAGAACAAAAAGTTAAGGTGTCACTTGCCATATATGCGTTAGCAATTGATCCTTCTGGCCTACCCCTGTTGCTTACAAAATTCTTCAAAGTGCCTAGCCGCCTTTCTATTGGGTACATCCATCCGTACTGAACAGGTCCTCTAAGCAATGCCTCATCAAGAAGATGGACGGCCAAGTGCACCATGACATCAAAGAAGGCAGGTGGAAAGATTTTCTCAAGCTTGCATAGGATCAATGGAATTTCTTATTTCAGCCATTTCACAACATCAATCCGTAGATTTCTACTGCATAGTTCCCTGAAGAAGGTCCTGCTCTCTGCAACTGCTTCATATACATCCTTCCTCACCAGTCCTCTTAGGCCAGTAGGTATGATTCTTTGTAGGAGTATGTGGCAAGAATGTGTTTTTAGCTTTCCCTGGATCTTCGAACCATCTGCAGTTATGTATCTTACTAGGTTAGCTGCATATCCATCAGGAAACTTGATACCTTTGAGAAACTTGCAGAACGTGATTTTCTGATCCTTCCCCAAGACATACGGAGAAGGTGGAGCAATGACTGAGTTGCCATGCTGCTGCAAGTGAAATTCAGGTCTTATGCCCATATCATACAAATCTAGCCTAGCATTGGTTGTGTCCTTGGTCTTGCCCTGTACATTGAGTAATGTGCCAAGAATGTTTTCACATATGTTTTTCTCTATGTGCATCACATCGAGATTATGTGGAAGCTTTAGATGTTGCCAGTATGGCAATCTCCACAACCCAACTTTGCGGCTATAAATCCTTGGACCCTCATTACGCTTCCTTTTATTCCCAGTAATGTCAGGATGCTTCCCTGGCCTGACATCTTTCACCTTCTCTAGCTCCTCTAGGACCTCCTCCAAAGTGAACTTGCCTGGCTCATCTTTGTTTTCACGCTTACCATCGAAAGCCAAGCTTCTTCGCCATGCATGTCCCTGAAAAAGGTAACGACGGTGTCCAATGTAACTATCTTATTCCTTATTGCCCGAGACAACGGATCCTTGTCGCAATGAATACATGCATAATAACCTTTTGTTGTTCGCCCTGATAACGTGCTCAGTGCTGGATAATCATGTATACACCACAGCACGGCAGCGCGAAGGTCAAACTTCTTACCAGTACATGCATCGAAGGTGCGGACACCCTTCCATAGATCGATCAGGTCTTCAATTAGGGGCTCAAGGAACACATCAAAATCCTTTCCTAGAGACTTTGGACCTGGGATGAGTAATGCCATACAGCAGTTTGCTGGATTCACGCATTCCCATGGTGGGAGATTCAGGGGTGTCAGAAGCACTGGCCACATACTGTACTGGGTACTCATGTTGCCAAATGGATTGAATCCATCGGTAGCTAAGGCAAGCCTCAGGTTCCTCGGGTCGGATGCAAAGGTTTTTTCTCTCCTGTTGAAATCCTTCCATGCTTCCCCATCAGCTAGATGGCTCATTATATTGTTGACTGGCGTCCTCTTTTTTTGGTGCCATTGTGTTTCCTCAGAAGTTCGCTTTGAAGCAAAAATTCTTTTCAACCTTGGCAAAAGTGGAAAATGCCTCAATACCTTGTGTGGAACCCTCTTGGTCCCAGTTTCATGTTGCCATCTAGATGCCTTGCATACTGGACACACATTGTCTTTAGCATACCTCTTCCAAAACAACACACAATTGTTTGGGCACACATGGATGTTTTCACAGCCAAGACCCAATTCTCTAAGATATTTCTTGGCCTCATCATATGATTTTGGCAACTCACTCTGAGGGTATCCTTCTGACAACAACTTGATCATCGTGGAAAATGCTGTATTCCCAATTCGATAATGAGACTTGATATACAACATCCTCACCAGAAAAGAGAATTTTGAGTGCCTAGATCCTGGGCTAAGTGACTTCTTCGCATCCTCAAGGACTCTTGCAAACATTGGTTGTTGTCCCTCTGCCTCTGCCGCAGCATACAGCTCTCCTATCATCTCTAGTACTCCGTGATCCTCATCATAGTCATCATCGGCCACATCCACATGTATCCCAAAGTCATGATCCCTTCCTTTGACCTGCTGCTCCAAATTCTCAACCACTTCAGTATCCGCCGACTCCCCATGATGAATCCACCTGGTGTACGTAGCTGACATTCCATAAATGTGTATATGGTCACTTGCATCATGCTGAGACTGCATTTTTTGATTTAGACATCTGCTGCATGGGCAAAGTATCTGGCTGTCTTTGGGGTATCTTTCACTAACAAATTGCATGAACTCTTCAACTCCTTTCACATATGCAGGTGTGAATGGTGCCCCAAAAATCCAGCTTCTATCCATCTATTTTGACAGTATAATAAACCTTGTACTCAATCCTTAAATTCTAGTAATAAATTCAACAAAATTTAAAACATATCAAAGACATGCTTATATTTAGAAAAAAATTGAATACAAATCAAACCTTGTACTTGGCGATCCTCTGCTCACGCGCCACGCGCAGCTCTGCTCGCCGACGGTGCTGCTCTGCCCCACGCGCGCCGCCGCTGCCCCGGCGCCGATCTGCAGCTGCTCGCCGATGCTGCTGTTGTGTCCTAAGCGCGCCGCTGCTACCCGGCGCCACTCTACTCGCCAGCACGGCGCTGATAAGTCGCCGGGGATGCCTCGACGCTGGGTATAGGACCACGGACGCCCTCGCGATTGGCTGCCAGGGACGTATACGCGATCGGCCGCCAGGTGCGACGTCCTCGCGATCAGCCATGATGCATGTGTACGGGCCCGTTAAACCAATCCATAAAAAAAACAAAGTATCACATAATGACTAGATAAAAGGAAAACATGTATGCTATAGACATGAATGGCTGTGCGTTCCGGTGGTAAGACACCTACCTATTAACCATGAGGTTCCAGGTTCGAACCCTGCTGCGGCCTCCTTTTTTTGCGCAAATAAAAAGGAGGGGAATGCTGCTGGTCGAGCTGGGCCATGGGCCAGCAGCACCACGTGTTCGCCGCCATGTCCCGCTGGTGGGACCGCACGCCATGTCATCGACATTTACTCAGCACAAAAGGAAAAAAATGTATCTTACAATCATAAAAGCGCGTGTGTTCTAGTGGTAAGGCTCCTACCTGTTCACCAGGGAGGTCGCGGGTTCGAACTCAGGGAGGAGCAATTTTTTTGCAAAAAAAAAATAAAGGGAGGGGCAAGCAGCTGGTTGACCTCAACCATGGGCCCGGGCGCCACGTGTTCACCGACACGCCCAGCTGGTGGGACCGCATCACCATGTCATCGAGGTTGGGACCCGAAGGTGGGTCCGCATAGCCACGTCCTCAAAGTGGGACCCGACGGTGGGACCACGACACCATGTCCTCGAGGTGCAACAAGAGCCAAACAATCAATGACGATTTAGTTTTTGTTATTGTATGACGATCTTTTCCTTTTCGTCATTATTCTTATTGCCAAACCTCCGTCACTTGTGACTGATGACAAACCAGCAAATTTCGTCATAGAATGCTAGCATTCTGTGATGAATTTGGTAATCGTCACGAGGGAATCGTCATTGATTAGCACATTTCTAGTAGTGAGAATGAGATGAAATTTCATATGCTCACGTTCATGAATGCTTGGATGATGCTTATGCTCATGAAGTGCAAGTGCCAAATGCAAAGCTTAACACTAGTGTGTTACATAATTCCTAAGTCATCCTTAATTATAAGTCAAAGCATACATTGATTAGTGCAATTACACCTAGTAATCATGGCTAAGATCATCTTCATATCTACACATAAGGGATATTACTAGGGAAGAGTAAGAACATAGCTTACCTTTCTTCGTGATCAGATCCTACATGCTACCTACATCAGGGAGTGGATTACAAAGGACTCAACGGGAGTGTCACGTCCGTGATCTACCACATGACCCAGAATATAGGGTGTATTCATAGGTAAACAATGTATAAGCACCATGCTTACACAATGTTGACCACCCACCCATGGTACCTTAGAGTGAGTGCTATATGAACTTATGCATGAACATGATGATAATCCAACTATACTAAGCATATAATCGAAGTAGACAATGAACATTATAACGAAGAACATAAATAAGATGAATACTAATATTGTCATAACAAGTGTAGCAAGCATATAAAAATAATGGAGATACAAAAGAGAGGGGGTACAAAGATTATACCAAACCACGCTCTTGACACGATCGGGAATCCAAGCGAAGCCTACCTGCCTCCCTCTAGACCTAGCCTAACTAGCTATGCCCTAGAATATGATGGAGCTCTAAGGATGATTAGAGTTTCTATCTTCTCAAATGACTTGATGCCTTTTGGGGGCAGGGGCCAATATATATAGGCCAGAGCGTCCAACGTGAGCCCTTGGATCAAACCGGCTTAAGAAATGGCGTAGATGTAACCTATGAGACGGTGGAGAATCGACATTGCGATGAGGCTAACAGGTGGGATCCTAGGGGGTTGGGCGGCCTCTACGTGGGGCCGATCGGCCCCACCTGGTGGTGTCTCAGCTCCCACTTTGATGTGGAGTCCTCTCGGGTCTTCTAGAGCCTTCTAGTGTCCATTTCATGGAGGATAAGCGTAATTAAATCTAACATGTAGGTCCACCTTGATGGTTTTCTGGATAAACCCTACAGAAATCATAGATTCACTAAAACTCATGGAATTTATTAGTTTAAACCCCTAGACCTTTGTTAGTGATCTCAATTGTGCCCTTATGCATGTAATGGTTGTCAACTACCATCAACAGCGAGCTACCACCAATCTAGAATGTAGGGTACATCCATGAATAACCGAGTCTAAGCACCATGCTTACACTATGAATACTACTTTAACCTATGATCAATAGATTAAAGTACTCAAAATAGTCATGAACCTGATGAACAATATAAACATGATGCTTACTTGAATCAGAAGTTGATTACCAGAGATGTCTCAGAAGCAACCCCAAGTAGAACTTGGATCCACCAAGGTACAAGCCATAGAGAGAGCACTGACAGGCTGGCACTTCCTCCAAAGTCTTTCCTCAGTCTCTATCTCACTATTTCTAGTTACAAGACTAGATCCTATGGAGGACTAATCTTCTCTTGTTAGCTGGCTCTGATCTTGATGAGGAGGATATGAATTAGGGTTTTAGGATGGCTTCAGGGAGGGGGGTAGGGGCTGCTATATATAGGGGGAGACATCAATTCTGAGGCCTTGGATCAAACCAACTTAAAACAACAGCGTAGATTTGATCTTTAAGGCAGTGGAAAACCAATATACGAAGGAGAGCCCAATAGGTGGGGCCCACAAGCCAGCTGACGTAGTGGTGGGGCCGACCGGCCCCCATGTCAGCCACTCGGCTTGATCTTCAGTGGAGAGTCGTCTGGTGTCTTCTAGAATCTTCCTAAGTCGGTACCATCATGGATAAACTTGGTTTACTTTAATGAATAGGTCCACCTTGATGGTTTCTGATTAAATCCTCCTACAAACACAGATTCACCAAAACTCATGGAATTTATTAGTTTAAACCCCTAGACCTATGTTTGGTGATGGAATTAAGTATATATGCAGGTTATATTGATGGTTTATAATTGATGTTAATGACCGTCAACAATGTTCCTGGCGTAGTAGTTAACAGCCTCCTCAGCTGTGTATGCCTCGATCATAGAGCCCTCCGGGTAGGCACGGTTAAGGATGTATATGTTTAGGGTCAACATGAACCGCTCATACATCCACATCTGGTGTAGGTACATGGGGCCTAGTTCCTATATCTAATCAACCATGTGCATCATCAAGTGTGGCATAATATCAAAGAAAGATGGTGGGAAGCACATCTCGAACTAGCAAAGAGTCCCCGTGATGAACTGTTTTAGGCCAGGCAGCTCAGCTTCATCGATGACCTTCTATGTGATGTAGTTGAAGAAGTAGGACATGCATGTGATGACCATCTTCATGTACTCTACACTGATAGCCCTGATCATATATGGAAGGAACACCATGAGCATGACATGGTAGTCATGTGCGTTGAAGCTGGTTAGTGTGAGGTCCTTCATGGAGACAAGGCTCTTGATGTTGGAAGAGAAACTAGTCAGCACCTTGACACCCCTAAGCCACTGGCACATGACCCTCTTCTCATCTCTCATTAGGTTGTAACTCATGCCTGGAAGGGCGACTTTCCTGCTCTGTGTCGCCGGTGTGGGTGAATTTCGGTCCTGATGTCCTGGTTGACAAGATCCATCCGTGACTTCAGGCCATCCTTCATCTTAGTCCTAATGTCTAACAATATGCCAATGGTGCTTTCGAAGACATTCTTCTAAAGGTGCTTGCAGTCGATGGCATGGGGCGTATCTAGCTCCTTCTAGTATGATAGGTACTTGAAGAAACACGACTGCTTCTTGAAAGGAATGGGGGCGATAGGTGGTTACTCCATCTTATCCTGCTTCCTTTTCTTCCTTGTCACGGTCCCATCTTCCTCTTTCTTCTTCTTCCCGAACTCAACATCTATGCCCTTCACCATGTCAAACACCTTTTGCCCGTATCTCATCCTTTCCGGCTCATCAATTTGAGGCTTGTCATGGTTGTCAAAGTACTTATTCATCGTAGCTACCTGGTACCTCTGCTTTTTGACGAGGAATCGCCTATGCCTCATGTACACCATCTTCTTGGATGCATTAAGGTAAGTGTAGCAGGTACCATCAATGCAAACTACGCAACCTGACTTACCTTTGATCTGCCCCGATAGTGAAAAAAAGACCAGGGTAATTAGTGATGGTGAAAAAGATGATGGCTTTTAGAGTGAACTCCTTTAGGGACGCATCCATCATCTTGACCCCTTCTTCCCATAGTATCTTCATGTCCTCCATGAGTGGCTCTAGGAACACATCTATATCATTATCTAGCTACCTAGGTCCAAAAATAATCATGGTTAGTAAAAGATACATGTGCTTCTGACATAGCTAGGGAGGTAGGTTGTAGATGGTGAGGATGACCAGCCAAGTGTTGTGTGAGCTACCAAGGTCACTGAACGGATTCATCCTATCGGTACTCAGAGCGAACCTGACATTCCTCGCCTCGTCGCCAAACTCTAGGAACTTGGTGTTGAAATGTTTCCACTGCTTTCCATCAGAAGGGTGCGGCATCCTTGGGGCTCCTGAATATAGCACACAAGTGATCGATCACGGGTAGGTACCACATCGATAGGGTTGGACTTTTCCTCTGCATGTAACCCTCTTCTTCCTCGTCCTTAGGAGACAGGATCCACTTCTTTGTGGTACTCTTCTTGGCCCTCTTCTTCTTCTTTGGCCCTCTCGAGGCTCCCCCATCATCCAGGTCCACATCACAATCAGCATTCCTCTTGTATCGACTCATGCCACAGTGCGGACAACTCTCCAAGTTCTCATACTTGCCCCAATATAGGATACAGTGGTTATGGTAGGCATGGACTTTTTAAGCTTCATCGCCACTGGCCGAATCAACTTCTTTGCCCAATAGATATTGGTGGGCACCTTGTTACCCTCTAGGTATGTGTTAGCAAGGATACATAACAGGTCATTGAAGCTAGTGTCGGACCAGCCATGTCGAGCCTTCAGCATCAGCACCTAGAGGTTAAAACGGAGCGCTATCCAATGCTTCAGACAGTCCTTATAGAGGGGATCAATTGTTGCCTACTTCATCTCTCTGAAATTCACCAGCCACCTCGGGCTCACAAATAGAACATTGTCATTGTCAAGACGGTTAGCGATTGACTCAAAAGCTACACATCATTGGCCTCCATCACACCAGCTGGCTCACCGCCATCCCCATCATCACCACTGCTGTTAGCCATGTCTTGGAGCAAATCATCCATCGTGATGTAATCATGATTTGCATTGTCCCTAGTACCATTGCCCTACCCACCGGATGCTGTTGCTGAGAGTTGTTGTTCTACATTCATCGCCGCCGCTGTTGTCGACAAGTTTCTTCTAGATGCACCAGCACTCGGATCCTCTTCTTCCCCGTGAAACTTCCAGACAGTGTATTCCTTGATGAAACCATACCAGACCAAGTGAGATTTCACCACATTATCTTCATGGGTAAGAAGGTTCTTGCAGCTCTTACACGGACAGATGGGGTGTTCCCGCTTCATACTCAGATGATGCCTTTTCGCAGTGGCAATAAATTTTGTCACATGATCTAGGTAAGCTTGATCCAGCCTCGATGTCTTATACATCCATTCCCTACCCATGACTGCGAACACCTTACACACACAAATAGTGAAAATGGCGCATATAAGTAGAGCAGTATGGAAAAAAGGCAGCCGGGTAGCTCTAGATTTGATTTCTCTCTCCTCCATATAGATCTAGATCTAGATCTTGAGAAAAAACACCTAAATCATGGAAAAGAGAGAAGATTGAGGGTTTGAGAGCAAAAATCAACCTCTTGTAGTGCCCCCTTCAACAAATCCAAGGGCAAAACCTCTCCCCCTAGAAAATGGCCACTTTTTAGGGTTTTGAGGTCAAAACCAAAAAAATGGAGGAGGAGCCATGGGGAAGAAGGGTGGGTGCGGCTGCATTTATATCCTAGGCTTAACCGAGGTGGGCACTACAGGGAAACTACCTCGATTAATCGCCTATTAACTGAGGTGGTTGCTTTAGAACAAACGCCACGGTTAATAGCTTAATCGAGGCGGTTGCCCTAAGCCAACCTCCTCGGTTAATAAAGATTAACTGAGGCGGTTGAAGTAGGACAACCACCTCGGTTAATGTAGGGCAACCGCCTCAGTTAATAAGCATTAACCAAGGCAGTTTCATTATAGTGCCCTCCTTGATTAAGCATTAACCGAGGCAGTTGCTGGCCCGGCTGCCCTGCCTCGAATAACCAGGGCAGGCAACCAGGCCAACCGCCTCGGAGCCCCAAAGTGAAACACTGTGCAAAAGATTTTTTGTAGTAGTGTAATTCCCTATCACTAGATTATATTACTTGTTCATTACTTGTGCTAGTGAGTATGTGTTGCTCTTGTGTAGCTAGTTTACTTGTGTAGTTAATTAGTTCCTCTCTAGCTTTGCTTGTGTACTTAAGTATCTTAGCTTTTGTAGCTTATTATCTAATAGTGCTAATGTAGTGGTAGTAGCTTGTGCTTTGTGCACTTTGCGTACTAGCATGTGTAGGAGCTCTCTTGTGCTTACTTGACTGGTAACATAAGTTTGTGTGACCTTGCTAACTAGAACTGTTTAGGTGAGCTCCCTCAAGCTCGGCACCTTATACATAGCTTGTAGGATCTTCTGTAAGGTGCTTGTGATAGATAAAGAGGGTATAGTCTTGGCTAGACCAATTAGTTTAATTTCGTATTTGTTTTGGTTGGCCCTAGCAAATAGAATTTAGGAAGCACTATTCACCCCCTCTAGTCGGCTTCTTGTTCCTAATAGGGATGTAGCGCCAAGTAGAAGAAGATAGTACCTTGGCTTATCGCAGTACCTTTCATGATTAGTTAGCCACACTAGGGAAATGTTGGGACCTTGAGGCAACCCTTATCCAGGCATAGACAGGAGGTTCATCCTAGGCTCCTATGTGGGTACAGTTGCCACCTCTACAGAGATTTCTTTGAAAGCATAAATATCCTCAGATGATATCAATTGTTCTTACTTCTAGTTTCAGAGTAGTGAGAGTATCTAGACCACTTTTACTTGAGCTATTCATATTTATACTTAACCATTATTTGCTTTTAATTAAAAAATATCAACTCAAGCATAGCATGTCATATTCTAACTCACTCCATGCTTTTTGAAATGATTGCAAATTCCTATTAATTACTCCTATTGCATCCACCAAATATTTATGTTGAAATAAGTCCTTTCAGTACAATCGTACTCATGGTACAACCATTCAGCTATTTTTAGGTGCCAATGACTCGGTGATCACTCAAACCAATCTTGAGTGAAGTCAACAGCCTAGTGAAGCAAGGGATCAACATCCCCAAAGCTGTGGTTAACTCTGATGGAGGAGCATTGTGCAAGCAAACATTAGAATTTAGTTTATGTATAATAATGGAATTTGTTATACATGGAGTTGTAACTAATTTGAATATTTTACTTTAATATAAATTGTAAGGTTTCTAAATGTTGTTAGGTGCAATTCCTTTGCCCGATGAATCTTGTAGGACGTGTATGTGGCATGTGTCTCTACAACTTGATCGTGTCATTTAAGTTGTGCTAGTGGAGCTCATGGATGGTAACTCCAGGGATCCTACTACGATCATCGAGTTAGTGTTGTGTTTGCCAAGAGGATGACACGTGGTACTAGTCGGGCGGTCGGGGTAGATTCCTCACAATGCAAATGTCATTCCTATAAGTTTGGGTGCACTGGTTGGGCAGATTAAGTAGTGCTTGGTGGGGATGCTGGCTAGAATTGCTGCCCGGAGGAAAGGGGAAGGGAGGGGATGGAGGGCACACAAATTGAGAAACCATGTCCGTGGTTGATATGAGTTACACGGATAGTAGAGATTGCTCCAGATGAAGCAATGGTAGTCATTGTATGAAGCACGATTTTGTGAGAACAAACACCATATTATATGGCGATTCTCAGCAATGAGTACACTAGTCTACACATGCTCAACCAAGAGGGAAACAATTCTAAAAATAATTCATATACATCTCCTGATAAGCACTATAGACACTACATACATTTCAAATAAATCAAACTAATTAGAATTCTCGCTACCAAAGCCAGGATCCCTCTTTTGCCTCTTTGTTGGAGGCTCATCGTCGATCTCCTCCTCATCTACCTCACCATACTAGTGCTCATCATCCATCGTCCACGGAGACCCAGGTGGGTTGTCTTTGCTTGAGCCCTAGTCACCATCACTCTCCTAGTTCAGTGTTGTGATTCTTTCTCGCTTGAGGAGCCATTGTCAAGGAGCTTAAAGGATGTCATGGTTATAGGGGAAGGAATGGAGTGAAGAAATGAAAGTGGAGGTTTCCAAAGGGTAGATGGCCTCAATCTATAGAGAATTGAGTGAACCTCTCTAGCTTCCCAGTGGCATTGATGATAAAAAGGGTCTAGGTGTCTACGAACACACCAAGTTTGAGACATTAGAGAGACAAATGATCAAACACTCGTGATGGTACATGGACACCAGTTCATCTTTCCTCTCTTCCCTAGGTTGGCCTAATAAGCCCCAAAAGTAGGTACACCTAATCTCATTTTGCTGACAAGATTAATGGGACAAAATAATAATGTTAACCACCAGCAATAGTCTTGCTCTCACCACTAATTTGACATATGGTCTAGCAACAAAACACACCCTAGTTATCACCACAGGATTGTACGTTGAGCCAATGGTGAAAGAACTTTTCATCACCAATTTAATTGGCCACTGTGCCCTACCGGCGATGAAACAACTTTGCCATCGATTCTATAGTAAATGGTGGCGATAAGGGTGTGGGGATGACCATTTCTATATGTGGCGGAACTGCCTAATTGAATACCCTCCCAAGAGTACTTATCTTCTATTAGACACTAAGTACCCAAGAGAGTGCACTAAATCGTTCTGTTCCGTCGAGCACACCCCAATGGAGAACTCAAAAATCTATATTTTTCCATCATTTCCTATCTCTCACGAGTGATAGGTACTCACTCGACTTCTACCAAAATCCTTAAGCACAGCAATCTACACGATCCTGACATACTAGTAGGACTCATAGGATAAGGATATATATATATATATGCAAGTGGGTTTCATTCAACTCCTTAAAACTTAATGCACAAACATAAGATAAAGTACAGAATAATAGGGGCTATGCACCGGGGCTTGCCTGGGTAAGATATACCCAAAAGTTAGCATTCCATCATGATGATATGATCATCAAGGCACCATCTTTTCCGCTACTCCGATCATCTCCACGATCTATCATTGTTCCTATTATGACATACGTGGATGTAACGCAGAGACGTAATTAATCAACGGTAACCACAACTCTTAAAATACGATTATGCCTCTCAAGCTAATGAGCTAGCTCTAATGACTAACATACTAGGTTACGTACCATATTGTCGAGTAAGGCTTTGTTTTCCAGAAAATGTTCTAGTTTTAAAATCCCAGGGTGTTTTGGCATTTTATTGATTAAACATATATATATATTTGAACTAGAACTCATTTAGATACCTTAGCAAACTAATTATTATGGAGCTACAAAAATTATAGTGAGCACCTAATAATGTTGGGAATTTACTATGAAAGTTTCAGAGCCAACACCATCACCAATTTATCACAACAATTCCTACAAGTTTATATTTTAACAATATTAAGCACCTAAAATTCATTAGATCACTCCTAAAAATACTTATGAAGCTATGTGAACCAATTATACTAGTAGATAGATCATGATTTTAGGAACCTAACAAATTTAGTTTCACAATTTTTGGTTAACTACACAAATTTATATTAAATTTACAAGTTTAAATTAAAAACTAAATTAGAAAACGCTTTAGAAAAAGAAAAGGGTCGGTGGCCATCGATTCGGCCCAGTAGCCCCACACGGGCGTGGCTGCATGCATGTCATAGCAGCCAAGTATGGCCCAAGGCCGGGGACGCCTGCGTGCATTGGTTGTTTTACATAAAAGCCCTCGAGCTTTTAGAGATTAATGTGAATGCTATGTGCACAATTCCTACCAACCATGGTTTTGCGATCAAGCCCTCGAATGTTTTCATCCTCACCATGGAGAGGTCCCTGGAATCCCCGTCCTCATCAGTGCAGAGGCTGACGGTGTAAGGCAACTACACTGGGCAACCTAGGCTCGCTACGATAGGAGTAAGGGGTCGACCACCATCTCCGGCTAAACGCGCAAGGTTGGGTGGCGGTTAGGGACTCAAGGACACACTAACATGAGCTGCAGTGGTGAGCGGCTACCCACGGCAGCGGCATGGCTATTCCGATGACCTAAGTCCCTAACAGAGGGGTGGAGACAGTGGGAAAGCATCAGAAACTCACCGTGGACCATGCTACGGTTCGGTTGAACCTAGGGAGTGCTAAGGTGGTCTGGCGACGTGTGCCTGTGCCACATGGCGGTGCTCCAAGCACGGCACCGACGCATCACTGCACCCACGACAGAAACCCAGACCAACCTAACTCAAGCACTAGCTAGAGGGAATCAAGACGAGTCTAGAAACATGACCAATTGAGTCCTTTCCCCATGGGTTGGGACTTACCCTAACCCACTAGCTGTGGTGGTGCTCGTGGCCGGTGGTGAGCAAAACCCAAAATTGGTCGTAGACAAACCACTGCTGGACCCGACGAGAACGGAGCACCTAGCTAACTTCCTCTGCTTCTCACTGACGCAAGGAATTGGGCTGGGAAGCTTTGAGTTGGTGATTATGAAGGGGAAAGGAGAGCAGCGCACTGCCACCGCAATATCGTAGGGAGCGGCCCCGACTGAGGTGACCCGACCAAGACCCGACAAGGCATGGCAGCACAAGGACACAACAGCACGAGCAAGGGCAAGGGTCGCATGGTTTAATGCTCGAGTGGAGCCTTTAGGGGGTGCCTATGCGGCCATGTGCATGCAGCAGCGTGACCTTGTGACGTGGCAAGTCACGCCACGACGCCGAGAGCAGAGCTAGCTAGGTGGGTTGAGTGGCGAAGGGCGAGCGCTGCAGTGAACAAAACAACAAGCAGACAAGGTGTAGCCCTACATGTGCACTCAGACGGCACCACGGTCGGCAGCATCTCACGCATGGTGGGGAGCTGCTGTGGCCACACCTTGCCCGCGCGGGTAGCCGACGGCCACATGGCTAGCCAGCGGGACAGCGGTCACGGCCATAGGGTAAGCCAGCCAACACGTGCCGCAGCGCATGGTAGCAGCGGTCGGCAATAGTGTAGGTAGCTCGTGACAGTGCGACACTAGACGTGGTGACCATGTCCCTGGGCCCGAACGGGCGAACCAGGTGCTTGCACAATTTTTGGAGCACGCCAAACTTCAAACCCAGCTCGGTGGAGGTTCAACCAAAGTTACCAACATAGGGCCGATACTAACACCTAGCTGGCAAAGTAAACCATGCTCCTAGAGAGCGACTAGAGAAGGAAATGGGAGGATGCCAACATGAGCTCATCGCGTTGAACGCCCATTCACAACCAAAGCCCGAAACAAAACCAACAGCGTGTTCTAACAAAGTTAGGGCAATTTTTTGCGATGCCACGACAACCCCAACTCATCCGTAGGCTACACCCTGCTGAAGCACTCACCTAGAAGCAACCAACACACTACACCACAGCACCGCTTCACCGTCAGACATCTAACGCTAAAAATTATATTTGGCGATAGATGATCTGACGTTAAAGATAACTTAGAGACCATCTGACACTAAATCCTCATTTAGCGATTTAGTGTCTGTCGCTATAGGTATTCATATTTAGCATTGAACCGTCTATCGCTAAACATATGTATACCGTCCCTCTGTCTATCCCCAAAAAATAAGTGGGCCCCACCTAGCTCGAGCGCGCCACTTACATTGAGCCCCCGCGCCCAGCTTACATCGACCTCGCGCGCATATTTTAGTCGGTCCATGTGTACAGTGAAAACCCTAGCCCCCAAATCCCAAATCCCAAATCCAGTGAAGTCATCCCGCCAACCGCCCTCTCCCTCTCTTCCCCCATGCACGCTGCCCTCTCCCTCTCTTCATGCATGCCGCCCCCTCCCTCTCTTCCCCCACGCACGCTGCCCTCCTCTCCTAAGGCCGGATCCACGCCGGGGCAACCTCCTTTCAACTCCTATGGCCTGATCTACGCTAGGGCGACCTCCCTTCAACTTCCTCGGCCAGATTGCAGTGGGGGCTACCCTTCTCTCCCCCCCCCCCCCCGATAGGATCCGCGGTGTGCCCTCCATTGCTGGCAACAGCGCCTCCATCGACTCATGGTAGGCTATGGGAGGATCCACATAGTGGGGGCTGCCCTTCCTCTCCTCATGGCCGAATATGTGGCGTGCCCTCCATTGCTGGCAGCGGTGCCTACATCGACTCATGGCGGGCTATGGGAAGTATTGGGGCTATGTTCCATGGAGGAAGCCCCACATCGCCAGCCCCACCTACCTCCACCGTTCTCCGCCCCATCTTCCCCTCCGTCCCTTCCCCAAGGCTCAGAATCCCCACCTCCAGCGGCCACGGCATCCACTCTGCAAGAAAGGTGAAGGCAGTGGTTGTGTGCTAACAGGATCCTTTGAGTGTTTTTGTAGGTTAGAGGAACATGCCGATCTTTGTTTTGTTCTTCAACTCACAACTTTGGTCCTCTTGGATCTCTATTCTTTTCTAGAGTCCATCAGTCACCATTTGGTCTACAGATCTGTAGGCCAGCAGCAGGGGTGTAGTAGTAGCTCAACTAGATCGATTTTTCCTCTGTGCTTGGCTCATGTGCAATAGCGGCAGCCTAGGTTATTTTCTAATACAAGTTTCATTGGCTCAAGTTATGCTTTATCTTATTATTAAATCACTAGATTTTTAACTCCATTCTTGTCTTGATTTTTTATTTAGATAGCTTGGCAAATATGCTTATGGGGTTGCAGTAACTTAATCAAGTATTTATTTGATTGCTCTCTTGAACCGTGGCTTGTTTAGTGGTCAAAGTTAGCACTTGGTTAATATTTTCATAGTTACTAAAAATTGTGTTGCCTCTATTTCTATGCTTTCACCCAATAAAATCATCATAGGTTGTATGACCCTTGAGGCATACTGACAGTAATAGCAGTTTGCTAGCATTGGCTTTAGTTTGCCTATGTGTTGCAGTTCCAGTTAGCATTTGATTACCTGATAGCCTGAAAAGGAATTTGCATATAATTTCTGCTGTCTGGCTTAGTTTTGATTGAAAGTTTATATCTTAGTGCTATTATTCATTCAATCACATATTTTATTTCTGGGACCTAGCAGACCTCAATTGAGATCCTAGTCTCCTGTTTCTTCTATAAGCTTGCCCTAAGAGCAGGAGCGCATCCTGTTATCGGCCTCCTATAATGGCAAACTTCCATAATGATCACTTGTTATATTGCTAGGAAGTAGAAACTTCCTTGCTAAATCTAAGTTGTTCTTTTTGCTGGCAGGTGAGATCTATGGGAATGAAAGGGACTTGAGAGGTTTTCTCTTATTTGGTATTTGTGGGGGTATTAACCCCTATACCCTTATGGCTAGGCTTGGGCTGGCCCAGATTAGGGGGTCTGGTCCACTGGAAGACGACGTGCAGCCCGGCCAACCTGTTCGGAGTCCCGCGCAAGGAGTCAAAGCAGATTTGGAGATCAAGCAAGATCCTGGTTAGTTAGAATAGGAATCCTTATCCGGCCACCTATGGTAATTGTAACTGGCTAGGATTAGTTTCTAGATCTGTAACCCTGCCCCCCGGACTATATAAGGCAGGCAGGGGACCCCTCTAAAAAACATCTCTCATTGACATACAACAATACAATCAGACATAGGACGTAGGTATTACGCCATCGCAGCGGCCGAACCTAGATAAAACCTCGTATCTGTCTTGCGTCACCGTCTTGTTTGTGGCTTACGCATCTGTCTGCCGACAATCTACTACCTTGGGCATACCCCTAGGTAGACTGCCGACCATATTTCATCGATAGTGGCGCGCCAGGTAGGGGGTGTGCGTACTGCTCTCCAAGCAAACAAGATGGTCATCATCTCCGGCTCTGTGGCTACGCCGAACGGCCTCATGTTCACCGTCGGCCAGATCACCTAGACCACTGGCTCCGACGACTTCATCGCCATGATCATGGAGGAGGCGCGGACTCAATCCGCGTCGACCACTGCTTTGCCTGCATCGACTATGGCTCCGACCATGGGGGATCTGGCTCCGACCACGGTGGACCTGGCTCCGACCACGATGGATCTAGCTCCAACCACGTCTGCATCGCCTTCAGCCACACCGACAACCCGTCGTCTGCTTCCTCGCTACAAAGGGAAGCAGATCGACAACACCGACCTACTCGACTCCATCGATCGGGTCAGCACCGAACTTGCTGAAACCCTAGCTCTGGTAAGTTCAGTTCAAAGTCAACCTAATGAGCAGGTAACTGCTACCCACAATAGATCTACCCAACTAGCTCGGGCTAGTCGTCCTGCATGACTCGGTATAGATCTCGTGGTCATATCTACTCCTAAAGGGCACTTCGCTCATCGCCGGCTAGCCTCCACGACGGGTCTCTGGCTCTCCAAGTATGAAGCCTTGATGGAGAACTACCAGGCCCAGCCCTACGGCCTGTGAAACGCTGCCTCCAACTACGCGTACAATATACAACGCTGCTCGAATCTGTGTTTTGTACTTCGACCTCGGCCAAAGCCACACAACTTCGTCAACATGGTTCGGACTGAGGATTATCAGGAAGGATCGGTCCACATAGTTCAAGAGGGTGGCTCAAGCTCTTTGTCTGGCACCGCATCTAATGCCTCTATTCGCACCGAGCTCTAGAATCATGGTGATGAAGGCGTCGAATACGATCTGGATATCCCAGACCACGACCTGGGATACCTGTGATTCCCGTCCTTCCCACCAAGGCAAGGAGACTTGATCAATGTTGTCAGTAATGATGAACCACTGGCAGTTGGCGAGATGGAACAAGAAAGGCTGGCACGCAAAGCATGCAATATTGATCGGTTTAATCACCGACAAATCGAAGCTGAGGCGGAAGAGGAGGCCCGACGCAGAAGGGTCCAGCCACACGATCTTAACAACGCCTTTGATAGGGTGGGGGACAAGCAGGTCTTCAGGACTCCAAGCACCAACGTAGCCGTTGCTATGGCGACAATGCAACGACTACCCAACACCCTGGAAACTCAGGCAGTTCGTGATGATATACAAGCTTACCTGACAGCTGCCATGGCCCAGACCGCAGAAATTGTAAATCAAGCCCGGGCACCATCCGTATCAGTTGAATCAAGCCACATTTGCCAGTACTCAAGTCGCTCAGCCACCCAACCAACATGGCTCA
This sequence comes from Miscanthus floridulus, assembly GCF_019320115.1. Classification (NCBI taxonomy): domain Eukaryota; kingdom Viridiplantae; phylum Streptophyta; class Magnoliopsida; order Poales; family Poaceae; genus Miscanthus; species Miscanthus floridulus. Next base: position 101,278,844 of record NC_089597.1, read on the forward strand.
CACAACAACGACCCATCAGACAACCGTCAAGGCGGAAACGGTGGCCATGATGGTGGTCGGGATGACAACCGCCGTCGGGATGACAACCATCGTGACTTCCGAGATGACAACCGCCGAGACAACCGTGATAATCACCACGATAACCACGGTCGTAGGGATAATCGGGGGGCAACCGAGATCGCCATGATGGCAATAACGATCTCCACCATTACCTCAGAGAACGCGATCTGCGCGATCGCATCAACCAAAGAGCTAACGATCGTGCATCCCACGAAAGCTATCGCCGTATGGAATATGATACTACCCACGGCCCTCTGGGTTTGAAGCAGTTTACTCTGCATCTTCGCCAAGTCATATGGCCCAAGAACTTCAAGCTCGAAAAACTTTAGAAGTACGATGGCAAGGAGAACCCTGAATTATGGGTCATGCTCTATGAAACCGCATGCAGATCAGCCATGGCTGATGAGCACATCGTGTCTAACTACTTCCCAGTCGTTGTTGGTCATGCATGTCACCAATGGCTAGTCAGCTTGCCGGTGAACTACTTCGATTCCTGGCAAGAACTCAAGCAAGCTTTCATCGACAACTTCATTGCCACTTGCGAGCAACCCGGCAACAAATATGATCTGCAGCGGATTCGAGAAAGGAAAGATGAGCCACTACGCGAGTACATCCGACGTTTCTCGGAGATGCACATCAAGGTCCCATCAATCTCCAACAACGAGGCAATCGAGGCTTTCGTCACTGGTCTCCGCTTCCACGATGCCCTATGGGACAAGCTCCTCCACAAGAGACCCGAATCAGTCATAGTGCTCCTGGCCACTACCAAGAAATATGCGGATGCCGACGACATGAAAAAGATAATCATCGAAGAAGCAGCAAGGGTTCCACGCTCCGACCACCCTCCACACAGCGACAACTACCGCGGCAACCATGGTCGGAACAACAATTTTGATCGCCGCAACTAGCGCAACGACCCCTGTGACCACCGCGACCAGCGTAATCAGCGACGCAATCACCGTGACGATTACAGGGGCAAGCGGGCTCGAGAAGACGACGGTGAGGTCAACACCATTAGGAAAGGTGGCGGACGTCGCAACTACGAAGAAGACTATGCTAAAGCATTGAAAGGACCCTGCCAGCTCCACCCCAAGTCAAACCATACCATGGAGAATTGCCGCGTTCTCAAGTCTATCTACACGCGTCAACAGACTCTGGATATGTCCGACAAGCCTAACGATGTAGGGGAACAACGCAACAAGGACAACAATGATAAAGACGTAGATCCCCGTCATAAGTACGTCAAGCCAACCGATCGCGTCCACACCATCATTGGAGGCAAAGTGTCCATCGAGACCAAATGAGAACGCAAACTGCTCGCCCGTGCTTGCTTGAACGTGGCTAACACCGACAACCTCATCGCCAATCCATGACTCCCTCCTTGGTCTCACCGTGAAATCTCCTTCAGTAGAAAGGACCAATGGGCCACAATACCTAAGCCAGGACGTTTTCCTCTAGTCCTTGATCCTTGTATCAACAGGGTCTAGTTCGACAGAGTGCTGATTGATGGCGGCAGTTCCATCGATATACTGTTCAAGAACAGTTTGCCAGCTCTGAAGATAACCCTAGCTGATCTCAAGCCATACGAGGCACAGTTCTGGGGTGTTCTCCCTGGACAGAGCTCTACTCCTCTTGGGCAGATCATGCTACCTATGCAATTTGGTACCCCAGACCATTTCCACACCGACTACATCAACTTTGTGGTCGCCGACTTCAAAGGCACCTACCATGCTATCCTTGGTCGACTAGCGCTCACCAAGTTCATGGCCATACCTCACTACATGTATTTGGTGCTCAAGATGCCTACTGAGAAGGGGGTTCTAACTCTCAAGGGCAACATGTACGCAGCTTACACCTACGAGGATGACACCTTCAAAATAGCAGAGGCTCACGACCTCTCTATTTGCATGGCCGAGACCACGCTCGACGCCAAGAAGACCCTAGCCGACCACTTGGAGATCCTAGACCTCGAGGCCCCCTGCAAGAACGTCAAGTCTAAAGAGCACAAAATGATCCAGCTGGTCGATGGTGATCCTAGCAAAACGGCCCTTATCGGGGCCAACTTGGATCCTAAATAGGAAGACGCGCTCATCAGGTTCTTAAGGAGCAACGTGAGCGTGTTCACGTGAAAACCTGCTGACATGCCCGGTGTACCTCAGAACTTGATCGAGCACTCCTTAAATGTCGACCGCAAGGCCAAACCTATCAAGCAGAAGCTACGATGGTTCGCTCGTGACAAAAAGGAGGCGATTAGGGTAGAAGTTACATGGCTCTTGGCAGCCGGATTTATTAAAGAAGTGTATCATCCGGAGTAGTTAGCCAACCCGGTTCTTGTACGCAAAAAGAATAATGAATGGAGAATGTGCGTTGATTACACTGATCTCAACAAACACTGCCCTAAAGACCCCTTCGGCTTACCTCGCATAGACGAGGTCGTAGATTCAACGACCAGTTGCGAGCTGCTTTCCTTTCTTGATTGCTACTCTGGTTATCACCAGATCGCTCCCAAAAAGGACGACCAGATCAAGACATCTTTTATCATGCCTTTCGGTGCCTACTGCTACATGACCATGTCGTTCAGGCTCAAGAATGCTGGGGCTACCTACCAACGTGCTATACAGGCCTGCCTCAAAGATGAGATAAAGACGACCTCGTCGAGGCTTATGTTGATGATGTAGTTGTCAAAACCAAGGAAGCACATACCCTTGTTGACAACCTGGAACGCACCTTTGTAGCCCTTAACACATTCCAATGGAAATTAAACCCAAAGAAGTGCATCTTTGGTGTTCCTTCTGGCATACTACTTGGCAACGTCGTCAGTCATGACAGCATACGCCCTAACCCGGAGAAAGTCAAAGCTATCTTGGACATGAAGCCGCCCAAAAAGGTGAAGGATGTTTAGAAGCTTACCAGATGCATGGCCGCTCTTAGCCATTTCATATCAAGATTAGGCAAAAAAGGATTACCGTTCTTTAAACTACTCAAAGCATCTGAGAAGTTTGAGTGGTCAGAGGAAGCAGACGCTGCCTTTACACAGCTGAAACAATACCTTACGTCACCTCCAGTCCTCACTGCTCCTAGAAAAGATGAAACACTCCTGCTTTACATTGCGATGACTAATCGAGTGGTCTTCACTGCCATGGTGGTCGAGCGCGACGAGCCCGGCCATGTCTACAAGGTACAGCGACCAATCTATTTCATCAGTGAGGTACTCAACGAATCCAAGACCAGGTACCCACAGATTTAGAAATTGATCTACGCCATACTGATAACATCCCAAAAGTTGAAACATTACTTCGACGGATATCATGTGGTGGTCATGACTGAGTACCCTCTGCGAGACATCATTAGCAACAAGGATGCGAATGGGTGCATCGTCAAATGGGCAATGGAGCTATGCCCTTTCTCGTTGGAGTTTGCAAGCCGAAATACAATCAAGTCTCAGGCACTTGTCAATTTCATCGTCGAGTGGACAGACTTAAGCACACCTGCCCCTTAGGGGCCCGATGAGTATTGGAAGATGTACTTTGATGGCTCTCTCAACATCGACGGTGCAGGAGCAGGAGTCCTTTTCTTGTCACCATCCAAGGAGCAGCTTCGGTACATCCTCAGGATTCATTTCCCAGCATCTAATAACACCGCCGAGTACGAAGCATGCCTACATGGTTTGCGCATTGCGGTCGAGCTCAGTGTCAAACATCTCTATGTCTATGGAGACTCGGCTCTGGTCATCAACCAGCTCAACAAGGACTGGGACACGACCAGTGAAAAGATGGATGCGTACTACAAATCGATCAGAAAGCTGGAAGGCAAGTTCTACGGCATCGAGTACACACACGTGGTCCGAGACAAAAATCAAGCAGCAGATGTGCTATCAAAGTTAGGATCATCCCGAGCTAAAGTCCCACATGGCGTATTTGTTCAAGACTTGCTCGCGCCTTCCATCGAAGAGGAAGATCCCACAGTCGACAAGCCTCCAGACCAGCTTTTGGTGGCTACAGTTCTAGTGTCAAACACCATCGAACCACCTCCGATCACTAACAAGCCTGATTGGAGAGTACCTTTCATCAAGTACCTGATAGATGGTAGCGGTTACACCGATCGGACAAAAAATGAATGCCTGATGCGGCGCAGTAAGCAGTATCTGTTCATCGATAGCAAATTGTGGCGCAAGAACGCAAAGAAAGAAATCTTGATGAAGTGTATAACTCAGGAGGATGGCGAACATCTCCTAGACCAAATACACTCTGGTTCCCGCGGCAACCACGTGGCCTCCAGAACACTGGTTGGCAAGGCCTTCCGAGCAGGGTTTTATTGGCCGTCAGCTGTAGCCGATGCAGAGAAGCTAGTCCACCATTGTGAGGGTTGTCAATTCTTCGCCAAAAGAGTCCACGTACTAGCACACGAGATTTAGATAATACCAACCTCTTGGCCTTTCGCATGCTAGGGACTGGATATGATCGGGCCCTTCAAGCCAGCTCCTAGGAAATTTACATGTGTCTTTGTGCTGATCGACAAATTTTCTAAGTGGATAGAGTACATGCCTCTGGTATAGGCATCTTTAGAAAAAGCCATCACGTTCATCGACCAGGTCATCCACCGCTTCGGCATACCCAACAGCATCATCACTGATTTGGGTACTCAGTTCACCAGGAACGCTTTTTGGGACTTCTGCGATGAAAGGAGCATAGTGGTAAAATACGTCTCGGTGGCACACCCTAGAGCTAATGGACAGGTCGAGCGGGCAAACGGTATGATCTTGGACGCACTTAAGAAGAGGATGTATAGAGAAAACGACAAAGCTCCCGGACGATGGCTCAAAGAGTTACCAGCCGTGGTCTGGGGCCTCAGAACCCAGCCTAGTCGCAATACCGGCGTATCACCATACTTCATGGTTTATGGTGCTGAAGCAGTGCTCCCGGTAGATATAGCCTTCAGATCAGCACGGGTAGAGAACTTTGACGAGGACAAGGCCAATGAAGCAAGGGAGCTAGAAGTAGCTAGAAGTGAATAGTGCGGAAGAGAAGCGGCTCGATTCTTGTGTACGTACAGCCAAATATCTTGCTGTGTTGCGTAGGTACTACAACAAGAACGTTAAGGAGTGGTCCTTCGTGGTCGGGGACCTAGTCCTGAAGTGGAAGATGAATCAGGCTGGTGTCCACAAACTCGCAACTCCATGGGAAGGGCCCTTCATGATCAAGGAAGTTACACGACCTATGTCTTATAGGTTAGCTGACCTGGATGGTACGGACATACCCAATTCATGGCACATCGACAAGCTTAGGCATTTCTATGCTTAACTACTAAGATATATACTCCTCTTGTACTTTCAATTTAATTCAATAAAGCTACTATGATTTCTCCGACCACTCTAATGTGTTACTTCGAAGTCTACTGTTATTCTAACTCAACCAGTCAAAACCGACCACCATTCCTTCCCGGGATTTTGGAGTAGGCCCTGTCTCTGGTTCTTCCCAATGCGTGCATGGGATCTGCTCTCTACGCTACGGGTGATCGGCAGGTCTCCTCTGGTTTGACTTGTCTGCGTCTACGTGTGCACAGGCTACGCACCTCACACTCAGACCACATGGCAAACCAGGGTCGTACAAACCTTTCAGAATGATGTGTCGACTAAACTGGTACAACTAAACAGAACGCTAACATGTTCTCACTTGGTTACACCAACACAAGTTCCAAGCTTAAATACATTTTCCAAAAAAACAAACAAGCTTATGCTGATATACAGTTACATTATCACAAGCTTGCCTGAAAAGGTACAAGTTTACAATAACACAACTATATCCTTCTTCTATAGCTCTAGCCTATCCTGTTGGCTGGTCGGGGCATGCGACACCTACTACTCGTTGCTTCCGACATCCTGCTCGAGTCTCGGGGACTCTTGTACTCGTCGAGCTAAAGAGGATGGCCCCACCGATGCCTGGCTAGTCGAGACCACAGGCTTCGCCGGTTGGCTCACAACTGATGGCATTTCTAGCTAACTTGTTGATGGCGTACCCTATACAGGTTGTAACACCCTAAAATTAACTACTTTCTAAAAAGAGTAAAATAATTTTTGTTAATTGTTTTGTGCTCATAAAAACATAGGTAAAAGAAAACTTTCTTTAAATTAAATCCAACATAAGGGTAGCAACATGTTTGCGTATACATGCCGTTGCATTGATACTTTTGTGATGAGTGGTTTGAAAAATAAATTCAAATCTCAATCTTTAAAATATTGTTTTCAAGTAGTTTTTTTTAAAAGAATATGAAAACTTGCAAAAACAAAAGTTAGATAAGATGCCTTGTTTTCAAAATCCAAAGGCTTGGAAAAGGTTTTAAGGCGCGTTAGAACGATGTCTCTCTTTCCGGGAATCTTTCCGACCTTTGTCGGGATTAAATTCCTATTTCTTGAAGCCTTGTCTTTTTCCTCGATCAATCTAAAAGTCTTTTTCGGGAGCTAAAACCACTTTGGTTGTGTTCCTTATACTTCCATCTATCCCTATGAATTTTTCGGAGCTCAGAGATATTTTTCGTAGCCTAAATAGTAATTCCCGATTTTCTGTAATTACTTTAATTCCGAAAATCAATAATTAATAAATATCTTCACTTTCCAAAATCTCCAAACCCTACATATATATATATGCCGGCGTAGGCCTCGATGCGAGGATTTCAGAAGTACGGCCTGTTTCGCGAGCCGCCACTCCTATCACCGCAGATCGGACGCCGAAGTTCTCCACAACTAGGTTTCCGGTGAACTCTTCGGCGAGCTTTTCCGGCCACCTCGGACGTCTCCGCCGAAAACCGCCACCACAACAAGGTAGATCTCGTCGTTCTCTACACCGTAGCGTCCTTCTTTTATCGAATCTATCGCTGTTTGACCATTTCCCGTTCATTTTTCTTTCTCCAGCGAGGTAACCGGCGAACTTAACCATAGATTTCTCTGTTTCAGGCCATCTCCGGCCATGGCCGTGGCCCTCCTCGCCTAGGGCCTGGCGCCGCCACCCCTGGCCCTCACCCGCGTCGCGCGACCCCCAGCCCCCTGTCCTCAGCGTGCGAGCGACAGGCATGGCCGCCGCCTGCTGCCTGCGTGGCCTGGCCAGCCGCCGCTGCAGCCCTTTTCGCGCGTGGCGGGCTGCCAGACGCGCGGCCGCGTGCCGCCGCCGGCCTGCCAGGTCCCTCCGTCCCCTTCCCTGCGTGGAGCAACGCAGCAGCTTCCAGCCATGTATGTACGTTGTGTTCTGTTCGTTCCTGACGAAGATGAATGAACCAAGGTACAAGATGAACTATTTACGATTTTGCCATCCTTCTTTTAATCCCCGCCGTTTAATCGATTTAGCTCCGTTTCAGTCCGTTCTAGTTGCGTTAGTTTCGTGTCGTCGAGAACTACGCAGTAGCGCTATTAGTTTTCATATCACATGCTTATGAATTTATTTTATTAAAATATTAATTGTGTCTATAATTAATTAATCGTTGATTAATTAAAGTCGATTTAGTTTTAAATTTCGATTCGATTGCGTGAGTTTCATCGCAATGGGTGATACGTGTTCATGACGATGTGTTCCATGTTACCTTATTATGCTTTTATAATTAAATATTAAAATGATTAAGTATGCGTGCAAACAGTTTTATAATTAAGTAATATATGTTTCATATCTCGGCAATTCATGTATAATATTAATATGATTAATTGTTGATATTAATATTCTTTTCAATTATAAGTTTGGTTAGTTTAAACTCGTTGTATATATGATAAACTTGTATAGGTGCTCTCACATGCATTTTACTGTTGCAAAGTTTAAGTTTAACTTGCTTAATCTACGTGACAACATTTATAAATAAAACATGATTACTCTAACTCAGTTTCTAAATTAAAATATAATTTGACTAATGCTACGTGTTAGCAGTGCCGTTTAGCATGTCTTATATCTCAAAATTTTATAAGTTAAATGTTAATTTGTTTAATGGTTATGCAACTGGGTTTATAATTAAAAGCAACTTAGGTGAATACATCAGTCTTTCATAAATCACTATCATTATGATTAATATCGACATTAATACATTTTTAATTTATAGCATGCTTAGTTCAACTTTAACACATGATGCTTTCATATGGCTTTTGTCACATGTCCTTTAATCTTTCTAGTTAAATGTTTAAATGACTTAAATGATATGAGATATTTTTATAAATAAAATATAATTAGCTTTAACTCAACTTTTCAAATTGAATACGTTCTGAGTAACCTGAGTGGGTACTACTCACATAGTTTTTCTTAATTAACATGAATCAAGCTCGTAAATGTTTCTTTTGTAATATATATAAAACTGTTCGGTAGTTGTTTCTTCTTAACGATAGTTTCGTTATCGGCGTGTTCTACGCAGTGGCGTCAGTAGTTCTCATGTTACTCAAATGTGTTTTAGCAGTTAAAAAGTTAATTGTATTAATACTATCACTTGCATCGTTTTCGGAATATAAAGTCAATATAGGTTTTATACTACGCTCTTTCTTAAGCAATGAAACAAGTTGATTAATGAAAATATTTACATGTGTTTCTACAATTAAAATAAGTTAGATGGATAGGTTTTATTTTCCGTTGCTTCGATAGTCGCTTTTTCGTTGAATCACATATAGCGTGTCTTTTGCGTCTGTGTGTTCATAGCGATGCGTAGAATCGTATTTCAAACTCTTTTACTTATTTTTCTATGATTGGTGTATTGTTCTGATATAGTTGCAATTGTATGCTATGCATGTATGTGTATGGATGTTGTGTGGTGTTCTACGATTACGTCCAGTCGGTGAGATATACGTGGTGATCCAGAAGAAGAAGAAGAACGTTGAAGATTAAAGCTTACCGAAGGATCGGTATTTAAGGCAAGTGTACCAAAGGCCCCTTGTTACCTATGAACTATTACCATTCATATTCATGCATGTGTCTAAATTGAAATACCTTTAAGGACTTTACCTAGATGAATACTTGTACCACATATCCTTGTTACCTAGGGTTTGGGTATGCATTTTGGATAGATACTGCAGTGCTGAACATAGAATAATAGTTAAACATGATTAAAGACATTATGCAATATGATAACATGAAGCTTTGTAGCAACAGATAGGGGGCTAGAGTACGGGGTTGAGTACTCTAGTGCCTCTCCATAAGGACTTAATCCTGAAGCGGCAACCCAGGAGGTTCCGTACAACCCCGAGTGTCATATGGCTCTGACTTTAACCTGTTAACTAGATTGTACTAGCTCATCTGTAGCTCCAGTAAGGGTAAGAGGGTATCTTTCCTTTTTCTGCTAGGGTGTGTACCGTGCTGCGATGCCCACGTGTGCCACTCCTTTGTAGCTACGACTTGTTAGTGCAACTAGCTAAGGGTTTCATAGTGATACCCTGCCACACTTCCTGGGAAGAGGTGTAGTGGGCCTTGCAAACCCCGGCATTGGGAATCACGGCTCGGTGGGTAAAGATGTACAATTTCTGCAGAAATAATTAACCTGTTATAACAGCCGTGCTCACGGATATGAGCGGTCTGGATCCTTCAAGATTAGTGGTTACTGTGGATGGTGGATGGTTGGGAATTGAGATAAACTTGACTATACTTTAATATCATTTGGGAATTGGGATTGTTCATTAAAGTAGTGATTCAGGATGCTAAAATTTGATTAACTAAAATTGCGAACCGCAGTCAAACAGTGTCAAGCCTTTTTGAGCCTCATAGATCCCTTTGATATACTTGCTAAGCATGGTGAGCTTACACTTGCTTTACATCCAATAAAAAAATCCCGGATGGGTATCAGATTGCCAGTCTGGAGGAGTTAGGCTTGTGGTCAACCAGTCAGTCGTCCCTATGGATTTGGAGTCTTCGCCAGAAGATCGGAGTCGACTTTCCGCTGTCTATACTCTGAGGTTATTTTCCTTTTACTAAATACGTTATGTAATAAGTATTGTCTCTTGATATTATCCTGATTTATGGCTATATGTGAGATTTGACTTCCTGGGCTCACATATAGTGTGTACTTGGTTTTGTCTTTAAAACCGGGTGCGACAAAGTGGTATCAGAGCAATACTGACTGTAGGACGCAAGCCTAGTTAGCACTGGTTGTTTCTAAAAACCTATTTTACTATAAAACTATTTCTCCACCTCCTTGACTCATTGAATTGAATATTTCCAATCCTTGTCCTATTGTCTCCTCTCCTTGATAGCTTCCTTTGAGCTATACTTTCTTATCTCCTTGAGTTGTTGTTCTTGATCTCTTGCAAAACTTTCTAGTCTCACCTCTATTCAAATTTCCAAAGCCATGTTAAGAAGTTTTCCCCTAAGAATGCCTACCAAGTAGCTAGAAGGAACGATTAGTAACGCACTTGTATTTTGTGTTTGGATGGTTTGTCCTTATGTTATGGTTGAGTTGGATCTTTGTTATGAGTGCAATGAATTTGTGGGTTATGCTCACAATTTCATTAAAGGTTTAAAGTATAAGGGATAAGGAAATAAATAGTCTGGGTTCTCTTTCTCTTGTTTCCTGCTTTCTATCTTCTGGAGCAGTCTGACTTCTATGGCCTATGTCTCCAACCTCTGGGCAACCAAAAAATAATTCTGAGAAAATTCTGGGTGAAAGTAGACTTCAAGATCTTTCTTTTCCCGCAAGAGTCACCTTGATAGCATTTCTGGTATGGGAGATATGAAAATCACAAGGAGATACATATGTGCTGTCTGGAATCTGAATAGTTTCTGTTGAGCAAAGATTTCGACCAAGTTAACTGCAAAATCTGAAGAAGTGGTCTAAAAGAAAGTTGTGGGGAATTTTATAAGCTTTCCAACGGTTCAAGATGCAACTTTATTGGATAAATGGAACTCGAGATATGGATGTTTTTCTGCGCTGCTGTTTTCTATCTACGGGAAGGATCGATTTTTCTTATTCTTATCTATGTCCACAAGCTCTCTAGGATGTCAGAGGATGATAATACACCTTGAAGAAAGTTACATGTTGGATGTTGGTGCCCCTATCTCATCTCTTCTTAAGGGGGGTAGCCAAGCTAAGAGTGTTGTGAGTTGGTGAACCACATGGAGTTCGGATCCACGTCTAGATTGATCTTCGAGCTAGCTATGGTTGGGAGTTCGATCTTCACGTACCTAGGATATAGACGTATACAAAAGAGTTGCAAGAATGCTCAAGACTAAGATTAACTCTTAAAAACAATTGGATTGGTTTTGGTTTCTATTTAAAGCTCTTTCCTTGAAATGAAATCTTCAAAAGATGTTGGAAAATGAATTAACAACCTTTTGATTCAAGAACTTTAAAAAAAACTTCTTCAAAAGTTGATTTGAACTAAGTTCAAAAAGGGTTTAAGTTTGTTTTCTCATTTTCAAGTGTTGGTATTCGAAACTTAATTTCAAAAGTATTTCACCAAAGAATAAGAGTTGATTTGAAAAGAGTATTAGAGTTTAAAAGATTCAAAAAGTGTTGCTAAAGACTATATTTGAGACATTTCAAAAGTTTTGATTTGAGTTTTGAAAGACTCTTTTGCTCATTCAAAAGAAAACAATTTGATTTGAGCTGCTTCACTCAAGGCTCTAGTTTAAAAACAGATATTCATAAAAAGTTTGAAGTATCCGATTCCTAAAACTTCAAAAAGTTGAAAGTGAAATCAGATTTGAAAATCCACTTTGCTTTGAACTAAATTTCAAAAAGAGTAAAATGTATTCAGTTACTCTTCAAAGTGTTATTCTAAAAAACACTTTTGAACCATTTTATTCTAAAACACTTTGAAAATGACTCTAAAGTGTTTTTAAAATGGGTTGTTTGGAAAAGACCAGTTGAAAAAAAACAATTTGAGTTATCTTAGTTCAAATTTTATTTGAAAGGTGTTCAAAATGCTTTGAAGATATTTTACAAAAGTTTGAAATTTTTTGTTCAAAAGTTTGCAACAATTTGCATTTGGAAACTGAGCACTTTTGACTTTGAATTAGAATTATGTTTGATTTCTAAACAAAATTTGAAAAGAAAAGGTTTGAGTTGACTTCGAAAGTGTATTTCTAAAAGAGGTCTTCCAAAATGGTTCGAAAGGGTTGAAAATTATTTGATTTGATTCCCCAAAAGTCTTATTCCAAAAAGAACTTAAACATGTGTATTAAGTCTTTTGTTTGACTTCAAAAGAAAATGGGAATTGAAAACTTACTCTCTTTATTTCTAAAGTAGTTTTGAAATTGATTTGGTTTCATTTTAGAAATCCCAAAAGAGTTCATTCAAAATGATTTGAAAATAAAGTTTGAATGTTTCATTTGTTTTCTAAAATCTTAAAAATCCCTTGTTTGAAACATATTTCAAAAGAACCTGAGTTGATTTGTCTGCTCTCTATCTGAGATTTGATTATAAAGTCAAGTTTTCAAATGAGTTTGAAAAACAAAGCTTACTATGTTTACTTGAGTTTCCAATGATTAGAAAATGGTTGGGTTTATTTCAAAAACCTTAAAAACATTTATTCAAAAGAGTTTCAAAACATGGTTGAAATATTTTCCTAAATTCTAAGCATAAAACATATTTTGAAAGCTATTTCAAAAGGAGTTGAAAAAGAAAATTTGTTCGGTTTTGATTTGAAGACTTCCTTTTGAAAAGTAAAACATTTCAAAATGCATAAAAAAGAACCATAGAATTCAAAGTTCTAATTCAAACTAAGCAAGATCTTTTGGAAGCTTAACATATGGATAATAAGATTCATTGGAACTGAATTAAGAGAAGCAACAAGATCGGACTTAGAATAAGATGGAATAAGAATCTGCAAGAGTAGCCACATGATGAATTATCATACAACACAAGGTGAGTATCAAGATGGTGTTGCTCAATGAAGTGAAGAAGATCCCAAGTTCGAAGTATCCCTCTCTTCTTTGCTCTTCTTCTCCGAATCTCGGGGACGAGATTCATCTTAAGGGGGGTAGAATTGTAACACCCTAAAATTAACTACTTTCTAAAAAGAGTAAAATAATTTTTGTTAATTGTTTTGTGCTCATAAAAACATAGGTAAAAGAAAACTTTCTTTAAATTAAATCCAACATAAGGGTAGCAACATGTTTGCGCATACATGCCGTTGCATTGATACTTTTGTGATGAGTGGTTTGAAAAATAAATTCAAATCTCAATCTTTAAAATATTGTTTTCAAGTAGTTTTTTTAAAAGAATATGAAAACTTGCAAAAACAAAAGTTAGATAAGATGCCTTGTTTTCAAAATCCAAAGGCTTGGAAAAGGTTTTAAGGCGCGTTAGAACGATGTCTCTCTTTCCGGGAATCTTTCCGACCTTTGTCGGGATTAAATTCCTATTTCTTGAAGCCTTGTCTTTTTCCTCGATCAATCTAAAAGTCTTTTTCGGGAGCTAAAACCACTTTGGTTGTGTTCCTTATACTTCCATCTATCCCTACGAATTTTTCTGGAATTTTTCGGAGCTCAGAGATATTTTTCGTAGCCTAAATAGTAATTCCCGATTTTCTGTAATTACTTTAATTCCGAAAATCAATAATTAATAAATATCTTCACTTTCCAAAATCTCCAAACCCTACATATATATATATATATATGCGCCAGCATAGGCCTCGATGCGAGGATTTCAGAAGTACGGCCTGTTTCACGAGCCACCACTCCTATCACCGCAGATCGGACGCCGAAGTTCTCCACAACTAGGTTTCCGGTGAACTCTTCGGCGAGCTTTTCCGGCCACCTCGGACGTCTCCGGCGAAAACCGCCACCACAACAAGGTAGATCTCGTCGTTCTCTACACCGTAGCGTCCTTCTTTTATCGAATCTATCGCTGTTTGACTATTTCCCGTTCATTTTTCTTTCTCCAGCGAGGTAACCGGCGAACTTCACCATAGATTTCTCTGTTTCAGGCCATCTCCGGCCATGGCCGTGGCCCTCCTCGCCTAGGGCCTGGCGCCGCCGCCCCTGGCCCTCACCCACGCCGCGCGACCCCCAGCCCCCTGTCCTCAGCGCGCGAGCGGCAGGCATGGCCGCCGCCTGCTGCCTGCGTGGCCTGGCCAGCCGCCGCTGCTGCCCTTTTCGCGCGTGGCGGGCTGCCAGACGCGCGGCCGCGTGCCGCCGCCGGCCTGCCAGGTCCCTCCGTCCCCTTCCCTGCATGGAGCAACGCAGCAGCTTCCAGCCATGTATGTACGTTGTGTTCTGTTCGTTCCTGACGAAGATGAATGAACCAAGGTACAAGATGAACTATTTACGATTTTGCCATCCTTCTTTTAATCCCCGCCGTTTAATCGATTTAGCTCCGTTTCAGTCCGTTCTAGTTGCGTTAGTTTCGTGTCGTCGAGAACTACGCAGTAGCGCTATTAGTTTTCATATCACATGCTTATGAATTTATTTTATTAAAATATTAATTGTGTCTATAATTAATTAATCGTTGATTAATTAAAGTCGATTTAGTTTTAAATTTCGATTCGATTGCGTGAGTTTCATCGCAATGGGTGATACGTGTTCATGACGATGTGTTCCATGTTACCTTATTACGCTTTTATAATTAAATATTAAAATGATTAAGTATGCGTGCAAACAGTTTTATAATTAAGTAATATATGTTTCATATCTCGGCAATTCATGTATAATATTAATATGATTAATTGTTGATATTAATATTCTTTTCAATTATAAGTTTGGTTAGTTTAAACTCGTTGTATATATGATAAACTTGTATAGGTGCTCTCACATGCATTTTACTGCCGCAAAGTTTAAGTTTAACTTGCTTAATCTACGTGACAACATTTATAAATAAAACATGATTACTCTAACTCAGTTTCTAAATTAAAATATAATTTAACTAATGCTACGTGTTAGCAGTGCCGTTTAGCATGTCTTATATCTCAAAATTTTATAAGTTAAATGTTAATTTGTTTAATGGTTATGCAACTGGGTTTATAATTAAAAGCAACTTAGGTGAATACATCAGTCTTTCATAAATCACTATCATTATGATTAATATCGACATTAATACATTTTTAATTTATAGCATGCTTAGTTCAACTTTAACACATGATGCTTTCATATGGCTTTTGTCACATGTCCTTTAATCTTTCCAGTTAAATGTTTAAATGACTTAAATGATATGAGATATTTTTATAAATAAAATATAATTAGCTTTAACTCAACTTTTCAAATTGAATACGTTCTGAGTAACCTGAGTGGGTACTACTCACATAGTTTTTCTTAATTAACATGAATCGAGCTCGTAAATGTTTCTTTTGTAATATATATAAAACTATTCGGTAGTTGTTTCTTCTTAACGATAGTTTCGTTATCGGCGTGTTCTACGCAGTGGCATCAGTAGTTCTCATGTTACTCAAATGTGTTTTAGCAGTTAAAAAGTTAATTGTATTAATACTATCACTTGCATCGTTTTCGGAATATAAAGTCAATATAGGTTTTATACTACGCTCTTTCTTAAGCAATGAAACAAGTTGATTAATGAAAATATTTACATGTGTTTCTACAATTAAAATAAGTTAGATGGATAGGTTTTATTTTCCGTTGCTTCGATAGTCGATTTTTCATTGAATCACATATAGCGTGTCTTTTGCATCTGTGTGTTCATAGCGATGCGTAGAATCGTATTTCAAACTCTTTTACTTATTTTTCTATGATTGGTGTATTGTTCTGATATAGTTGCAATTGTATGCTATGCATGTATGTGTATGGATGTTGTGTGGTGTTCTACGATTACGTCCAGTCGGTGAGATATACGTGGTGATCCAGAAGAAGAAGAAGAACGTTGAAGATTAAAGCTTACCGAAGGATCGGTATTTAAGGCAAGTGTACCAAAGGCCCCTTGTTACCTATGAACTATTACCATTCATATTCATGCATGTGTCTAAATTGAAATACCTTTAAGGACTTTACCTAGATGAATACTTATACCACATATCCTTGTTACCTAGGGTTTGGGTATGCATTTTGGATAGATACTGCAGTGCTGAACATAGAATAATAGTTAAACATGATTAAAGACATTATGCAATATGATAACATGAAGCTTTGTAGCAATAGATAGGGGGCTAGAGTACGGGGTTGAGTACTCTAGTGCCTCTCCATAAGGACTTAATCCTGAAGCGGCAACCCAGGAGGTTCCGTACAACCCCGAGTGTCATATGGCTCTGACTTTAACCTGTTAACTAGATTGTACTAAGCTCATCTGTAGCTCCAGTAAGGGTAAGAGGGTATCTTTCCTTTTTTCTGCTAGGGTGTGTACCGTGCTGCGATGCCCACGTGTGCCACTCCTTTGTAGCTACGACTTGTTAGTGCAACTAGCTAAGGGTTTCATAGTGATACCCTGCCACACTTCCTGGGAAGACGTGTAGTGGGCCTTGCAAACCCCGGCATTGGGAATCATGGCTCGGTGGGTAAAGATGTACAATTTCTACAGAAATAATTAACCTGTTATAACAGCCGTGCTCACGGATATGAGCGGTCTGGATCCTTCAAGATTAGTGGTTGCTGTGGATGGTGGATGGTTGGGAATTAAGATAAACTTGACTATACTTTAATATCATTTGGGAATTGGGATTGTTCATTAAAGTAGTGATTCAGGATGCTAAAAATTGATTAACTAAAATTGCGAACCGCAGTCAAACAGTGTCAAGCCTTTTTGAGCCTCATAGATCCCTTTGATATACTTGCTAAGCATGGTGAGCTTACACTTGCTTTACATCCAATAAAAAAATCCTGGATGGGTATCAGATTGCCAGTCTAGAGGAGTTAGGCTTGTGGTCAACCAGTCAGTCGTCCCTGTGGATTTGGAGTCTTCGCTAGAAGATCGGAGTCGACTTTCCGCTGTCTATACTCTGAGGTTATTTTCCTTTTACTAAATACGTTATGTAATAAGTATTGTCTCTTGATATTATCCTAATTTATGGCTATATGTGAGATTTGACTTCCTGGGCTCACATATAGTGTGTACTTGGTTTTGTCTTTAAAACCGGGTGCGACACAGGTGCTGTCCCACCTCCACACAGGTTAATGTCGCCAATTATCTTTGAAGATAGGTCTAGCTAGGTCATCCGAAGCTCCTCAGCCTTGTCTGGATCTACCTCCTTCGGGTATCCAGCTTCCAGGCGCTTGAGATCGATCAGGGGGTAGTGGGCATGCACCATGCTTAGCACATGTGTGCCTGTGTACTCACTCGCCTCCTTCACGAACTCTTGGAACCATCCCCATGCCTTTCGGCATCTATCGACCAGTCCGAGCTGCAGCATCCTTGGCACTTCCTCTGTAAGCGCTGGGTCGATAAGGTTGAGGACGGGCAAAATGCCAGTTTCCACTTCCTGGCACTGGTCCTTCCATGTGTCCCGATCCTCGGTGATCTCTAGGCATCGCGCCTTCCAGCCGTCATGATCTTTCATCATGGTTTCCAGATGCTTCTTGGCACTGACTTTTAAAACTGCAAACCACACAAGACATTAAAATGTCATGCCATGACAAGATAAGGCGGGCAACAAAGTGAGCAAGGTGGTCTAGAACACTTACTTTTTAGGTCCTCCTTCATCTTGGCTGTGTGGTCCCAGAGTTGTGACTGGTCGTGCGCTAGTTTCTAATTGTCCTCCTTCAGACGACCACACTCTACGACCACATGGCTATTCTCCTCTTAGAGACGGACTACTTCGGCTTCTAAGCCTGCACTACAGCTGTGACTACCAATAATGCAACAACATGTGTCATGCACTCGTTGTGATAAAGTGACAACTTACTTGTATTTTCCTGCTCTTTGTTACTGAGCTGGACGACCAGGTTCTGTTTCTGCGCCTCTTGCTCCGTCCTCTCATGGTTGGCGGCTTCAAGTTGGTGGCGCAAGCGTTCCACCTCAGCCGCCAGTTCTTTATTGCTTGCTGTGATCCCCTCAATCTGGTCAAAGCACTTCTTTCGGTACCTTGTGGTCTTCATTAAGTCCTGCATGTAAAAAAGCTAAGTCAGACAGTTTGACTGGATAGCAGGATCAAGTGGTCAAGCAAAACATACCTGGACTTCCATCACCAGATGTTTTGCCGCTCGTTCAACTTTCATGGTCTCTTCGACCTCTAGGATTTCCTCATGCACAACCCATTGGTCGTTCCGCCAGCGCGACACATATACATGTTGTCATTTGTCCTGGGGACGGCCCAGGACCTCCTCTACTTCGTCCTCTTCGGCCTCTTCTTTGGGTAGCGGTGCTGGTCCGGAGTTTGCAGCTTCTGCGATCACTATGGCCTTCCCATGGGCCGTAGCATCAGCAAACGTGCTCTGTGCCACCTCCGGCTGCTGCTCCTCGGTTTGGTCTGTTACCCTTAGCGCTCAAGTGACCCCCTCAGCAGGGTTAGTACTCGGAGCACCTGTACTTGGCTCGGCTCTCCCCTCGACCACCTGCTCGGGGACTATTGTCTGGCCGCTCGTCTGCTGGGGTTCCGGCGGACTTTCTGCTATAGGTTCCTCCATAGCCGACTGCTGGGCAGTTTTCTCTGACACTGCTGGCGGAGCCACGCCTCTCCTGGCTAGTTGGTCAGGATTTTCGGTGGACGCCGACCTAATATATCCGAGATAAGTCCAGAAGACAATAGTATTCAATATAAATTATAAGCTTACATCAAGGTTACAAATACTTACAGCTTGGAAGCACGGAATGATGTGGCGAAGGCGCGTCTCTTCGGTCATGCCTACTCCACATGCTCTGCGGGTGCCACCTGGTCTCCCTCTACGACCAGCACCGGTGCCGGGGCTTGATGCTCGACCCCTTTGCCGCTTGTCCTCCGCACTACAGTGGTTGGCGATGCGGGTTTATTTGGCACAGAGGAGCCACCTTGCTCCATCGACTCCAGTTGCCTCCTCCTCTTTCGAGGGATGAGTCGAAAGATGTCTGCATCCTCTGTTTCATTGTCTGACAATGTAAAGATCGCCTGACGACGCTTGCTGGCCACCGGCCATTTACCAGAAGCTCTGGTCGCTGTCTCCTCCCCAACTCCGAGCACGGCCCAGTCGACGTCTTCGATCCCAGTGCTGGTCTAGGTGGTTGGGCCAGCAACTTGCGGCCAATCTACACCAAGGGGTGGAGACACGAACAATGTTGCTCTATCACGACCATTAATCTGGGAAACACAAAGGAGATAACACAGTAAGTTTCTGTTATAACATAAAACTACAGGTACAAGGCAGAATTATTTACCTTTGGGGGAGGTCGGGCGAGCTTGAAAGCGTGCTCGATGTCGCTCAATCTGACATAATTTGGATCAACTAAGTTAAATAGCTCTCCAATTCTGGCTTTGACTTCGATCTTGTCAAGCGCCTCTTGCCTGGTTCTCGTTGGGTCTACGCTACCCTAGTACTCGTAGCTAGGATGTACCTTCTTCTGGAAGGGCTGGATCCTTTGGCTGATGAAGTTTCCGACCACGCTCGGACCGTCCAGTTTCCACCACGGGATCATCCCAAGTAGTTCTTGGATCTGTTCCAAGTGCTCGGGCTTTTCTGACCAGCTGTTCTTCTTCTTCGGAATGAACCCCACGTCGCACAGTGTGATCATGTTTGGCTCTTCGTGGATGTAGAACCACTTCTTCTACCAGTCGTCCAGCGATGTGTTCCAAGGGCAGTGCAAGTACTGGGCCTTCATCCCGCCACGCAGATTGAGGTACACACCTCCGGCTATCTTCGAGCCGCCGCTTCCTTTCTTCCGCAGACAGAAAAGATGGCAAAAGAAGTCGAAATGGGGCTGGAAGCCACCATATGCTTTGCAAAGATGAATGAAGGTGGAGACAAGAAGAATCGAGTTGGGATGCATATTGCAAATCCCAATCTCGTAATACAAACAGAGCCCCTGAAGGAAAGGGTGCACTGGGACCCCAAAACCCCGCTTGAAGAAATCTTCGAAAACCACAATCTCACCTGGTTGTGGATCGGGGTACCCCTCGCCCTCTGGCACGTGCCATCCTGCGAGTTCCTTGTTGTGGAGTACTCCCATGATGACGAGGTCTTCGATGGTTTGCTCGTTGCTTCTTGACTTCCACCACTCCTTCGCCATGACTCCGGCTTTCTTCTAGGTGTCACTCTTCGCCATGAATCTGCCCTTGCTGATGAAGGTGGATACGGTGGAAGGGTGATTGGTGATGATTTCAGAGGTATTAGGGTTGGCAAGAGGAAGAAGAAGGCTGCGGCGGCGAATGGTAATGGGGATCAATAAAAAGTAACTTACCAGTTCTATATTGTAAATAACCAAGAGTTCTGCCGTTTCGTCTGCCTGAGATTCTTGGGAGACGTGCGCATGTGACGCAGACGGTTGTTTTCACAACCTCGAGATCTATGCCAATATATGCGCCTCTTTGTTATCAGTGTATGCGCCTCTTCGTTGCTAGTGTGAGAGAGCCCACACTGATGCACCTCCATACAGGTGCCAAGTGACTGTTTGCTTGAAAGGACAAGAAGGCAGTATGACATGCTATACCCGTCTACTTTTTTGACTAGACGTGTCAGATTGGACTTGATAGAGTAAGAAGATAAATAAATACACCAAATAATAGTACAAGTGGCATTTGTTTCTTCGCCGCATGTCTCGTGCTCAGGGATGGTCCAGACCACTATCGTGCTCGGGGACTGCCCAGACCACTATCGTGCTCGGGGACTGCCTAGACCACTACCGTGCTCGGGGACTGTCCAGACCACTACCGTGCTCGGGGACTGTCCCGACCACTACCGTGCTCGGGGACTGCTCCGACCACTACCATGCTCGGGGACTGTTTTGAACAACGCTCGGTGACTGCTTTCGTCGGCTACATGTGATGTGTACTTACATATAGTCGAGAGGCATTTATTTGGACCTTGCTACAAGGCTTATACTTCGCCTTCCAGCAAGCTCGGGGACTACATCGGTATGATGCACCTGCCGGTGCATCTCGTATTGGTTGTACAACGATTGGATTCTTGACTTCAGTGGAAATTCTTTTTAGACCCTGGCACCACGTGCCTACGTCACCTACTACTAGGCTCGGGGACTAAGTGGGCACACTTCACCTTGTGGTGAATGTGTTTATTTTATCGACCCCTACGCTTTGACTGATTGCCAGGATTATTACTGTCCAAGGGTCACTTACATTTCTTATCAGAAATACAAGTGGGCACACTTGATAAGGAAAGAAATATTTTTCTTTTTTCTTTAAGAGCACCATACATTCTTTGGACAACCGGAATCTTCGGCTATAATCATGGTCTACTACTCTCTGTTCTGATCAGAATGCTAGCGCATTTGATTGGTCAATGTTTCGATCAGTTGGAGATAACATGAAAACGGATTGCATTAGTCGAAGGAGATCGAACGGCGTGTCGCAGCATAATACATAGTGCTCGGGGACTAGCTGTGGGGGTATTAACCCCTATACCCTTACGGCTAGGCTTGGGCCGGCTCGGATCAGGGGGTCCGGTCCACTGGAAGACGACGTGCGGCCCGGCCAACCTGTTCAGAGTCCCGCGCAAGGAGTCAAAGCATATTTAAAGATCAAGCAAGATCCTGGTCGGTTAGAATAGGAATCCTTATCCGGCCACCTATGGCAATTGTAACTGGCTAGGATTAGTTTCCAGATCTGTAACCCTGCCCCCTGGACTATATAAGGTGGGCAGGGGACCCCTCTAAAAAACATCTCTCATTGACATACAACAATACAATCAGACACAGGACGTAGGTATTACGCCATCGCGGCGGATGAACCTGGATAAAACCTCGTGTCTGTCTTGCGTCACCGTCTTGTTTGTGGCTTGCACATCTGTCTGCCGACAATCTACTTGGGCATACCCCTAGGTAAACTGCCGACCATATTTCATCGACAGTATTCAATTGTATTATATTGCTAAGGAGAGCCTTATTGTGTATAGCAAACATGTGTAAACTTGTATGTCCTAAGCTCCTACCACACTGGTTTCATTAATTGCCTATAATAAGTGAAGGTTACTGTCTACTCTAGGTCATAGCCAGTTTTATGTCGACACTTCATGTAGGGCCATGCTATGTTCAATTGGTCACTGGTAAGCCTCTTTTGTGATGTGAGCCGGTGAGCCAGTGGGGTAGCACTGGCGAGATTCTGGCAAACTATGCGTGGATGAGATGAATCCATTTATCTAGCATAGAGCAGAGGTGCAGAGCACGCTGTGCGGGGTGCTGTAGCCTAGGACAGGGCAAGCGGGCGGGAAGATGTTGGCAGCAGGCCTAGGCGCGGTGGCTGCATGGAACGAAATGCCAGCGCGATGCTACTACATGCCTAGTGATTTTGATTTACAAGAATTTGTATTGGAACTAATGCTAAGGTGACACTAATGACAAGGAATTACTAATTCTAGAAGTAGAAACAATGTCCCCATAATGCTCTACTAATGATTCTAGACAAATAGCGGTACATCTTTTCATTGAACCATTAAATATGATATATTAGACTTATAATGTTTTATGTGTGGCTGTTGCATAATCTCTTCATCTTGGCTACTGCAGTGTGAGTGCTTCTCTGAATCTCTTATTTACTGAGAGCACTATGCACCAGCCTAAATTATTACTTTACCAAATCAAGTAATCTTGTGCCAACTCTATGTACAGTGTGCCATTCTAGTATTTTGAGGTACGGTTACAATGCCTCATGCATTTTGGTTTTAATTCATAAGTCTAATTTGGAGCTTTGGCGTACTCCCTGGAATGGTGATTGTCTACTAGTGCTAGCAGTAGGAGTCTAATACAAATATTTCAAAACATTTGTTTTCAGTTAAGGCCTATTGTGGTGTAGTGAGTTGACATAATTTTCATTTTGCCTTGATCTGTGATGCATGACCAATGTTCTTAATTAAACCTATCTGTGATAGGTAAAGGAATGCAAGAAAAAGGAGTGCAACAAGGCATCTAGACCTCTCAAGGGCACTGTAGGTATGTCCCTAAATTTACATTCATCAAACTGCGTACAAAACTAGTGACAAATTGTAAAAACCTAGTGACTAAATTCAGCATATAGAAATATATTTGGAAGACAAAACTAGTCTCTTGCTTACTGTTTCTAAACAAAGGTGTCTTGACCTTTTTACTGATATTTGTACTATTTTTAAGTTGAAAAGGAGCCTGATTGTCTAGTTAAAGAATAATAGTATTATTTTCAGATGCCGGGCCTCATTAGCAAGTAGTATTATTTTCAGATGTCGGGCCTCATTAGCAAGCAGAAGTTGTTTAGTTAAATTAAATCGGTTGGGTAATGAAATTTAGAGCACAAGCATCTTCCTTTTTTTCTCAGAGCACAAGCATCTGATGCTCACATGTATGGGTACAAGACTAGTTAAGCAGCAAGGTGCTAGTGGGGAGCAACTACGTCTTGTCCTTGAAGCTCTGAACCTGATCAGGAATTCACGGCAGTGCCCAGCAGTGATGCGGGCTTTGCCGATGAGGCTGTGATGTTGGCCCCGAACTTGAAATTTAGTAGTAACTTTAAGACCTGTTTATACTATATGGTTCCATTCACCAGAGTTTTGCTGAACCACAAATCCATCACCTTGTATTACTGTTTGAATTTTGAACATGAATCTTCACTGCCTCCTTTGTATTGAAGACATGTTTTACTTACTTGTGCAGCATGAAGGATGTTAGCAGCTCAATGGCAGTTGATCACAGTTGACAACATCAGGTTTGTCAACTCTCTATTCTTCGCATTACAGCAACAACATCAGCTCGACGGTCGCACTGAGCTTTATAGAATGCTTTGCATGTGTGTTGACAGTAGCACTAGATCAATAGCAGCATGTGCTATTTTTCTTATTTAGCCTTTGGTTTAATTTCTCTCTTGTTTAATTAATTAGAGCATTTATTAGCTGGCAGATTAGTAAGTTAAATCAATTAGAGCATTTAGTGGCCGGCAGATTAGTAAGTTAAATCCATTATTTCTTTGCTTCCAATGATGTATTATTGTCGAAGTGATATTTATGTACATGTATTTCAGGGAATTAGGCCTTCTCTATTTTGAGAATAACACTTTATATCTTACAAAGTAATACACAATTTTACTACTATAGAAATGATGATTTCATCTTGTTCCAGAACGATTTGATTGGGGTTGGTTGTTTAGTTCCTCATTGGTTGTGATGTACAAGACAAATTGGATGTACAAGACAAATTCATTTGGTGCAACCGAGATCCTGGAGGTGCTCAAGAACTGGTCGGAGAGGAGCATCCAAGTCATCGTCGTCACCGACGGCGAGCGCATCCTTGGCCTCGGGGATCTCGGTTGCCAGGGGATGGGAATTCCTGTTGGCAAGCTCTCCCTCTACACTGCCCTCAGAGGTGTTCGCCCCTCAGCTGTAAGCGCTACTCACAATGCCCCTTCTTTAGTGTTATTACTCCTAATAAACTTGTACTGCTGGACCGCTAGAATTGGAATCGATTTGTTGTTTTCTTTTTTTCCACTTCTCTAAAGATGGAAAAGATTACTCTGCTGCAGTGCCTGCCGATCGATGTCGGCACCAACAATGAGACCTTGCTCAACGACGAGTTCTACATCGGCCTCCGCCAGAAATGTGCCACCGGTGAGGTCAGCCACTGATCTGATCAGCAAGGCTGTTCTGTTCACCACCTGCAGCTGCACTTGGTGAATTTGTTGTAATCGATCTCTTGTCTGGAATCTGGATTGAGATGTGTTTTCTGTATTGATGGTTCATACAGGAGTACCATGAACTTCTCGAAGAGTTCATGACCGCCGTCAAGCAAAACTACGGCGAGATGGTCCTCACCCAGGTCAGTCTTAGTCGTCGGTCACAGTGGACCAGTCATAGACACTACCATACTTGTTGGTTTTTGCCTTTTTGCCGCCAGCCTTTCTCTATGTGCCTGCCGAGACTCCTGAATCTGAAATGCGATGTTCTTGTTGACCTATGACGTGCAGTTCGAAGACTTCGCGAACCACAACGCTTTTGACCTGCTAGAGAAGTACAGGGAGAGCCATCTTGTCTTCAACGATGATATCCAGGTAGCTTATGCAGCTCTGTGTGTTGACAGCAGCACCATGGTCCATTGGTCCATGGATGCCAAGTTCAGAAACAGGGGGTGCTGCCTGTTTTGTACTCGTCACAGGGAGTGTTGCCTGTTTCGTACTCGTCCTTTTCTTTCTATACTATGCCGATGAATGAACAAAAAACGATGCAGGTGTAATTGTTGCAGGGAACGGCCTCCATGGTCCTGGCAGGCCTCCTGGCGGCGCTCAAGGTGGTCGGCGAGATGCTTGCAGACCACACTTACCTGTTCCTCGGTGTCGGCGAGGTCAGTTGCGATTACATGGTTTGATCAACATTATATACTGCAGCAGTGTTAATTACCTTACCTCTTCTTTCTCAAAGTTTTGGATCACGCACGGGCTGCTTTTCTTGGTGAAATTGACATGCTTTTGTTGTATGCTTGCAGGCCGGGACCAGCATTGCCGAGCTCATTGCTCTCGAGATGTCAAAACAGACTGGGTCTCCAATCGAGGAGTGTCGCCCGAAGATGTGGCTGATGGACTCCAAGGGCCTGATCGTGGCATCGCGGATAGACTCGCTGCAGGCGTTTAAGAAGCCGTGGGCGCACGAGCACGAGCCCGTGGCGATGCTGCTGGAGGCAGTGCAGTCGCTGAAGCTGACGATGCTGATCGGCACCTCGGGCAAGGGTGCTACCTTCACCCAGGATGTGGTGGAAGCCATGGGTGCCCTGAACGAGAAGCTCATGATCTTCGCGCTGTCGAACCCGATGTCGCACTCTGACTGCACGATGGAGCAGGCCTACACGTGGACGCAGGGCCATGTGGTGTTCACGAGCGGTAGCCCGTTCCCGATAGTGGAGCTAGATGGGAAGACGCTGGTGCCAGGCCAGTCCAACAACGCCTACATCTTCCCCGGGTTCGGCCTCGACGTTGTCATCTCAGGCGCCATCCACGTCAGCGACGACATGCTGCTGGCTGCCTCCGAGGCGCTGGCGGAGCAGGTGATGGAGGAGCACTTCGCCAAGGGCCTCATCTTCCCGCCCTTCACCAACATCCGCGCCATCTCGGCCTGCATTGCCGCCAAGGTGGCCGCCAAGGCCTACGAGCTCGGCCTCGCCAGCCGCCTGCCACACCCTGATGACCTCATCAAGTATGCAGAGAGCTGCATGTACACCCCCACCTACCGCAGCTACCGGTAAGGATCAGGACCATGGCTTGGGGGGCTGCGGCCGGCGCAAAGGAAAGGAAACGGGTGAATTATTATTACAGACAGACTACAGAGTGATGAGTGAATAAAAAGTTGAGCTGATGATTATTGCAGCTAGAGGAGTGAGTTTACATATATACGTTGATTTCTACTGTATTTCATCTTGTTCCATACTGATGTACAAGACAAATTCATTTAGTGTTTGACTTTGATGGATGTGATGTACAAGACAAACTGGATGTTATATGATTGAGCTGCTTGTGATATGTGTTTGTGTATCTTCATGTGACATGTGGACACTATATGAGCATTGAATATCGTTTTGATATGTGCTAAAAATTGTATTTTTTCCATATTAAATTGTTTTGTTGAACAGTCTGTCGCTGTAAATGTATGGAGTGTTGGATGATCTGACGGTGAATGTGTGGTAACAGATTATCTGTCGCTAAAGAGTGGCAACAGGCTATCTGTCGCTGTAAATATTCACTGCAACAGACTATCTATCGCTAAAAGTACCATCTGACGCTAAAGATTTTTAGCGATAGGACTTACAGCGTCTGCGTAAGTCTGTGGCTGTAACTTTTTAGCGTCAGTTCGTCTGTCGCTGTAGCCGCTTTTAGCGTCAGATCGTCCATCGCTAATCTTGGTGTTGTGGTGTAGTGACAAAACAAAACCGTGGAGCTAGTGCTTAAGTATTTTAGTTAAATCGTAAATGCCAAGATGACATTGTCTTCTTCCTTTTAGTCTTAGAAGGTCCAGAGCTCGGATTCGATGTTTGAGCTCCCAAAACTCTGGTTAACACTATTCACTTCCCCAAAATTAAAGTTGCACTCTTATCTACACTATTTGCTCATCCTTTTACATAAGCACTATACATACGTTATATTTTGTTTTTGTTTACCGAAATTGCTTTCCGTTTCATGTGTGTTTTAACTTGTTAAAATTTGAAAACTCATTTTGCTAAATCCCCCGAGGCCTTAACCAAGGTGCTAAGCAAGTTCGTAACACCAGAGGTGTTACACTGTAGTAATATGAGTGGCCTTAGGAGTAAGAGTTTAGGGTGGTTATCAAATGTGTAGGGTACTACAACTCTATAAGGATACCCTGCGCGTTGTTGTGGGACTAGAAATAAAATTGTTTCATGTACGAGTTAAACCTACATATTCTTACATCCATTCTTATAAAAAATGGTCAAGGCAGTGAAAGAAGCCAATAAAAAATTAACAAAAGTAGATCGAATTATAAGATGATAGAACAACAAAACAAATGGTAATATATGAATGCATTCTATAATTTTTACATATTGAAGGTAGTAATTGCGCTAGTGGAGATGGCATGCAGAGTTTGCAATAAAGGTTAAAAGATAGTCAGATGACATGGCTATTTGTGGGAAAGGGTGTGGATAGTTAGTGGGAGATGATGTGGATGACTTGCATATTGAGATAGAACTTGTAGTGAGGATTAACTTTATAAGAGATATAGATTATTAGGCTATTGCGAGACCAAGTTTTATGGGACTTTCAATCTCATTAAATGAAATGTGACATGCAAAAAAGTGCATGAAACTTAATGAGGGTAGACAAGAGTTGAGTTTCATACTTTTATTAAGCCAGTCTCAGTGGGGTTTCATCTCACTGTTTCCAAGAATCCAATGTGTTGGAAACTATGTACACAAGTTTCATCCCCATAAAACTCATTTCATCCCACATGAAACTTTTATCATATCTCTTTATCAATACTATGCCACATCGGCTTATTAATGCTCGTGAAACCCCCATTGAAACTAGTCCTAGGATGAAACCTTTTGCACACAGCTATCAAGGGTGTTGAAACGGGAATGAAACCCCAAGAAGAGAGATTCATTTCATCCCCACACCTTTTGATCTCAACATCATGCAAACAATTAAATGCTATATATGGCTAGTCAATAAAACTGTGCATTAGGAGGAGCTATGTCATGCATTAATCTAATCCTCTGAAGATGATGTGGAACTCATGGAATTCGCACAATGAAACACTATAGTGAGAATTGGCCTAAGATACACCAAATGGTGGGTCAGATCACACATATACACGATTAGATTTAATTCCATGGTAGAATAAGTCCAATAATTCGACACATATATTGGGAGTTAGTTCATGATTAGATCAGTTTAGAACGCAACAATTTTGCAACATTATTTCATACAGGTCGCCACACTGATCTTTTTTTTGTTTGAAACTTTACCACACTGATGACTGATCTTTCGTAAGCTCAGATCATTGAGTTGACATTACAAACATGAACATGGATAGCACTGCTGCAAAAGTTTCTGTGATTTCGAAAGGGGTGGGGTAGTATAAAAGCAAACAAGGAGAATCACTTGCACGTTGGGCGTCTGAAAACCTGCCCTGACTTGGCAGAATGCGGCGATCCCGTTGCAGCCTTGCCCATGTGTATTTTCTTTTTTTTTCTATCCTCTCTCCATCACCTCCACACCTCTCTGGTCTCTGCTGCAAGAAGCTACCGATCAAATCCTTTCCTATCATTGCAAATCTCTCTCTCTCTCTCTCTCTCTCTCAACATGCATGTATGCGTCACGGCCTCACGGGCAAGGGCAAGCATCGTCTCGTTTACTTTCATCAAGATGATATAATATATATGGTTATGTGTTGATATATATGGTAGTATACGTGTGCAACATTATTTCGTACGTATAGAATGAACTCACATGTGAAATAAACTTCTATTCGTACGTGTGGTACCGACATGCTGAAGTCAGCACTTTTCCTTCACTGATCATGCATGCATCTCTACATTTCACTAACTTCTGATTAAAAGGAAAGCTAAGGCTCCATCGATCAAACACCATGCATGTGTGCACACTGATCATCATACACGATCGTTGATACAGAACACTCATGCACGCATTGTATAAACTTGGATGATACAATAAAACACTCATGCATGCATTGTATCATCATACGATCGTTGATACAAAACCGTGCTTCCGATCGAGAGATTGTTGGAGAACGGCCCGTACGTTCTAAAAGAGTAGATGGTCGAGCATGCATCGTGTGTGTTGCTGGTGTTGGTGACATAATTTGGACGACGAAGCAATTGAAATGGTGAATAGGGAGAGAAAGACAACCGGATCCAGCCGGGGTTCGATCGGGTTACCATATCCATATAGCTAGCGTACCAGAAGACATGCAAGGGTACGTTACCTGTGTCATTTTCGCATGTTACTTTCTCACAAGGATATCCCGCGACAACCCATGTGCCATGGCACGCTCTTCTAAACGGCAGCTGCTAGCACATCTCTGCGGGGAAACAGGCCAGTGACGAGGTGTGCTGCTTTAACAACTGTCGCTAGTGTTGGCGGTGCACCATGCATGGTGTAGACGTGTAGTGGATCGGAATCGATGATATTTATAGTCAAGTTTCTTTGTTACTTGCATGTACAATTAATCAGGATCTGTCTGATATTACACACCCATGCACCCAACATATAACTACATACATTAAATTACTGATTTGGTACTTTTTAAGCACCATCATCATGTGAGAAGGATGCATTGTTTGTGTCGAAAGAACGCAGTGCATGCGCATACACAGAAAAGAGAGAATTAGGGCTCGCTTGAGAGGAGACGCTAGGGGCCCACGTACTGGTGGGTCAGGATCCCTGCATGCAGTGGACAGGCAGCTAGCGCCTCACGCAAGCAGCCCAGGCCATGCCAAACAGCATCTATCCCATCTTTTAGCAAGGCAGGCACTCCACCTTGCACGCCGCCGCTTGCACTCCTGTATGGAGTATATATATACTGTGTGTGTCACCGTATGTCCGTATATATGCACCGCTCCTTACACAAAAGGTACACAGATCGACACGGGAGCATGCTAGCCCACTGCAGATGTATGTATGTATGCTCTCAGATCTGTATATAAAGTCCTGTTCTCTCACAACAAATCAGCCGGAACAGTGTTTCAGCTTGTTTTTTCAGCGAAGCGAACGGGGCTTATATATAACAGCTATATAAATTTTGCTGTTGGATATCATGACTTCCACGGTTTTAGCTAGTAGACACAACATTTCTTTATTTGATAATGAGTTAATGACACTTTTCGTACCCAAAATTGGCCAATCCTAGGCATTCTAGAAAGACCGGTTAACATTGTCAAATTTCAAATTCGACTTCATCATTGCATTCATTTCATCGAGAAAATTGAAATGCACATATAGAACAGCCAGTTTGAAGTTTGGATGAGAGAATTATAGCTTCAGAAAGTTTCAAACCCGTGGAAATTAACTGGCCTGGCCGATTTCCAATGGAAGCCTAAAACCAGGTTCGAGGTGTATTTTCGCATAGATTCTATAAGTGTTTTTACTCACAATAGGACGAGTCCACCCCATTATATAAGTATAAAGGGCGACATCCGATTGAGGGCATCCAACCGCATCCATGAATACAAATCTACTTTTTTATCTTCTAAAACTAACCAAACTTGTTAGACAATAAAATGGCCCTAATAAGCACTACTCAAGGTTAGTCTAACAAGAGCACCGTTAAACAATTCTAGTAGCAAAACTAACAACTAACAAAACAAGTAGAACAAGTAGCACGGCTAAGTGAACGAGATCCTACAGAAGTCTAGTGAGCTAAGGTAAAACAACAAGCTAACACACTAGAACAAAGCAATTACACTAGCAAGATGAATAGCACAATGTAAGGAGCTAGTGTAGAGGGGATCGAACGACGCAAGAGGGTGACACAAGATATATCCATGAGGTTTGGTAGCTTGCCGACTACCTAGACCGGCCTATTGAGGTGTGTCTAAGGTCGCTCCTCCGCAAGGACTCCACCCTGATGAAAGGATCTAGATGGCTAGAGGGAGAGGGGCATGAATAGGCTATAAAAATTATGCTTCAATGACAAAGACAACAGACAAAGGCAATTGGTATAAAAACAATACTAACAGCCACTAAGCCTAGCCTAACTCACACAAACCAAGCCTCTTAAACAATACTAGTAGCAAAGTTACCGCTACTACTAAAGCACTCAAACTAACAAGTGGCTAGCAACTACAACAAGTTGAACTACACAAAGAAACTAAACTAGCTACTCTACTCAACTAGTCAGGATACCTCTACACTACACAAGCAATTACAACTACACAAGCTTAAGTACAAGTGTAGATGAGCAAACCACCAGGAAAAGTGAGACACAAGATTTATCCCCGGTGTTCAGTTGCTTGTTGGTAGCCTACATCATCGTTGAGGCTCTTGGCTTCATCTTTATTTGCAGCAACTCCTACCTCTTATTTTTACAAAGAGGATTGATCAAAATTCTCATTGACATACTCCTTTTTAGGCATAAACTTGGTTCAGAGCTAACCAGACTTATTTTTTATAGGCCAATTCATCAAATCAGCCTTTTGCTTGGTATGCTCATAGGTCGGTCAAAAGTTAATTGTGATTGCACGTCCTTGCTGAAATTCTTTATTTTATTGGTCTTCTAGATCCCATTAACTGGTTGCCTTGGTTTATAGGTGCACGAGGGTCTTGGATCAACCTTAATTAGGATGATTTGAGAAATCGATCTTGTTGTTTTTTGTTGTTTATTAATGCCCTGGACAGTAGCAATACCATCTCTCTCTCTCTCTCCCTCCCTCCCTCCCCCTCTCTCTCTCTCTCTCTCTCTCTCTCTCTCTCCCGAGCCCGGAAGACTTGATGAAGCCTCACAAGTTCTGCTTGAGGACAAGTTGATGAGCTCCGGTGACACCGTTTCACACCACTGGCTGAGCTCCGACGTCTTCAGGCTCTCTTTTGTTGTTTTTTCTTCTTCTTTCTTTTTTGTTGTTGTGTAGGCTAGCTAGGTTGGCACCGCCCATCAGTCTTATTGGATCAATACGGCACAGTCAACCTTACCTAGTGCCATATCTAAGCCTCAAGTCGAACGTGCCAGACAGCATGGCACCAGTGGCAGATCCAGGATTGAAAACCTATGGGGCCAAACTTGTTAATTTTAGATAAATTGACATCTTCATATATATAATTACAAAATTTATAAGAGGTATAAACCTATTTTGGCAAAAGTTGTGGGGTCAGGTGGCCCCACAGCTATCCGTCCTATATGTCGGTTCTTACCGAACCGTCTGTTTGGTCATCTATGTTTTTCAATTGCCTAACCTAAAACGCGCTTGCAAAGTCCTTTCATAACACATATGTGGTTGCCGAGCTAGCATTCTAGTTGGCGGAACCATGCATGGAGGCACGTCAGAACGCGGGATGCCTCACTGCCCGTACGTGACCAGAGAAAAGTTGCACGCAGGCAGGCACGTACAGAACAGTGAGGGCTAGAAGGAGGATGAGCAGCGATCCATGCATGACTCTGCTAGCTAGCTCGGAGGTACGGTGTACAGCCATTGGCGGACGTACGGGGGGGGGGGCTGGGGGGGGCTGCAGCCCCCCCTGTGGGCTGCAAAAAATTTTTTAACAGGCTTTAGCCCAGCCCAAAACTCACGGCCAGCAGAGGCGCAGAGCAGACGGCCTCACGGTCTCACGGAGTCACGGCCTCACGCAGAGCAGACGCATCGCTGCAGCGCCGCTTCTGGCTTCTCCTCGCGCAGGCGCAGCATCGCGCCCCGCCGCCGCCCGCCGCGCCTCCTCGCGGGCTCGCGGCTCGCCTGCTCGCGCGTCGCGCCTCCTCTTGCTCCTCGCCCCCTCGCGGCCTCGCCCCCCTCCCGCCCCCTCTGCTCTGCACATCGGCCAGCGGCCCAGCGCCCAGCGACAGCGAGGACGGGCACCGCCGCGCTGGGCGGCCGGAGCCAGCAGCGTGCAGCCGGCAGCCTGCAGCCAGCGAGGACGGGCGTCGGCGTCGCAGTGGTGGTGGTTGCCCTCGTCGTCTCCCTCTGCTTCATCGTCAGCCGTCTGCCCGTCTCACGGGGACGACACAGTTGGGTGGCGGCTCCCAGCTCGCTTCAGGTAATAAGCTCAACTACTGCTTCGTAGCCAGATGTTGTGGTAGACTGATGCAGGATCCGATTGTAGCTTGTGGTAGACAGGCTGACAGGTTGAGAATTTTTTTCAGTCAGTGATCCGATTGGTTTTACTTTGCAGTTGTAGAATGGAAAAAAATTTTTGCTAAGAAAGATGCTTCTACTTCTACTCAAGAGAGTCGGGTTGTGCAAAAAAGACCCCGCATTGAGCTTGATATGAATGATATAGTTGCTGATCCAGGTCTTAGAAAGCCAATTGATGAATTCCACCATGATATTAGGGATGATGCTAGGAGAGCATATTTACAGATGAGTCCATATCAACCAAATTGTGAGTATGAAAGAACAGCGGGTAAAACTCAAACTAGAGGTTTTGTTAAATCATGGTTTACTCAATTTGATTGGTTAGAGTACAGTCCTGCCAAGGATGCAGCCTATTGCTTTTATTGCTACCTCTTTAAGCCACCACCAGCAAGCAATTTTGTTGATAATGAGACATTCACCAGAGTAGGGTTCAAAAATTGGAAAAAGGGAAAGGCTTCTTTGCTGAAGCATACTCAATCAATTGATGGCTACCATAGTGCAGCAAGAAAACGAGCAAATGATTTCAAAAATCAAAGGCAAAGTGTAGAACATGTGTGGGCAGTAACAACTGCAGCAGAAGAGGAGGCATATAAAGCTCGTTTAACTATAATGTTAGGCATTGCTAGATTTCTTCTTTTGCAAGCTCTGGCATTTCGTGGGCATGATGAGTCTAAAACATCTAAAAATAAAGGGAACTTTTTGGAGATGCTTGATTGGTATAGAAAGAAGGATCCTAAGGCTGCACTTGTGATAGCTGAGAATGCTCCAGGGAATAATCAAATGAATTGTCCAACAATTCAAAAAGATTTGGTAAGGGCTTGTGCAGAGGAGACAAGTGAATTAATTAAGAGTGAAATTGGAGATCGTTGGTTTGCGGTGCTTGTTGATGAGGCTCGTGATGCATCAATTAAGGAACAAATGGCCGTGGTTGTGAGGTATATATCATCTATTCGTGTATTTCATTTCTTTTGTTTTGTGGCTTCCAATTAACACTATGTTTCCTTTTGTTTTATAGGTTTGTCAATGATAAAGGAAGTGTGATTGAGAGGTTCCTTGGCCTACAACATGTTTCTGACACCACATCATCTTCACTGAAGGAAGCATTGGTTTCTATGCTTGCAAGATACGGGTTATCTATAGCCAAGGTTAGAGGACAGGGATACGATGGAGCTTCAAACATGAGAGGGCAGTTTCATGGGTTACAAAGGCTGGTATTGAATGAAAACCCTTTTGCTTTTTACATCCACTGTTTTGCTCATCAATTGCAGCTTGTGGTAGTTGCTGTAGCCAGATGTTGTGCTTCAACTGATGATTTCTTCAATTATGTCACTTCAGTTGTCAATACTGTTAGTGCTTCTTGCAAGAGAAAAGATCAACTTCTCCAAAAACACCATGATACTCTTGTTCAGCAATTAGATAGTGGTGAAATATCTCCTGGGAGAGGGAAAAACCAAGAAACTAGTCTTGCTAGGCCTGGTGATACACGATGGGGTACACATCACAAAACATTAGTACGTCTTATGCTCATGTGGGAACCTGTGCTTGAGGTGTTAGAGAATATTAGTGATGATGGTACTGATGGGGAAAAAAACTATAGCATCTGGATTGATAGAAAAAATGGAGTCATTTCAATTTATGTTCATATTGCATCTGATGATTAGAGTATTGGGGATAACTCAAGACCTATCACAATGTTTGCAAAAGAAAAATCAAAACATTGTTCGTGCAATAGGATTGATTGGTTCTGTGATGAGAAATATAAATGCCATGAGGGAAAATGGTTGGGATGATCTTTTAGAGA
Organism: Miscanthus floridulus; assembly: GCF_019320115.1. Classification (NCBI taxonomy): domain Eukaryota; kingdom Viridiplantae; phylum Streptophyta; class Magnoliopsida; order Poales; family Poaceae; genus Miscanthus; species Miscanthus floridulus. The sequence continues at coordinate 101,313,939 of NC_089597.1, forward strand.
AGACAAAAGCCTTTGCTGCCAAACACAATATAGACATTCCTAATATGGAAGATATGATACCAATGAGAGGTCGTTCAAAATGTCGTGGAGCCAAATATGTGACCTGCTACCATCATATTCATCATGGGATTTTCAATGTTGTCCTTGATCAAATAATTTGTGAGTTGAACAATCGATTTCCAGAAAGATCAACTCGACTATTGAGATGTGTTGCTTGTCTTGATCCGACAAATGAGTTTGCCAACTTTGAGATAGAGAAATTAGTTGAGCTTGCTAAGATTTATTATGCTGACTTTAGTGATTATGAATGTGAAAAGCTAAGAACTGAGCTTGAAAATTTCATGGATGAAGTCAAACATGATGAAGAATTTTGCTCTTGTATTGATCTTGGTGGCCTTGCTGAGAAGATGGTTAAAACTGATAGACATACATATTTTCCTTTGGTGTATCGCCTCATTGAGCTTGCATTGATATTGCCCGTGGCAACAGCAACAGTTGAAAGAGCCTTCTCTGCTATGAATATTATCAAGACCGACAGGAGGAATAAAATGAATGATGATTGAATGAATAATAGCATGATATGCTATATTGAGCGGGATTTGTTTGCATCCATTGAAGATGATAAAATTTTAAAGCGCTTTCAAGGCTTAAGAAACCGTAAGATAAACTTGCCACCTAAGGTCCCAAGGTGCGTATTGTTTTAGAGCTTTTCTTTGTATTTGTTATCTTGGTTATTGAAGAAGTGTTTGACATTTAAAAATTATGTAGCATTGAGCGTGGCGGTTCAAGTGGTGTGAATTCTTGAAGATGGAAGACTCCTTGTATTTGGTACTTTTCTATGCTTATTATCATAATTCTATGTATCTTTGACTTTGAGCACTTTGAATCAATTATCTAATTCTATGCTTATTAGTGTACTGTGTCCAGCGAGCAAATTTTTTTTGGCCTATGTTGTTTAGCCCCCCCCCCCTCTGGTCCGTTTCTGGATCCGCCACTGTGTACAGCTGCAGAGCGATAAAAAAGATGCCAGCTTTTACGGATGTGAAGCAAAAGAATATGCTCAGGGCATGCGCGTGCTTGTGCGTGCATCCCTGGCACTAGCATGGCCCATGACACATTGACACGTACATACGTCGTATACCTCAGGTCGATTGTTCCAAAACCGGAAACTCACGACTGCATATCCAAATCATGAATTTACAGAGATACAGTGAGCACGTAGCACATTCTTGTACGTAACACGGTTGTGCTCGACGCTACGACTACGAACACCGTCGGGCAACTCTAGGGGCCTACTTGATCCTATCCTATCTGTGAAAGCCGAAGACCAAAAAACAAGTTGAACAGGCACCCAAAAGTAGGGAAAAATTCAGTGGTAATTGTCCTTATGGCGCAGCCATAGACATCTGTCGTGGATTGATGACTATTTGTTCATGCCAATGCACGAGGGAGCTGCGGTTTTTATTTTCAACTTTTTTTTTCTAAATTTATGTAGCAATCCTACAATGAGTTGGATAATTGTACATGGACACGTATCGTGAATAGGTGCCCACGACTGCCTCATGGCGACCATCCCCACTTAAACTTTTTTCCAAAGTAGAAAGCTCTCAATTTTTTTCTTAGATGACCCTTATTCCTAGGGTTCTTGCCAGGCCCCTCATTGTTTATTATGGTCGTTTCTTCTTCCATCCCACGTCTACGCAGAAGTTGTTGTTTTCTCCTGTCCGTGCACTGTCTCTAACATCATTGCCCCCTAATCTAGCTATACCAGTTGTCACCTTCGCCTCCCCACTAAGAGCAAGGCTAATAATACAGCTGGCTTGCTGGCTGTAAGGTTCCTTGCGGCCTTCTCTCAGTCCACTCATATAGTAGTTAGCTCTTTACAGTTAATACATGGCCCACTTGTCTCTCTCACAGACTTTCTTGGTTCTTGTGCCCAAGCCGGCTATAAGCTTACAGCCCGCTTCTCCTCTCTCTCCTCCCCTCTCTCCTCCACATCAGCATTTAGTCGGCTTACAGCCTGCTATTATACTTGCTCTAACCGAAATCGACTCCCCTTTCCTCGCTTTTTTTTGTTGAATTTATGATCCTCGACAGACATTGTCTTCTCCGAGTCCAACCTCCACCAACCTCGAGCAATCCCTCTCTTCTGGGCTACCAGGCCTCCTAGTGAGATCCCCTCCTTGGAGCAACGCCCATGCCAATGAGCTTAGGTGTGCTCCCCTGGAGCACCAACTTGGGAGCGAGCTCTTGTCTCCGGCCGACAACCATGACTGTGAGTGCCCCTTCCCGAGGCACCACCCTTCCCATGAGGTCACCCAACCACGAGCTCCCTTCACCATTGTCCACCCTGGCCTACTAACGAATCTCTCACCACCACCACCACCACCCCCCCCCCCCCACACTACTACAGATTTGGACATCACTGCCGGATTTGTGAGAAAAGGCAGTGATGTACCTTCACTGTCGGTTCTGAGCTTGAAAATGAGAAAATAATTGGGGCTGGACTAAAACCGGCAGTGAAGGACCACATCACTGTCTGTTTGTGGCTTGCACCAGCAGTGAGTTGATGGCCACTTATCACTGCCGGTTCTAACCAAGAGCCGACAGTGATTTCGTGCTATCACTGTCGGTTCGAGCCAAGAACCGACGGTGATAAAATAGCAGTACAAAAAGCTGGCGCCGTCCTCTCCTTTCTCCTCTCTTCCATCCTGACCACAGAGACGCGCGTTTGGGCCGCTCCCTCCATTGTTGCGGCTGCTCTTCACCATGAAGCTAGCTCTTGGATTTGGAAGAATGGCTTGATCTTTTTACTTTAAGGTTAGTAACAAGCATCCACTCCTTTGATTTTGTAGCTTAATTAGCGTTGTTTTGATGGCTACATTGCTTGATTCTCATTCTAGTTCTTTCTCTATTCTAGAGAGCACTTTTCCAATTGGACTTAGTGCAAGGCTTCCAAGCAAATTGTGGTGAATCCATCATCCAAAAGGTTGGTGTCTTTGAACACATTTAAAATCCTAGCTAATTACATGGTGGTCAAGATCATTGTTAGTATGTGACGCTATAATTAGTTCTTAATAAGAGTAGAGTAGATTCTTTTACAATTTTGGTGAGCAAATTAATCCATGTGTCACCTACCAACACATTGTTTGGAGCAACATTGTTGTTCATGGTCATGTCTCCAATTTTAGTCTTTTTTAAAAATTAGTGTCTCCATTTTTATGTGGCATCGAGTAGAATAATTATTCTTCATTATTGTGCAATAATTGTTTTTTATGGGGCTACGATTTTCAATTTATATGGCTAGGCTACCAATTTCAATTTTTCAATAATTAGTGTACAATAATGTTTTCCAAAAATGGGGTGACTAAATTAAATAAGTGTATAATAAATGATACTTTTGAGCTACAATTGTTGTTCATGAAGCTCGACTTCTTATTAATTTCTCTATAATTACTGTCTCAATATTTTTTTGTGCAGAGATGGATCGAGAGTGGATGCATCTATCCCGAACGGACAAGCGGTACATGCATGGCGTCAAAGATTGCATGAATCAAAGGAAATGGGCTCAAATTGAGTCTGTACGAATGCACTTGATTATCAGTGGGTTCATGCCAAACTATACGATATGGACTATGCATGGCGAGGTTAGTGTGAATGTTCTGCAGGAAAACGATGATGACATGGCCATGCCTAACGTAGCCATCCATGATGGTGACGAGGAACCCGGTGTCAACACGGAACCTATGGCCACAGTTAATGATATGTTTAGGAACACGCTAGCTGATGACACCAAGGATAACGATGGCATTTCTTAGGTGCTACATAATGTAGAGACCGGATGTCTTAGTGAAAGATAGCTGAGAAAGCTAGAGAAAATAAGACAAGATGGCAAAACATTATTGTATAAGAATTGTCCAATAAGCAAATTGGAAGCCAACATCATGCAGTTAGAGTTCAAATCGACAAACGGATTGAGCGATAAAGGCTTCGATCAGTTGTTAGGTATAATAAGGAAAATGCTCCTAGAAAAAATGAGTTGCCAGAAAAGACATACGTAGCCAAGCAAATGATCTGCCCCATCGGCCTCGAGGTTGAAAAATCCACGCGTGTTCCAATGATTGCATATTGTACCGTGTAGACGAATACAAAGACTTGGATGCGTGCCCCAAGTGTGAAGCTCCACGGTACAAGGAAGGGCCGTCAGATGAGGGTACCAAGAACAGAGGAGGTCCCGTGAAGGTCGTTTATTATTTCCCTATAGATCCTTGGGTGCATAGGCTATTTGCATATGTAAAGTCAGCCAAGCTATTGCGCTGGCAAGGCGAAGAGCGTAAGAAAAATACAATGATGAGGCACCCCACCGATGGGAAGGACTAGAGGACAGTCAATACTATGTTCTATAAGAACATCGGTGAAGAGGTAAGGCACATTTGGTTTGGTTTGAGCACAAATGGGATGAATCCTTTCGACTAGGTTAGAAGCAAGCATAGCACGTGGCCAGTGACACTATGTATATACAACCTTCCACCTTGGCTTTGTATGAAGAGGTCATACCTCCAGATGCCACTACTGATTCAGGGGCCAAGACAACCTAGGAATGACATCGATGTGTTTCTAGAACCAATGATCGATGAACTAGTGGAGATGTTTGAAAACGGTGTGGAGGATGTTTGGGATGAGTACAAAAAGGAACATGTCATGGTCAAGGTAGTACTTATCACTACAATCACCGACCTGTCAGGTCGAGGTTGCTTGTTCGAAGAGAAGACAAAAGGCTATACTGGATGTGTCGAGTGCTTGGACGACACTAATGCGGTACATCTACCAAAGAACTCAAAGGTAGTTTATATGGGACACCGTAGGTTCCTAGCTAAGGATCACCCTTACCGCAGGAACAGCAAAGATTTTGACAGGACTATTGAGAAACGCTTACCTCCAAAATATCGAGACGGGCCTGCGATACTTTGAGAAGTCAACAAACTGGAGGTTGTCCTTAGGAAGGGGGACAATGTAGTAGCAGCACCTGATGGGAGTGTCTGGAAGAAAAAATTGGTTTTCTGGAAACTACCTTACTAGCCAGTGTTGAGTGTATGCCACAATCTTGATCCCATGCACATTACTAAAAACATGTGCGGTAACACACTTAACACCTTGATGGACACCGGGGAGACATCGAAGGATTCACTAGCCACACGCCTAGACATGCAACACTTGGGAATCAGGAAGGAGCTGCATCCCATGCCGCTAGAGGATGGCCAGTCCGAACTTCTGGTTGCATCGTGGACCTTGAAGAAGAAAGAAAAGCGTGCACTTACTTCTTTCTTTAATGAACTCAAAGTCCCAACGGGCTACTGTACAAACCCGAAGAGGCTAGTGAACATGAGAGAACTCAAGTTCAACTATGGCTGTATGAAGGCCCATGACTATCATGTCATTATGACTCAGCTACTCCCTATTGCCCTGCGTGGTATCCTCCCCCCAAAGGTTGACGTCCCAATCATAAAGTTGTGCTCGTTCTTCAACGCGATCTCAAAAAAAGGTCATTGATGTGTCCATGCTGGACCAGCTGCAGTGCGACAGCCAAAACTCTCGTTAGTCTTGAGATGCATTTTTCACTAACTTACTTTGATATCTCAGTGCATCTGCTCGTTCATCTTGTTCACCAAATTAGAGCCCTTGGCCCAATGTACCTGCATCAGATGTTCCCTTTCAAAAGGTTGATGAAAGTTTTTAGGAGGTATGTTAGGAACAGATTCAGGCCAGAAGGGGGCATGGTTGAAGGATGGTCAACGGAGATGGTCATTGAGTTCTACACATATTATCTGGACATCAATATGGTCGGAATTCTAGAATCTCGTTATAAGGGAAGACTAGGTGGCAAAGGAACGATCGGGGAGAAATCTATCATAGTAGACAACCCCATTTCTTTCAGACAGGCACAGTTCGATGTTCTCCAGCAAGAAGAGGATGTGATGCCATACATTGACGAGCATAGGCAATCGCTGCAAACTTTGTATCCGAGTAGGTCGCAGGCTTGGCTTGATAAAAATCATAAGGAGGAATTTGTCAGCTGGTTGTGATGCCGCTTGATTGGAACAACGTTCGGTAATCAGCTGGATATCTTAGCCAATGGACCTTCGAGTACATTGCTTAAGTACCATGGGTATGAGATCAATGGATTTACATTTTACATAAAAAAGCATGATGGAAAGAGCACATACCAAAATAGTGGTGTTCGTTTCGATGCTCACGACAAAAACGGCAACATACAGGCGATGTACTATGGTTTCATAGAGAAGATATGGGAGCTATACTATAGTCGGTTGAAGGCAGCTCTTTTTCGCTACCAGTGGCTCTGGCTTGGGGAAATCACCACCGACAAAGAAGGGTTCACTACCGTTGATCCCACCAAGACCACATACAGAGACGATCCCTTTGTCCTTGCAAAAGACGTTATGTAAATCTTCTATGCAGGAGACAACAAGACCAAAGATAAGCTAAAAGTAGTCCTAGAAGGAAAAAGGAAGATTGTCGGTGTCGATAGAGTGATGGACGAACAAGACTATAGGGGCTATCAGGAAATGTCTGCATTCGGGGCGAACGTACCACTACCTATCCTAGAAGAGGGTGACGAACCTGCTTACGTCCAGCGTGATCATGCTGAGGCCCTCATTGTTGGACCCGATGAAGATAGTTAGATTATAATTAACTATGTAATCATTATTCAGACGTTGTATCAGTAATTCGCACTGAATATCTAATTTATATTTTATGCGCATCTCTATAATTAAATTATTGACTATGTAATCAAATATTGAGATTATATTCACAAACACTATTATTTGATAATCAAGACACAAATTAAATAATCATACACACAATTTTTTGTCTAATTTTAGAATATAAATTAACTGCATTATTTCTATTAATAAATAAAAAAAGACAAGGAAACTAATTGAACTCCCTATCCTAGCTCAGCGGTTAAGGCCGCGTACTCTGTACTTCGAGACCCACGCTCGAATCCCAGGCGGGCTAAACTTTTTTATTTTTCATTTATTATTTACCAGTGCGTTATGACGGGATAAAAGGAAAAATAAAACCAATCTAACCGAACTCCCTATCCTAGCACAGCGGTTAAGGCCGCGCACTCTCTACCCTGCGACCCGCGTTCGAATCCTAGGCATGTCAAACTTTTTTTATTTTTCATTTATTATGTAGTAGTAGTGCTTTACTACGGGATAAAAGAAAATGTACAACTAATTCTAACATAATCCCTATTCAAACGCAGTGGTTAAAGCTCCAAACTAAGAACCCCAAGACCTAGATTCGAATCCTAGGCACAGGAATTTTTTTATATTTTTTATAAAAAGACTACGATGGCAAGCAGCCCAGCTGCTAGGTGTCAACATGACAGGGCTCATCACTATCAGTTTTGATTTAAAAACCGACAGTGATACGAGTTATCACTGTCGGTTCTTAGAACCGGCACAAAAGGCCACCTTCACTGTCAGTTTTTAAACCAAAACTAACAGTGATGTCTAGATGCTCCTCATAGGCCAACAGTGGTCCTGCTGACCACCACAGCAGAAGCACTGCTCCCACCTACCCCAACAACTTTAGTTAAAAAAACATACCACGACTGCTAGCCCCTATAAAATGACCCTCGGTCAGGAGCCTCTCAACAGCCAAGTCTTGCCACTCTCTTGCTGCTTATTTCTCTCTTCGTTCTCTCTAGCTAGTATACACATCTATGGCCTCTCTGTGTGGGAAACCCCTCCACATACAAATTTCAATAAGCGTGGTCATCCGCAAGGATGGTGCACACAAAAGGTACTAGAAGAATGTTTCTAAAGATAGAGCAACGCCGAAGTTTGGGGACGCCACGAGGTTGATAGAGTCATCCTATGCAGTGTGCTCTAGACTATCTGACCAGAGCGGCATGTATTCATCGGTGCTCGGCAACCATCCAATGTGCTCTGGATTATCTGTCCGGAGAGGCATTCAACAGTGTCCGGCAACCTCTCCGTTCATCTTCCGAAGGCATAGCTCGTCAGCCATCTCCAGCATTCTCTGGCGGCTATTCGACCCTACTTTGGTGCTAGAAGAATGCTTCTAAGATGGTTATCTTATAATATGTTTGTACACTTCGATTATAACATTAACCTAGACGAAAATATGTTTTTGTTATTGTATATTTAATTTTAGTGTCATGTCTTTGTTATCGTCTATGTAATTTTATTTCAAGGTTTCTATTATTTTATGTTGTATTTCTGTAACCGAAATATTTATCGTCGATGTTTGTCTCTTCAAATGGCAATGCATGTATGGATATTTTACAAATATATGGTGCCCTAATAATTAATTGTCAAGCGTTTTTTAGGTGGACGACGGTGTATTTATACCCATATATGAAATTATGCAATTGATACGAAATTTTTGGACATTATTTGAGCATTAAAAAAGATCACAGGATTACTATTTTTTCATAAGTAATGACCTTTATTGCAGCATGCATGCATACATGCATGGAAGTACGTGCTATCAGCCACATAACTGTCAGTTTTCATAAAAACCGACAGTGAAAGGGTTACATCACTATCGATTTCATTACAAACCCCGCAGTGATGGACACCATCAGTGTCGGTTTTGTTTTAAAACCGGTAGTGACATGTTTGTCCCCCTATAAAAAGGAACCAGGAACATACCCACGCACGCACCCTCACTTCACTCTCATTTCTTAGTTTCTGTACTCTCACTTCTCACTCTTTTCACTCTACGTGATTTGGTCATGGCTCCTGGATATTTCATTATAGGTATATATATGTTCTCCTCTCTCACATTGTAGCTATGTATATATGCATCATCGATCTATATTTATTTAGTTTGCGACATTTTATTTGGCATATTTATATAATGCAATATATATTTATATTCATATTTCTTGAATTTTATTAGGTACAATGCAATATATATATATTCTCCTCTTCCATATTCTAGCTATGTATATATATATGCATCGATCTATATTTATTTAGTTTGCTACATTTTACTTGGCACATTTTATATACTAAAATATATATTTATAGTCATATTTCTTGAATTTTATTAGGTGGGATGAACGGACCTCCCCCACCACAAGAACCAGGTTTCCACCTTGGCGATGATCCATTCGATCCTGATGTGGCCATTCCAAACCACCCTATTCCAGCTAGCGTATGAAATATTTTTCAACATCTTATTTTTGGATACTAATTATTTAATAATTGTAGTTTAAATTCTGTAATAAGTGTTGTTTCATAATATGTATGGACTCATTCAAATAATATCATTATTGCATATGTTGTAGACAATAGCTCCGATAGAGTAGCTGCAAGCAGCACTTAGCTTGCTTATGGTGTCGGACATCGTTGAGAACACGGCATCTGCTGATGATGGTCAAAATTGGACGTGTGAACTAAGCTTCTACATCCCTTCGAGGCTACCATCAGGGCATCACGAATTTATCCGGTGGACAGAATCATGGATGCCTAGCATGAGAAGCGCCTAGTTCTATGTCGTGCGCAACTGTTTAGTGGCACTTCAACACATTTGCTATCAGGTGCCCGATTTCTCGCACTTTAAGATAGAAGCTTTGCATGCTAGTGATATCCCTGTTCCGCAAGTAAGCGAATATTGGGCGAGCTACAATCAAATGGATGTGGTAAAGTCGACGTCACTGATACCTAAGTCATGGTTATTTATTGTATTGTTATTGTAATAACGATCTCTCATTTTTTTGTTTTGCCCGCTTGCACATGGTGCTCCATGATAGTACTTATGCTGCATTGGGCTTGTCGGCCATTCTAGACCAAGTTACGGAGAGACTCGGATATGACTGGGAGTACTATATAGGGAACCTCGGCCAGCACACTACAGCAGGACGTCGGTTCTGCATAAGATTTACTAACGGGGCCAATGGTCGTTCAGTAGGTTACATCTATGGACGACCATGTCATTGGTCTTTTGAGGCACGATAGAGTGCAATCATACGAGCATTAGCCTTCATCGATAGCTATGGTTACAGAATCCATGACATCAATTACCATGCTTGGATGCAAATGTATGGTGCTGCGCATGCACCCCCTCATTAGTGTTTGTTCAAGTTTAATTTGCAAGGTTTAAGTTTACTTTGGCTTGTGTTTATCATGTAATTCATGTGTTGTGGAACAAGAACTCTAAATTCTGGTGCCGTATTGGTCTTAAACTTTTTCTCAGGCTTGCACGTGCCACGGATGAATGAAACACCAAGTTTGGGATTTTTTTGAGATGGTTTGGTACTTTCTTCGATTTAATTGAATTTTCACACAGCGTCACCGATTAATTAGAGGTTGAACTAAGCCTACCCCCCGAAATGATTCGTAATGGTGCCAAACCTTTCCACGGGGTCTTATGTGCCCTAGAGACCAATTTTTGGTCGAGGTGGATGCAAAATTCTAGTGTGCCCAATATGTAATTGGGTCTCTTTTGTCCCTTTTAGCACAAAGAAAAATATAATAATAAAGAAAATGATAAGAAAAACTAATATCTTGTGTGCGGCCATAATTTGGGTGTACATGCTTGCAAAAAAAATTGAAGCCATTTGGACATAGGCGGTACATACCTACTTCACAACCCTATAGAAGTCGTCTCATGTTACAATGACTAAACACCTAGGTTCCTAAGGTTTCTGTGGTTAATATGCATTCAGGTGTCGTATTGGTCTCAAACTTTATCCTGTTCTAACACACTATTAAATTATAAAATAAAAACAAAAAAGTTTGGGCCGCCTGGCATTCGAACGCGGGTATCGGGGTTGAGAGTGTGCAGCCTTAACTATTACGGTAGTGTAGGGAGTTCGTTAGGTTTAGGTTCTTTTTATTTTTTATCCTGTTCTACCGCACTATTAAATTATAAAATAAAAACAAAAAGGTTTGGCCCGCCTGGGATTCGAACGTGGGTCGCAGGGTCGAGAGTGCGCGGCCTTAACCGCTGCGCTAGGATAGGGAGTTCGTTAGTATAGGTTCTCTTTTTATCTTTAACATTTTAAACAAATCGGCAGTGGAGTTGCATGTCACTGTCAGTTTGCCTTTGGCACCAGCAGTGATGCTACATCATCACTGTCAGTTTGTTGTTAGCACCGGTAATGATGTGCCACGAGTATATAGCCCGATGGCGCGGGGTGAAATTTTTCTAAGTCATTTGAACCCCACGCCATCCACTTCCTCCAAGCCAACGGAGCACCGCAACCCCCCCACCCTCCCTTGTGCCGCCGTTCGCCACCCCTACGCCGACGTCTATAGCCCGAGCGCCCTACTCTTCTTCAACGCCGATGTCCGTGCGTCCCCGTGCGGCCCATGGTAGTGAGGAAGACATGTGACGCCGTCCTCCACCCCGACGTCCCACACCCCGCGGTCCTCCACGCTGGCGTCCCCCACCCCCAGTCCTCCACGATCCCTCCCACCATGACACCGGCAACTCCCAACACAGCGTGGATTTGAAGGAGCGCGCGAACAGCGACGTCCCCAACCGACAGGGTGAGCGCCTCCCTCACTGTGCCCCTTAGGTGTTCGATGGATTGCCGCTAACCATCGCTGCTGTCCCAGCCACACCCACGCCGTCGTCTTCCTCCACGCCAACGGAGCTCCACCGCCACCTGCGCCGCCATCTACAGCTGTCACGCCATCCTCTTCTTCGACGCCCGACGCCATCTCTTCCACGCCAGCACCCTCTTCTTCCTCGATGCCACCAGAGCACCGCCATCGCCCTCGTCTTCCTCGTCCACCCTATGGTACTCCACAACGTAGGTCATGCCCCCACCGCCATGCCTGCATCTCCCAAGACCAAGGCCCTCAAGAACGCGTGGAGAGCTGCTACCCCCCCCCCCCACGGTGAGTGTGTCTGGCACTGCCCCTTAGGTGTTCGTTGAAATGCCCATGAGGATGACAGCAGCCTGTTTATCCCATTTTCTCTAGATTTTGTGTAGAAACACTTTAAATTTCCTTACTAGCAAATGTTCTTTGATCTATGGTGAACAAATTAGCTTAAAACACTATGGTCATTTGAAGCATGGTTGAATACATACTAGAGCTCAAACATATATTGAAATGAGTTAGATGTTGAAATTCATGATTTAGTTGTGTTGGAAATTGAAGTTTGAATATTTGAATATAGTCTACAACTTTGCTCGATACACTAAACTTAGTTTGCTTGGTCTACAACATGTTTGAATGACATAGCACTATCAACATAATTTGGTTAAATGTATAGGCAACTATGGCATGGTATGTAGTGCATGTTGGTCTGGTGCATGAGATCTACCTAACCTGGGAAGATTGCTATGCTCAAGTCAATCAATACCTAGGTAATTGTTACAAAAAATACAACACAAAAGCTGAAGCTTTGAGGGCCTACTATGGTCCAATGAGTGCAAACCATGGCCATCCGCCAGCACTGGAGATTGAAGAGGAGCCACCCGCCAGAGATATGAAGATTAGGAGAATTGCTCCTTGGTTTTGGAAAGATGCCATGCTTTTATTTATGGCTATGGTCATTGCTTTTCTTATTTAGAAGTTGATGCAGGCTTTCTTTCATAGAACAGTAGGTGGACTTTATTGTATAAAGCCAATCAAACAATGCATTTGTTGTATGTGAACTGTATGTGGACTTATTATTAGACTTTGCATTAAATCTCTATTAGTTGGGTAATATATATATGCACAAATGCTACTAGTAGTTGTACGTAGCCGAAACTGACCACGATCATGTCACAGCCATGACTCATCATCGCCCGTTAACCCATCGCCCAAGAACTGATAGGCAACAAGAAGCTACTAATATCGGTGGGATGGGAGAGCCACATGATCCGACAAACGGTGGCGGTAACAATTAGGACGGTGAGAACGAGGTACCATGGACCCCTACCACTCTTCTCGAGTTGGATCAAGATGACAAGGTAACTTAGGTATCATGTGACTAGGTAGCCAAACACACTAATTAATTGAGAGTCTATTAGCTTACTTGGTGTCTCTAGCAGGAGGTTTAGCCGACCGAGCAGCTAGATGGTTCGGGTAGCAGCAAGGCCAGAACCAAGCAAGGCGTGTCATAGCTTCCTACTGGTTGGAATGCACACTGGCACATCACTGAGTTTGACCAAGTCGGGGAGCCGCTCGCACCTAAAAAAGCTACGACCAAATACAAGACTGTCATTAGGGAACTTGTAAGGGACTACATCCCGATTAAGTACAGGAAGTGGATTGGTAAAGATGATGACCCGTGGAGGGTTCCCGAAAGTGAGAAGGATGACATATGGGAGAAATGGATCGCATAGTATTTCACTTTCCCACAGGACTATGGCAAGGAGCAAGTCAAGAAAAAAGCAAAAGAAATCATAGGAACATGCTTCAAGACTTTCAAGGGGATATTGTACAAGAAATTTATCCTCAAGGATAAAGAGCCAAATTGGGATGGTGGAGAGTACGCCAAGCAGAAGGAATTCAAGCAATATAGGCAATCCGAGGAGTACTTGAAACTGAGCACGAAGAATAAGGAGAACTCACTTAAAGCGACGAATCCTCATAAACTCAACTCTCGTGGCTACGCCAGTAAGATGGATGCATTTGAAAGGGAACTTAAGGAGGTGGAATGCCTTGGCGTTGAGCCTGAGACTGCCAATTGGGAGCCTAGATCAATATATTTCTATATAACGAGGGGGTACACCACAGCCCGGACAGGAGCTTTAGCTCCACAAATATAGCCATGAGCAGCCTCGTCTAGAGGATCTATGAGGTAAATGATAAGGTGAGGAAAGGGACCCGTAGTACTAATAGGGAGAATGACGTGCTCACCCAAGCACTTGGAAACAAAGAGCACCCTGGTCGCACTAGAGGAGCCGGTCTTGTTCCTTGAAAAATAGCATTCGAGGAAGAATCTTCCACTTATCGGAGCCGCTCGAGGGGTAGAGCGGCACAAGAGGCAGAGTATATGAGGGTTCTGAAAGAGATGGATGACAAATTCGAAAAACGGATTGATGAGATGGTTCAATACAAAGTCAATGTACTTATGGCGTCCATGGGATCAGTAGTAGTACCACAAGAACCTATTCCGACTAGCTTTAGCCCATAGTTCAGGGGTCGCAGCTGCTGCGGATTGACCCCGCTCGACGATGAAGAGGCGAATGCGCCTCATCCGGTGGAAAGCATCACTGAACCCATTAATGTCAGGCTATACATCCATCAGCAATGGACAACTAACAAGGTGGCAGTCGGCCAGGCCTGTCCTGCGGAAGATGGGACCATTAATGGCAGCCCAATTCCAATGGGGTATGCCCACGTCAGCATTGATACTATACTTTATATGAAGTATAACAAAATACACATTGATTACCCCGCACAGGAAGACAGGCAACGCCTTGTTCAGAACAAGGGCGCTCATGTGGCCTGGCGCAAGCGCTTCATTAAGCTTGATCACCAGTTGTCTTCGGATGATGATGACGACGATGAATCTTTGACACCCAGAGATGATCACTCACCATCTCCTAACAGAGGAGATCACACTACCTTACTTGGTTCCTTGCCATCACCCCCGAGAAGACAGAAGTCTTCTTCTCTTCCTTCTCGTCCTCCATCTTTATCAGCCCCAATACAAGAGAAGACTCCTCCTCCTACTCCTCCTCCCTCTTCATCACCCCCAAGAAAACATAATTCTCATCCTCCTCCTCCTCCTCCGCAATAGCCCAAAACAAGATCTAAGGCATCCTCGCAGTCATAGAAAAGATCCTCGGATTCGGTCGCTAATGCTCTCAAAGTGGACCAACAAAAAAGAAAAGGACGATGAGTGGCAGTGTTACAAACTTGATGAACCAACAAAAACCAGAAGTAGCCTCCAAGGAAGACAAAGTTAGATTCTGGAATCTATTTGCCTCACTGCCTAAGTGGAGGGTGCAGTCCAAATTCAATAGGCAAATAGAGAGTAAGCACAATCAATTAAGAGTCAAAGAAATACACCATGAAGATCAAAGAAAGATAAACAAGATTGTCGAAGACAACCCCGGATTAACCAGGGATGATGTCGCGAACATCTATTATGATTCACTATATGAGACAGCAAGACCGGCAATGCAGTTTCAAAGAGGCAATTTCTTGGTGGAAGAGGAGTATAAAAATTTGACAACATATATGTGTGACTTGCATGATTATTACATGGCCCAAGCACTTGAGATGGGGCAGGAGGGTTTCGAATATATTATCCGCCCGCCGCATGTTTTCCATTATCCTAATGAAGAGAAGCACTTTGTCGGTTGGGATCACTTGTTTCAGCTATTCCAGAGACGCGATCTCGATACACAAATGTTGACGCTGCGGACTATGTAAGTACCCTACTCGCACGATATTATAATTAACAACTCTCTTGATACACAAATAGTTAACGACTGCACATTCCCCATGAATTATGCAGGTGTGTAGCAAAACATTGCTTCAAAACAATGTACACTCATATGTCTTTCCTGGACCCCGAGCTAGTCAACGAGAGAACATGCGGAGGCATGCATAGAAATAAAGTGGAACATCCGACGGAGACACTGACTGCCATTTTCGAACATTTCAAGATGAGTAATAAAACTGAAATACTTCTAGCCTACAACTGCGAGTATGTGTTCTCTGCTCTTATTTTTATGCTTGTTTTTTGTAGTTACAATTATTCATTAACTAGGGTTTTGTGATTGCAGCAACCATTTCGTCTTCATTGTTGTCGATATTAAAAGAAATCGTATCAAGGTGTGGGACTCGAAGAAAAAGCCACTTTCTTTGCTCGATCCCCTAGTCGAAGTGATTAATGCGTAAGCGAACCTAATAACATATTATTTTCTAATCGCACATAGCATATTCTAATGTTGCCCCTTTTTCACACTTTATAATGTGGCACAGTGTCCAGGCAAGAATGGTCGGTGGGACGAAGGTCCCATTCTAGGTTGCACCAATGCAATTGGAGACCATAGACCAGCCGACGGGAAATAATGAATGCGGGTTCTACGTAATGTGGGCAATGCTTCGCTACCTCGGCGTAAAATCAGAGGCAGCAGATGCTTTGGTGTGTATAATCCCCATTTCATTTATATCTGTTAATTCAACAAAACGATCTACTTATTTCTCTAACATTTCTGCCTTTTGAAACCAATTTTTTTGAATGACTACGCAAGAAATTTAAACACAATAGGCTATTAGAAATGGAGGTCATAGCACTGTCATCAGAGCTAGCAGCCTTCATCATATAGGAGTGCATGGAAAAAAGGAACATTCTCCATTGCACAGTCCGTGAAGTACAAGGCGCAGTACGGGCCAGAGCGGCTCACTAGACTATTGTAATTTCTTTTTTATTTCAAGGGATCGAGAGCTTCATAAGTACATTTGAACTGTAACCGTAACATTTGTAATGTTTAATGTTAAAGGACCTGTCGTCTACGTAGCGAATATAAAGCGAAACCTGATTTCACCAAAAAAAATAAAAAATAAATAAATTATAAAATAGTAAAATGCGAAAAGGAGATCACTGCCGGTTAGCACAAAACCGACAGTGATGGTAAAGAGGGCACTGTCGGTTCATGGCACGAGCCGGCAGTGTTGGTTGAGCCATCACTGTCAGCTTGAAATCCAAACCAGTAGTGTTGCTGAAGACAACACTGTCGGTTTGAGCTATCAGCCGGCAGTGATGGCTCGACCAACACAGCCGGCTTGAGCCATGAACCGACAGTGATGACTTGCTCAACACTGCCGGCTTGAGACACAAGCCGACAGTGTAGGCTTGCTCAACACTACCTGTTTGAGCCAAGAACCGACACTCTTGAAGCAAACATCACTGTTGGTTGGGTCTATAAACTGGTAGTGTTGTTCAACTAGACACTGCCGGGTAAAGCCAGGAATCGACACTGTTGCCTGTAGATCAATGTCGGTTTTTAGGAACCGGCGATGATGTCAACCCCCCATCACTGCCGGTATGTCATTGTTGGTTCAAAATCCGACAGTGAATGGGGTTTTTGAACCGATAGTGATGTTAAGATCTAGGGTAGTGCCACCCCCTCCGGGGGGGAGGGGTCTCTTTGGCAGTGGAGAAGATGGCGATGCCAATGCCGGAAGGGGATGGGGTAGGAGTAGGACATTGAGCGGATCTGGCATGTTAGGGCACGGGGGACAATGGTGCCGACGTTAGGAGCAAGGGAATAAAGATGGGAGAAAAAAATAAAAATAAAATGTATGTGGCTGACAAATGAGTCTAAAAATAGGGACTGTGATTTGGGAGCTCTCGCTGTTGAGCTTAAGAAATGGAACATCCAAAAATACAAGAAGCTATGGAATCAAAAGCATGAGGCAACCCTCATTTAGGACGAGTTGTTATAATTGACGCACACTGGGGCGTGTATGGTTTGGAGATTGGCCTGCGGGAACTCGCCAGGAAGGTTGATCCGGTCGCTAGCTAGGCATTGGAAATCGACAGCCTAGGAAGCATCCTGAGCCATGCACCTTCTTTCGCCAGGTTCATAACCAAACAGACCATGGTCCCCGTTCGCTTGTCTTAAATTTGGCTTGTTCGGCTTGTTTTTTCAGCCGGAGCAGTGTTTTTCTCTCACAACAATTCAGCCAGAACAGTGTTTTTCAGCCAGTTTCAGCCAAAATTCAGACCAGCGAACGGGGCCATGTGCCTGTTTAGTTCTCAAAATTTTGCAAAATTTTTTAAGATTCTCCGTCACATCGAATCTTTGGACACATGCATGAAGCATTAAATATAAATAAAAAAATAAAACTAATTACACAGTTTAGACGAAATTCACGAGACGAATCTTTTAAGCCTAATTAGACTATGATTGGACACTAATTGTCAAATAACAACGAAAGTGCTATAATACCATTTCTAAAAAAAAAAAATTCGCCAACTCAACGAGGCCCATGCAGGAAGCCAAAGCCTCGAGTCCATCCATATATCCGTAGTAGCCCTGGCGCGGCGTCTGCCTGCCTGCCGGCCTATTTGCGCCCCTGACAAGATCGATCGATGCATGATGCCATGATGCATCTATCCATGACACATGACAGACCCAGACGATCTGCGTGCGTGCATGGATGTACTGTAATCCCAGATGCTGCATTTTCAGATACTCCTACCACTGGATCGATGAGATGCTGCGCACCTCTCCTTCACTAGTTCCCTGCCCTACGTACGCCCGCCAGGCGCCGTCGCCGTCGCCGTCGCATCCAATTATTGGCGTGCGCACGCGCACGCGCACACGCCCGTCGACGGACACGCACGTACGTAATGGCAGACGCCGCACCGAAAGGCGAAAGCTAGCCGCCTCCCTTCTCCGGTTCTCCCTCCAGGCTTCGTACTACCAGTACATGCTGGCAGCGAGCACAGACACGCATGGTCAGATGAATGGATCCAACGCGTCCTTTTCCGTCCATCACTCTTCAGACGCTCACCGCTCCACCAGCCTGCTACTACGTACTAGTACATCGCCATGGATCGCAGTGAGCTTGGTTCAGCTTCAGCCATGGATGATAATGGGTTATATACACCCAGCTTTCCTTTACAGCAAGGTACGGCCGGCACCAGGCAGCAGCAGGCCACGCTGGGCCAGGGGCCAGGGCCGAGGGCAATGACACCGGCTGGCTGTGTGCCACTTACAACGTTGTAGCGTCGCACTGCAACGCCGCACATGACATGCCACAACGCCTGCCGGCCGGGCCGGCCAGCCCCAGCACGGGACGGGACGGGGGCAGGCATGGCAACGACGCGTCCCGTCCTGCCCGTACCGTTACACGAGGCGATGTTGACGTTACATTACAACATGGGATCAGAGCTACAGCGCGCGGCCGCCCGGCCTTGCTCCCGACACGAGGAATTTTCCGCAGCGTCCGACCCATCAACTAACCTGCCGCGCACGGCACCTAGCTAGGCAGCGGCAGGGAAGGCCGGCGCGGCGGCTAGCCTGCCTGCGTGCCTTCCCTGCTGGTGTGGTGTTTGCTAGGAATTTTATGGTCCTTGGCCTACTACGGCTATCGCAGCCACAGCGACGTCGTCCACGGTGACGATCTCGTCCAGGACGGGGGGCGCCGGCGCCATCAGCATGTTGCGCGAGCTCCCCGACCGCTCCTTGGGCGCCAGGCGGGTTACCTCGGCCTCCCCACCGGAATCAGCGTCGGGTTTCTTCCTCTCGGCGAGCCAGCCATGGACACTCTCGTGCACGCCGGAGCCTAAACCATGCAGCTTGATCTCTCCGGTCATCTGGATCATCACAAATAGCGAGCCGATGCTCAAAATACTACTCCAGCTTATATATGATCAACATTAACGAAAATAACGAGGTTGTTGCCAATAGATTGATAGTGTATATCCTTGGAGCTTACATGGGTGACGATGGCGTATAGTGGCAGCGTGATATAGCTGCAGATGACTTCGATGATCACCCTGGAAAACACCACACAATTCACTTTCAGGATGCAACGATCTGATTGTTTGCTATCGATCTATTCAGTGATCCTGTGATCACACTAATTGAGAGATGTTCTCGTGCACTAATGATCCTTGTTCTAACAAGGAGACATGTCATCGACAGGACAATGTTCTAGATTTTTCAAGCAATCCAAACTTTCACTGACCCTATAACAAGTCTGGAAATGGCATAAGGCTTCCGTTCCATCATGCACGAACTGAACCCTTCTGATACCTATGAAGTGATCATTGTTAGCTCCAAGGTCCGATTGATGGAAAATTAAGTGAGCAGTAGAGGACGTGATGCACAATACCAGAACCCAGAAGAAATACCCAATCTCGAACGAATTCTGGAACAGGATGAAATGGATCAAATGAAGGACAAGTTCAGGCTTGTGAAACCAGAAATGGTCCTTGGATGGCTTTATTTTTGGAGCTTCCTCTGTATCATTTGATAATGGAGATTCTCTTGATAATGCTGCTGCTGCCTCTTGAGCCAACCGAGTGATAATGTGCTCTAGTTTGGCACCAACAATAAGTAAGAGCTGCAATTTACCACTTTATTTAGGGATGGCTCTCATTCATTCAAATAAATAGTGTTTGTAGTCAAACTTCTTGGATATGACAGTTAAGAGTTCAAATATGAAAGGCCGAAGGCTCTCATTCAAATAAAGTGTTTGTAGTCAAACTTCTTGGATATGTCAGTTAGAGTTCAAATATGAAAGGCAGAATATCTGAATTCAATCAACACAAAGCAGAAGGAAATGTATCATACTTACAAATAGAGGCAAGAAAGCTAACCAGAAGTATGTGTGCCATCCTGCATTTTGACAGCAAAGCAACAGAAAAGGGGTAAATAGAATCACAGCAGATAGTTAGATGTGTATGATGCTCTGCAGATGTGAAAGCAATGATAATTATATATGTTGATAGGCACAGACCAACTAATCCACCCCACTGACCAATCAATCGTCAAAATTACGCAAAACTATAGGAGTTGGCATATAAATTACAGAGTGCAAATAGAAGCCATAAGAATAGCTACTGATATAGTGAATGCTTCTGCTCTATGAATTTTAAGACGTGAAGAAAATTATAGGCTAGGTAGAATTACCATTTATATTCAGCAAAAGGAAGAAGATTACAAAAAGCCACAGATACCAGCTGCATGCAGGTAACTCATGTAAGATCACTTATGTTTAAGGAAACATGGAACCTTTCTCTGAATACACCAACCTGATACCAACAACTCTTTTAAACTCATGTTCAACAGCGCGAATCATGTATTTGTGGAAATCAAAATCTGGTTTCTGGGGGTAGTGTATCTGAATGAAAAGGACAGATATATGCCCAATTAGCTTACAGATGCTCGAAAACTAATGAGCACAAATGAAACTAAAATGTATATCATACCACGACAAAAGCTGATCTAAGTGCTTCATAATCTGATTTACTCACTGAATCGTGAAATTGCTTCAAGAATGAAGTCTGCAACATGTTGAATAAAAAGTTTCTCCGTAAGTTGTACAAGAATGACACACTAATCGAAAACTGATCAACATCGATGCCCCAGAAACCCCCAAAACATAGAGCATAGTACCAAAAAACATACAAGTACTGTGTGATTCGCCAAAAATGAACAAAAAAGCAAACAAAACAAAACTTGTGATCTTGAGAACACAATCTTGCAGGAAGCAGCTCATCACAATAGACTAAAAAGGAATATTACACCAGGACACTGATTGATTGTAGAAATCGGAAACATGAGCAGTTTCAAATATAACATATACTTTTTGGGCCAAGTGTTTTTCGTAGCCAAAATCATAGAAGGAAACAGTCCTGTTTCTAGTGAAAAGGCACTATGCACAAATTGTTGGTTGGAAGTCCTAATGACTTATGTGTCCATGTTCTGTTATTTCAGTGCCCGTTAATAGAAGTTCACATTTCTGTCTTCAGTAAATCTGCATGTAATGCTAATGAATAGGCACGCATTGTAGTCAAAAGCAATATCCACACTGCATGCTTTGAGATAAACACTGAGCCCTTATGTTAGCAGATAGATTCTATTTAATTAGATTGGGCAATAAGATTGGTCAAGCAGATGACTTACTATCCAGCTTACAACAGCGAGCTTCATCCAAAATCCCTTTGCCCGCTCACGGACAAATTCATCTTGGTGGTCTCGATTTAGCACAACAATACTCGATGGTATGCCTTTTCCTTCACTCTCTGCTTGCTGTACTGCAACCAATTTTCATCCATAGCAAAACAAAACAGTGAGCTAAGAATATAGAAGTGGTAATACTTCACCTAAAACCTGAAGACAAGAATATTTCTTTGACACAGAAATTTCTAGTAACAAGCAAGTCCAAATGAACATGACCATTTTATCAAGAGATGGAAAAATGATTGGCAGTTAGTCACTAATGCGTCAACATCAATTGATCAATAAAAAACTTGGCACTTAATTGACACCTACTCATGAAATGACACTTGTTCTAAGATATCACTTGCTCATGCAACCTGGCTCCTTTTTTGTGGATTATGAATGTAGAACATCCACCAGAAGTCCAGAACAGAACTTAACAAGAATAGGCAGTAATAAAAATCACATAATCATTGCAGGATTTGAAGAAAGGACATGAAGATAAAGAGAGATAAAAATGAACAATTCGTATAAGGAACACATGGAAATGCCTGGATGAATTCTGAATGGTGAAGTTAAGGGACCCCACTGCTAAGAGGTGAAAATGCCATTTTTCAGAAGAAAAAAGTTTAAGAATGCAATGTGAGAGCCCAATTAGGTGCACAGTAGAGCATTTAAATTTGTTTGATACAGCGCTTTAATGTGGTTTTAAGCAAACCGGGGACCATAATCCAAAACTAAACTAATAAAGAGTCATAGATCACAGGTATTGCAGCAGACTGCAGGCATACAGCCCATCTCTGTTGGGCATGAGGAAACATCAAATGTCTGAGCACACAGTAATGACGAACTGGATGTCATGATGTTAAAGTGTTCTAAAGAAAGTTCAGAGTACGAAAAGAAAGCATGTGCGGTTACAGGCATAACTTAACTTTCCAATCCAACACTGAAAAGTTGGTAACAAATTAATTCAATTTGGTGCATGTAATTTCAGATAAATTGAGAGGTGTTTGGCGACATGGATATCAGAACTGTGGTGGAGCTTGAACAAAGCAACAGGGGGGCAACCTAAGTGATTGAGCTCTAAATTTCAATAAGCAACCTCTGGATCAGAGAAATATAGGCCTGCAAGCCCATTAGCAGGGGCAGCAGGGGTGACCGCACAGGACCCAATTTAGGGGTCACCGAATGTTGATTAATTAAACACTAAGTGTGCTTAATTAGTGGCGTGATTAGCACCACGGCCTAGAAGTACAAGGCTAGCTAGAACTAAAAGCAAAAGGCTCGGCAGCCAATACGTATTAAAGGTTCATCCTTATTTTATTATCTTGCTATAAATCTAGAATTCATATCTTGTTCCAAATTTTCAATCATTAGTTACTTGGTTTTGTTTAAATCATTGTTACATAATTCATGTATATGTTCTTGCTATTTATTGAGGACAGAGGTTTGTATAATAAATTAATAACACAATAAAAATATGCTTTGGTTATATGAATTTTCCAATTTTAGGGCCCACATTTTGCATTTCGTGCCAGGGCCCCAAATTCCTGAAGATGGCATGTATATTCATATGTATCTTCAATGCCGCAAAGCTAGCAGGAAAGAGCCAATTTTTGTGCTCACATTATGTATTCAAGGAAATTATCTTAAAACATATATTATACTGTAGTTTTGTGAAACAAAATGTAGGGAACCTGCAAGGTATCTTTTTAATAGTAAATAAAGAAAACGAGAAGATAGGTGAATAGTGTACATTTCTCCTGTACTTCTCCGTGAATTTCTGTTTCCCAATGCTTCCACTTTCTCATCTACCAAATTTTAGCCACTGTAAGTTTATTTCCTACAAACATTATCATAGAAACACAAAGCTACATTCACAGATATACCTTGGCCCCACCAAATAATATTGTTGCAGCACAGAACACAACATGGACTAAACCAAGTACAAATATGAAAATGTGCAGCTGATGTAATGCCTCCAGTGATAGCAAGGGAACATCACCCTGAAACAGAGCAAGCCTATTGCTTTCATCATGTTCATTCTTGAAAACATTTTTGCACAACACTACTTTACATTGTTTGAAATGATAGAAAACCTTATTATCTAACATGATAAGAGTCATTTGATATCTGAAAATATGATAATACCCTAACCTTTTTCTTGCAAATTTTGGCACCTTCTTCTGCAACTCTGTGGTCGTCTCTCTTGCATGGAAGCATGAAGCCAGTAGAAGTTTCTGGAATGCAAATGCTAACAATAAAACCTTGGGAGAGACTCAGGGCGAAAGAAATGAATCCGAGAAGCATTAGCTCTGCAAGCATAACCATAGAACCACATTAGACAAAAAAAAATAAACAAAATTATGTGCAAAGTCACAAATTGAAGAGATTGCACCACGTCCTTCGTCATGAAAACATTTCCAACCATTTGCATTGTTTCCTTCAGCTATGCTGTGTTTTTTTCTTTATTATACCCTTTGTTAATGAAATCACACGCAGTTCTCCTACGTAGTTCGAGAAATCTAATCAACTAACAATATCTCTATGCTATACCGGGCAATGCTTTTATTTAGTGCTTTTCAGTTGACAAGGCACAAAGATGATCCAGTGATGGATCTATGGATATTGATAAGTTCCCAAGAATGCTACCTTCTTTTAGTCTCTGTAGAGCTGAAAACAGTGCTTTCTGCTTCTTATGCTTCAGATACTGCACAAATAAAGGTGGAAAAAAGCAGGAGGTAATCAAATAAAATACGTTGAATATTCAAATTACTGTTGAAACGTGATTGATATATTGTGTGCCTTTTTAAAATGTGCAGAGCTCAAAGTTGATCAAGCTATCTTGCCATTTCAATGGAGTTTAAAAAAAAAAGGGCAGACCCAGTGCCGGAGGCTCCCACATGAGTGGGGTCTAGGGAAGGGAAAAACCAAGGCAAGCCTTCTCCCCGCAAATCTGCGGAGAGGCTGCTTTGAACCCACGACCTGGTGACTCAGTGAGACAGCTCTCACCACTGCACCAGGCCTACCCTTCTATAATGGAGTTTTCTTAAATAAAAAACAATATAACATGAGTCCTTCAACCCGAAACGGCAGCCAGCTATGGGGCCATTGACATAAATTCCCATCAAATCATGAATAATTTACTAAACAAAAAAGGAAACTGGGTGAAGCTTAGGAAGATAAACAGAATCAGATGCTAATAAAATTGCCTTGCTGAAAGGAAAAATGGCATGATGGGTGAATGGATAAATTTAAATTTCTACTTCATAATTTACCCCCACAGATACTATAGAATATGAGCCATGAGTTGTAGCCTATCATGCTAGTTATCTAGTCCCAATTCCGACATGTAGGTTGTTTCGATTTTGTACTAAGGCAAACTTCACTTTTTGATCAAGTTTATAGAAAAATATATTATCATCTACAGTACCAAATAAATGCAATATCAAGACCTATATCATGGTGGATTTAATGAGACTAATTTGATCTTGTAGCCTTGTAGGTATCGGTGCATTTTTCTATAAACTTGGTAAAAAATTAAAAAAAAAGTTTGACTTAGGACAAAACTAAAATAACCCACAATTTGGAATGGAAGGAGTAGGTTCCAAACTCCAGTTTACCTTTAGAAAGAGGGGGAAACTTCAGGTGTAAAGCAGACGCACAGGTTAGGCAGAATCCCACATTCTCCCCAATTTCAATAACCTCTAAAGCATGTCAAAGCTAAGATGAGAGTACTAACTCAATGCAACGCCCATGGCATCATAAGTTCACCAACTTAGCTAGCTAACTGGAGGCCAGACATGGCCAGCGCGAGCTTGTGAATCGATGGCACAAAGGAGCACGTCGCCCTGATTCCCATCAAGTGAAATCCAAAACTCTTGGTATTCTATTCTATCAGTACATTCGCCGGGTTTTCGGAACCAGATCCAGCTGTCAGCGCAGAAACGCCGCATCCGTATCGATAGACCGCGTACCTTGCCGAGGTAGTGGAGGAAGCGCTCGGCGGCGAGGGAGATGGAGAGGATGACGAGGCATACGATGGCCACCACCCAGGTGGGCGTGAACGCGAGCTTCGCCTCCTCACCCATGGCTCCTCTTCCAACTGCGGCTGCTTCTGATGCTGCCGGCGCGCCCTGACTCCCGCTCGCGGCAGCCCAACCATTGGTCGGCTAGCGAAGACAAAGCCGCGCGGTTAAAGCGGCGGGCGCACGCACGCGACTGCCGAGCGGCCGCGGCGGCAAGGAAGGAATCGGCGTGCCCGCCGCGCCTCGCTCTCGGTTGCCTCCCGCGCGCGGCCACCCGTCAGATTCCATCCCGCGCTCCCGCAGTGGGTATGGGCCTACGGGGGTAGGGGGGCAGTAGGCGGAGTTGTTATGCTTCGGCCACCGGCCTCCTCGCCTGATGGCGCCAGGTGCCATGGCAACTCAGTGTGGGGTTAGTTCTCGGTTCGGTTCGATGAAATTCGGTTTCTATAAAATAGGAATCGATCGATGAAATTCGGTTTGAATCGATCGGTTCCAAAAAAAAATTTAGAAACCGAGCATTTTAGTTCTCGGTTATTTCGGTTCGGTTTCGATTCTAATCTAACTAACCGAATTTTTTCAGAAGACCCAATAATAAATATACTTGTTGTAAGACAAATTTATGCAACACTATATTCATTTTTAATAATAATAATATATAAGAAAACAATAGCAATATAATAACATAAATATATAGCAGTTCAAATATAAAACACTACATATAAACCAAACATAATCCTACAAAATAAAAGTAAGTGAAGTATAATTTATGTAATTCGGTTCTTTCGGTTAATTCGGTTAACCGAGAGTAGGAACCGAATTTTCTTTGGTTATTTCGGTTCCTCAATATCAGGAACCGAATAAGGAACCGAATTTTTCGGTTCCGGTTCTTTCGGTTCGGTTTTCGGTTCTCGGTTAAATTTGCCCAGGGCTAAGCAATGGCTACCTCCCCGTGCTGGCGGCGCGTGAGTCAGCCTGGGCACTTTTTCATCGAAAACCGAACACCGAACCGAATAGTCGGTAGTTCGGTTTTTCGGTTCGGTTTCGGTTTCCAGTTCTGTGAAGTTCGGTGTTCGGCTTCGGTTTCGGTTTCTATGCAATACCGAACCGAAGTACCGAGAAACCGAACCGAACCCTTTTTTTTCCTGTTGTTTATCAAAACTGATGGAGTACTGTGGTTTATTATCAAGAATGAACTGTAAATTTGTAATATTTGATTTGAGCATTTAATTGTTAAGTTTGTAACAGTCTTGAGTCTTCAAATAATATATTGTGCTGTGCTGTCAGATCTAAATCATGTCTGATGTATTCTTACATCGGTTTATTCGGTTTTAACCGAAAAACCGAACTAAAAAACCGAACCAAAATTGGTTGGTTTTTAGAATTTTAGCAAACCGATAGGGAGTCATTTTTTGGAAACCGAAATTTTGGAAAACCAAAAAAACCGAATCGAACCGTCGGTTAAAACCGAACGCCCAAGCTGACGCGTGAGGCATCAGGATTCAGGAGGTCTGGAGGTGGTGGCTTTTCGCTGCGTCGGCAGGCCCAAGCGAGATTGGAGGGCGGTCATTTGGGGCCTGTTTGATTTGTGGCCCTGCCCAGCACGGCTGTCCGCCCTGGCCCTGGCTAGCTCGAGCACGGCTTCTATGGTACAACATCGTATGTTTGATTTACTTGGTCCAGACAAGCCGGGTTCAACTGAGGGCCAGTTTGGATGCCAAATTTTTTTAGCAAAACGTTACTGTAGTGTTTTCGTTGTTATTTGGCAATTAGTGTTTAATCATAATCTAATTAGGCTTAAAAGATTCGTCTCGTGGATTTCGTCTAAACTGTGTAATTAGTTTTATTTTTTATTTATATTTAATGCTTCATGCATGCGTCCAAAGATTCGATGTGACGAGGAATCTTGAAAAATTTGGCATTTTGGGGTGCAACTAAACAGGGCCTGAGGTTGTGTTTGATTTCTAGCCCAAATAGCTATGGCTACTATGCACTAGAAATTCGGTAGCCTTACCACCCGACTTTCACCTTTCTCTCTTCATTCACATTTCATCGAGCACCTGAGAGGCGTGCCGAGTGTCGCCATTGACGGAGTCGGGCTTCTCCGCCACTCGTTCCTTCCCCTCCGCCTCAAGGCTCGCCTTGACGCATCACCGCGTCTACCCAGCTGCTCCTCGCCCTGGTTACCGCACCACAGCGCCGTCATCCGTCACCGCCGCCACCATTAGCGACCTTCAGCTCGAGCTCCCAATCTCGTCCAAGCCACCTCGTGCCCTTGTTTCTCTGTCTCCGGCATCGCAGCCACATCACGACCCCGCCCAACCCCTCTGTGGGCGCGGCGAAAGCTGGCTAGGGCGTCTCTATAGGCGCGTGCGGGGGGTGTCGACGCGCGTGCGGAGCACGGCGAGTTCCTTGATGAAGGTAGTCGCGGCTCGTCTCATCCCAGGAGGAGTTGAAGGCGATGCCGTGGTTGGGTGAGGTCACCCACGCCGGCGCGGCGCCTGCAGTGCCGGAGCTGACCGACGACAGAGCACCACCGCCGCCGAGCGGCTTGGCGTGGTCGTCGAGCAGGGACGTGCTGGCGGCGGCGGCCCCTGTCCTCGCCGGAGCTCCAAGCCGCCATGGTCGCGCCGCTCGCCGTCACCACCTCGATCTCCCTCTTCATTGCCTTACAGGTGGCGACACGGTGAGTCGGACTCACAGAGAAGAAGGTGCGGTGGCCGGTGGGTGAGAGAAGGAGAAGGAGGTGACTCCGCCCACAAGTGCCCACGCGCGCTGCAGCCAACCGGGCCCAGTAGAAACAAACCTCAGGAGCGTTTACCCAGGTGCAGGAGAGAGAGGGTGATTTGCACGCCGCGAGCTGGGCCGGAAGTTGGGCCAAGTGAATCAAACAAGGCATGTTGCGGCTGGAGGGCGCTGGGCCACCCCAAAGCCCCATATCAAACGGGCCCTTGGAGGCTTCACGGCCCAGGCGTGGTCTGCGCGTCGGGCGGATAAAGTGGGCTTGCAGGTTGGAATTCGCTCGTGAGGCCCGTTGTCGTGATGTTTTTTTTTCATAAAATAGCAAACATACTCGTTCCTCTCGAAAGAAAAAGCAAACGGTTAACACCAAAATTTAGTAATTTTATTGCCTATCAGAGTCTATGAAAGTAAGCCGATATTTGTGAAGAGACTTTCGGCTCGTTTGTGCAGACTGCCCAGTAAGCCATGTTGACATATAAGCTGAGAGGAAATGTTATTCAATAATATTCCAAATACTTGGCAAGGAATGGCAAGATGTGCTTCACGTGAACAGAAGAAGGAAAGCAAACTCGTGCATGCACACGATTAATTAAAGGAGAGGCATGAAGTCCAGATGTTGCTTGGTCCTCACGTGGAAATAAAGGAAAAGTAAGAGAAGCTAGTTTATTCCTATTTGCTTTAGCTGGTATATGAATATATGCTGCTAGTGCTTGGTACGTGCACAAAGGAAGCAAGAAAGGAACAGGAAGGAGAGAGTTCGTCTTTAATACTTGAGGAAGGAAATACTTTGATATTGTTTGGCTGGGCTATACAAGGAAATTAAAATATATTTGAATGAAGACGTAAAGCTTCTTAAACCTCGATGGTGTACATGCACGAAGAAAGGGAAAGCTAGCAGGATCGGGAGTTGGCTTATATGTACGTGAAGACTAGCCACCACATATAACATGCTGATTTCCACGTGATCGGGAAAGATTTGGGCCAAGGACCCCTGGCCGTATTAGTGCTGGACTTATCATGCATAGCCGAATCAGTTAAGGAATATAAATTTGTTTTATATTCGGCTTGTATGTAAAGAAACCTCCCATGCATGTATGTACGAGAGTCCTGCTCTGTGTCGTCGAAGACTAGGCATCCCTATAAATATAAAGGGTTACGGTAAATTGTAAAACATCCGATCAATCAATATCTATTACTTTTTTCGGCTTTACGTCAATCCTTAGAAGTAGGAAGTAGCGTAGATCTCAACGAGTTCTTCAACAAGCAGGGCTGTATCGGTCCGGCCGACCTCCGGTTTGTCTGTAAGTACCGTCATGGCTTATACTTCTGTTCGTAAGGCTGCATCGGTTAAGTTCGACCTCCACTGCGAATTCTAGCATAAGCTAGTTATCGATTCTTGTCTAGTTCAAGTACGGCTGCATCAGTTAAGTTCGACCTCCACTGCTCGAATTAGATTAAGGTCAAGTTATCGGCTCTACCTAAGGGTGGCATCCTTCTGGTAGATTCATTAAGTTACCGATCTTGCTGATGTTTTTATTGTCATTAGTCTTTTCAGCAATATCAACATGCCCGATCGAGATCGATCTAGATCGGCCTCACATCCTTTTAATCCATCGTTTATTTTGTTACATTGCAACGGTTCCTACTTTAAACGACGGATTATGTTTCATCGGTCGTTCTGCTTCGATCTTGGTCATGCATAGTACACAGTCAAGGCATGACTGATCCTGAGAAGGTTTACTAGCTACTTAAATCTGGTTCATAGCTCCCTATTATGGATATATCGATCCGGTCGACCCCCACTGTTAGTACTTTAGATCGGAGGATGCTAGCTGGTAGATTTGCTTTCGACCAGGCATGACCCTGGCTGTTTGCTATACCCGCATCAGCTAAATAGCCGATCGCCTGTGTTTTAACGCCTATAGTGTATCTCCATGATTCTGTTAAATGTGAATAGATCTGTTTACTTTAAAGAGTTGATTTGTTGTCTTTATCATGGCTGTCATCGATCTGGTCGAACCCCACTGTTAAAGATAATAGGTTAGGTCTGATGAATTCATAGATATGTCCACGTTAAATAGTCGATTGTTCACATGTTGTAGTCCCTTTTCTACCTGAATCGGCTATTTCAGCCGATTCGCTTGTGCTTTCACACATATAGCATGTCTTTCAGAAAACCTGTCAATGTATAGACGGTTTTATGGATTCTTCGATTTTAGTTTGTTATTATCATCATAGCTGCCATCGATCTGGTCTAACCTCACTGTTGATAGTAACAGATTAGATTCAGAGCGTTTGTAGACCTATTTGTACTAGACAGATGATTTGTTCGCATGTTATATCCTTTCTCGTTAGATTCATCGGCTCAATGCTTTACACCGGTAATATTCACCTAGCTGATGATTTTACTTGTATCTGCGTGCATTGTACTTGTCATCACAAAATCAATCGCAACCCATGAGCTTTACAGTCCTTAATAGCCGATTTTTTCGTGTATCGGCTGTTTAGTCGATTTTTCCCGTCTGGCTGCTCCCGAAACGGCACACTTGGAACTGTCTGAGCAAGACCGGCATGTTCCACCTTAAATTACTGATAAACTTTCTCTCCTTTTCAATTGCAGATCAAATTGACTAGCATGCCTTTGGAAATACGCAGGGTCGACTGGTCCTGCGTTGAAGCCAAGCGGATCTCCAGCCTTGCTCCATCGATCCTTCCGACTTGCTGTGTGCTAGGCGTATTGACACATTTTTACGCCGACACAAACATACTTGTACTTCTACATTGTAACAGAGTGTTCAGCTTGATACGTGGTTACTAGCTCCACCTCTACCAGGCGCAGGGCTTATCATCTTCCTCTTTGTCCTTGAAGGTGTCGTAGAAGTCCGATATGTTGTTGATGGTGATCCCCTCCGGCTTGGGCAGCCGTTGCAGTTTCTATTTAGGGATACAAGTTCTAATTATTTTTGGTCATTGGGTCAACCCAAAAACTTGTTCAAATAAACCAGAATTTTATTACACATAATTTGAGCTGGGAGAGAAGTGAACTAAAATGGCATTTGACTGTAATTAGTTAGCTAAAAAAAGGTATCTATACTTGCATCATTATTGTTGCTCTCTCCGATGGGAAGGTTGAACCGTCAACTTTGTACCGCCTCTTGTTAACATTGAAGCTGGTTGCGATGAAGCCTCCCCTCATCCTAGCACTCATGATACCGGTGACACGAAGCACCTCCTTTGCCTTCTGCTCCTTTTCCTATGCTCAAGCTTCCTTAGCTCCACAAGAGTTCCATAAATGATGCTAAGAGAAGGCAAAGGTGGGAAATAGAGCTGAAAAATGTGGTTCACCCTGCTTCGTCTTCAAACTTGTGGGCCCAGGGAGAATTTTCCCCCACCGTGGGCGGAGGGAGAGGCGCCCGAGCCGGCGTTGGCGAAGGTAGATTCTAGGCGCGGTGGCAATGACGCCCCTCTCCCTGACGATTTCCTCCACCTCGCTAACATGGACAACAACTTCCAGGAGGCTGCAGTGGTGTTGAAGCAAGACATGGTCAAGGCCCTAGCTACCATCCGTCGTTGTGATGGTGCGCGCCTAGCCTCTGAACTTAGGTCGCAGCGCAGGTCGGCAAGGACCTTTCCGCCTCGTAGACAACGCTAGCTCGGACATCGTAACCACCGACAGGCCCTCACACCTCGGCCTTGGCGGAGCTAGCGGCACGGCGATGGTCAAGGTGGTCGGACTGATGGCTTCATCAGCACGTGGGATGGATGCAAGCTGACGCAGCCCTTCGGTTGGGGGTGATGTTTGTCATGCAGTGGAGGAGCGTGAGGATAAGGTGGAGAGAGAAATAATAGAGGAAGAAAATAAAGGTAGAAAAGAAAAAAAAAGAATGAAGAAAAAAAGAAAGGTATTTTTGACATTTCATTCTTTTCATGACTATGAAAAGTTATTGTACCAAATATTTTTCTAACTAGAGAAGTTAGAGTCAGAAAGAGCTATTTCACCAGAAAAACAATAGTTAGAGTTGTTTTGACTAAAGTATGAGCCCTATGAAACACGCCCTAAGCCTAAGCAAACCCACTATAACCCACTTAGGAATATAAGTCAACCCACTATGACCCATTGTACCACTTAGGAATGTTTCTGCTAGCTTGTTTTATATGTAATTCTCATGTTTTGTATTCCTATTCCAAACTATATTGAAGTAAAATTGATCTAGAATATAGCTATGCTTTACTATCCAAGTTATGAATGGACAAAATTAAGTAATGCTTATGTCTATTGAAACGATTATCACATATTTCTATGCATCTAGCTAAATATATAATCTAGAAGAGCTAGCTCTAAGAATATTATTTTTGGCATATGCTCAAATCCTAACTCAGTCCCTATATATATTTCTTGGCCTTAGAGACACACATGAGAACAAGACATATATACTCCCTCTATTCTAAAAAGAATGCATATCCTGTTTTTCAATGAATCAAATTTTGTATGTCTGATTAGATTTATAGAAAATAGTATTAATACTCTTCAAATATGTTTATTATGAAAACATATTTCACTACTAACACAATGCTACTTATTACACATAATAAATATTAATATTTTTATATACTCCCTCTATTCCAAATTGTAAAACGTTTTGACTTTTCTAAATATAAGCGTCCGCTGTGTATTTAGATATACATTATGTTTGGATACATAGTAAAAGCAATTGTTGATGCTGAATAGGGATCTGGATCACACACCAGCAAGGGCAAGCACGTCCATGGTTGCAAACAAACTTGATCGTAGCAAGAATGTAGTAGAACGGCGAAACCAACCAAGAGGTCGATTGGGCCGATGTAGAGCCTGTTCTTCGCCTGATAGACTCCTGAACACCTCTCTATAAGACCCGTTGGGGAGGAGCACATAGAGGTTGCTCTAGGATCGACAAGGCCACCTATAATGCCGCCAAATCCTGCCAGAAGACGTGACAAACAGCAAGATATAGAGAGAGGAGAGGGTAAAAGGTGTAGTAGATTTATTTTTTGACAACCGGAAGTTGGGATCCTCAATCGGTTGTGATCCTCTCATATATATAGAGAGGGTGGTCTTATCCCAGTAAGAAAAAAGTACAAAACACATTCTCCAAGTTTCCCACTTCAAAATAGATCCAAAAACCGATTTAAAAACAAATCGGTTCGGAATCAACAGAAAAGTTGGTCTAGCCAACTAGGCCGGGTTTCATGGGGCTAGGCACTATGGTCGGCCCGGCAACAGGCAAGCTAGCCTGGCTAGCTTTGGGCACCCGGCTTGGCCGGCTTTGGTGACCGGTCTGGCAGGCTTTAGGCAGGGCAACCGTCTTCTTCTCCCTTTTGCTTTGTGCTTTGGATTGGGTTGCACCAAATATTTCCAGCATGCCCTCCAGATCAGGAACTTGATGATGCAACCCAATTTTCATGCTGGGATATTTTTGCGTGTCAACATATGTCCTCTGTTTTTAGGTGAATATTATATGAACATAAAAACATAAAAGTACTAAATAGCAATGATGCCCAACCCATTGGCTATCTATACATCAGTCATATTTGTTCTAAGGGTGATACATGTATCGGCCATTGTTTGGAGAGCACTCTAGGCTTCTTGCCAAACACTTGGGAAATAATTTTTTTTTCAAATATCTCCCACTGATTATTGCTCTTGGGAGACTATCGCCTTGCAACGTCTCTAGCAGATATGAATCCCAAATATCACTTTGATCACTCTATAAGGACCTTCCTAATTTGCATTGGTGACTATTGACGGGAATTTTGTCATGGTTTTACATAGTCAAAACCGTCAACAAAGTATCACCATTGAAAGGAGATAAGCCAACCATGAATGATTTTGGTTCAAATTAACTTGGTTCCACACGTATATGACCTCGGTTTGAATGTAGGTACAAATTGAAAGAAAAACCAAGTCTGGGGGCCCACCTTGGATGGTTGGCCGACCACCCAAGTATGTCCAATTGATCATCCCAATATATCAACATAATGTACTATGCTTCTAGAACATGTGTGTAAATGATGGGCCTGATTGACCAAAATTGGCCGTTCGGCCAACCTATGAATTTTGGCTAAATTTAGCTCAAATTTGGTGTGGAGCAAGCCAATAAGGCCCACACCAAAGGGGGTGACCCCACCTGTCATAGGGGATCGGTTGACCACCTAAATCAGCCCAAATGCCTCCACCGCCTTCAAGCATGCTCACGCAAGGAAACACAAGTTTGGCACGTCACAACCTTTGATTTAAAAGCGGTTCCATCCGATGGCTCAAGATGAGGGTTGCATGGATTCATGGGCCCACCATGGAGTAGCCCCTACTCTTCCTCTCCACTATAAATACCCCCTACCCCTCACTCTCATTCATGACCACGAGGAGGAAACTACTCTCTCTTTAGATAGGCCTGCCCTACTCTAATAGTAGTAGTATGCAGATAGGGAGAGACTGAGGGGAGTGTGGAGAAGAGCCGGGATTATCTGGTGTCTTCTCCAAGCTGTACATCGATGGATGCGGTTATTGTCACCACTAAATTTATAAAAAAATTTGATATCGTCCAACCATCAGGAGCTTTCAAGAAATCAAAATGCAAAGCGTATGGCTTATGATAAGTGGTTCTACTAGCCTTAATTTGTACACCCAAGCTACTCTCAATGGATCTAGACAATTCATCTTTAAACCGATTCAAAGTTTCATTAAATCGGTAATGGGAGCCACATGTGCATTATTAAGCATGTGAATTCGACCATCTTACCCTCTGGTCTATTAAAGTGTGCCATAAGTATATTAACAATAGTCATAAGATTATTATCAATGACGGTCTCCTGATCTTGCAACATCTTAGCATAATTAGTATGGGTATGGAAAGGATAAGCTACTTCTTCATTAACCATTATATTACCTCGCATGTAGCGGATGTGGAAGCAATAGAATCTCCAAACCCAAGTTAGGATCACAGAATTGGGTGACCTTGTTGCGTCGATCCTTAGTGCAACTTTCAAGGGAAAGCTTTTAGATTGACATTAAGTTTGGCCTGAATCTCTAATGAAGCTCATCGGGAAGCTCCTCAAACGATGTCGAATGGTTGATGTTCTTCGGGTTGAAGGTATCGGTGTGATCCTCATCACTCTTGGTCTTGTCGCGCTACACAACATGTCGCTAGTACATTGTATCTTCTTCCCTAGCGGAGTCACAAAAAATGTGTTGACGCCGAATAAGGATCCGAACACACACGAGTAAGGCCTAGCATGTCCGCGGTTGCAAACAACCTTGATCGTAGCAAGAACACAGCAGATCGACGAAACTAACCAAGAGGTCGGTTAGGCCCATGTAGAGCCCTTTCTTCGTCTGGTAGACTCCCGCACACCTCTCAGGAAGACCCGTCGGGAGGAGCACATAGAGTCTACTTTAGGGTTGGTAAGGACACGTAGAACGCTGCAAAATCTCGTCGGGAGACATGACGAACAACAAGGTATAGAGAGAGGAGAGGATAAAAGGTGTAGTATATGTGTTTTTTGACGATTGGAAGTTGGGATCCTCAATCGGGCGCCATCCTCTCATATATATAGCGAGGGGTGGCCTTATCCCAGTAGGGAAAGTCCAAAACGCATTCTCCAAGTTTCCCACATCAAAATATATCCAAAAACCGATTTGGAAACAAATTAGATTGGAATCAGCAGAAAAGTCAGCTAGGCCGGGTTTCAAGGGGCCAGGCACTGTATAGCCGGGCCGGCAATAGGCAAGACGGACTGGCCAACTTTAGGCAAGGCAGCGCCGTCTTCTTCTCCCTTTTGCTTTGTGCTTTGGGTTGCGTTGCACCAAATATTTCTAGCACGCCCTCCAGATCAGGAACTTGATGGTGTAGCCTAATTTTCATTTCGGGCCTTTTTTGCGTGTCAACCACAATGTATCTTGAAAAACTAAAACAGCTTATAATTTAATCTTATAATTTGGAACTGAGAAAATATTTAGTTAACTTTTTTTTTTAAATCTCAGAAATTGACATGTCCTTAGAACGAAGGAAGTATATCTTTTTTTTTTACGAAACAGGAGGGGGTTGGAGCTTCCACTGAAATTTTATTCAAATTGTTAAAACTGACAAGTATATCCTAGCTAGCGACACGTGCTGTGTGGAAGAAAGCTCAGTCACTTTACGACAAAGGAAGACAAGTAACCAACCACCAGACCACTCGATACCGAAGCGGCTGGGCGGCTCTCGGCTCTCGCTCTATATATGCATCACGTAATGCTTCCCGGCGTCATGCAACTGACGGCCAAATGTTTGGACTTGGACCAGACAATCGGCAGCAAATAATATTGAATGCGTTTTCCTCCCAAGAGTCCAAAGATACGACCATGGCTCCAAAACCACCTGCATAAGACTGTCCTCCAATAGGTGATCTATATGGACATTTAAATCTAAAATAGGTAGTAGAAGATATAAAATTAGTCTCCAACATAGTACCTATACGGAAGACATATTTTGAGTTGTCTGAAAGGCACGACTCAAATATAAGTATTCTCTCTCTTGAAAACTCATTTGCAGAAAAAATTCTTTTTTTTTTGGTCATGTTGTCAGAGATG
The DNA here is from genome assembly GCF_019320115.1 of Miscanthus floridulus. NCBI lineage: Eukaryota > Viridiplantae > Streptophyta > Magnoliopsida > Poales > Poaceae > Miscanthus > Miscanthus floridulus. The sequence goes on from NC_089597.1 coordinate 101,350,954, forward strand.
ATTGTAGCGCTACCTAAACGTTAAATAACTCTTATATTTTAGATGTCGTTGTTGGAGATAGTCTACCACGCATCATCACGCGCTGCCTGCACGCACTGATCGGTCCCGTCCGTTTGTAGTGGCGCAACAGCCAACACGCAGGCCGGCACCACCACGCACCACCGGCGGCCGCCACTGCCAAAGCAACGCATGCGTATATATATTGCTCCTAGTATAATGGCCACTGAGGGCATCGAACTCTGTGTGGCGGCCACGGTATACCTAAATTCTGGAATAGTTGCCATGCTAAGTTCCAACTCAGAGAGTTCAAGTCCCATTCCATTCGAATTTCGGTGTCTTTTTGGAAACGAACAAAGTAGAAGAGCCACTAATTATATTAATAAAGAAACAGGCTCAGACTAATGCAAACAACGGATCAACGCCCTAGGATTATAGGAAGGAGAAAAACAGAAAACAACAGAACAATACAACAACTAAAATAACTCAGCCAACAACAACATAGACAACTATTAGCTGGTGTCTTATATTTTTTATATGTTTTTGAGCAAAAATATTCTTGATATGTTAATAGCTCATAGGTAATATTAGCTAGTTATTAACTATTACTGATTTGTCCCAACTAGTGAGATAGTTCACTACTACCGAAAATGATATCACAGATGAGACTTTCACAGCCAATTTTATGAGAGACGACGGTGATAATTCTCAGCATCGGTTCAAAGGCGGGTGAGGCGCAGTGAGGTGACAAGCCAGCGGTGCTAGAAGTTTTCACCACCCGTTCAACACATCATCCGGCAGTGAAAATCATGGCACTGTCCACCTTTTCTATAGTAGTGGTTGTTAGATGCGCATTAGCTAACAATTAGCTACACTGTATATTAGCTAGATCCATTTGAATACAAATATGTTAATTATTAGCAGTTAACTATTAGCTCTATGATCCCAATAGGGTCTTAATTTGCTAGTCTATATGGCAAGATAAGTGCACGCACGATGTATCTTTTAGTGTGGCCATATGTGCATGCCTTTTGACCAGGGGCTGACCTAGCTAGCTAGAAGCTTTAAAAACATTTCGGTGTAAAGTAGCTAGACATGTGCTCCAGTGTGCAAGACTTGGACGTACGGAGTCGCGCGCACAAAGGCAAAACATTGCTAGCTGGCTGAAAGCTCCGTTGAACATCGCCCACTGTCATTGCTTGCTACCATGTCAGCAACCCTGTCGTAATCGTAGAGACGTCGACGCTTCTGTTGTTTCGTCTCCTCTGGTTGTATTCCACCGTACCAAGCCCCACCACATTTCTGCTTCCTTCCAAACTATAATACGTTTTAGCTTTTCTAAATACATAGATTCCTATACAATTAATATACATTGTAAAAATAGTATATCTAGAAAAATTAAAATATCCTATAATTTAGAATATATGGTGTGCTTTTTCTACAATATCTTTGCTTCTCTAGACATCTCATCTCGTTTGTGCACTCTTGTCTTTTTTCCCCTTCTTTTTTTTGGTGAGTACATGCACAGTATACTCTTAGGTACTGTTTAGATCCACGTAACTATTAGTTAGCTACTAGTAATTAGCTTGTTTATATATCTAAATAAACGAGTCTAGCTCTCTAGCTAATCCAATTAACAACTATCTAACTGTGATTCACAAAAAAACTATCTAACTAGTTAGACTAAACCAGCTAATAGCAATTAATAGTTAGCTAGCTAATATTAATTATAAGTTATTAGCTAGCTAACTATTAGCAGCTAATGAATCCAAACATGATCTTATCTTCTCTGTGTGCAAAATTTATCGTGCAAATCAACAATTTTATAATTGGTCTTCTCGTGGCCTATTGCATGAGTCTGCTCCCGTATTTGCAAGACGCAACAAATTCGGGAAAGAAAGCAATGCGTGTAGCCCAAACCAGAGAAGAGAAGGACCCCTCCACAAGTATACTTAACAAGAATCTCGCTCTTACTTCGTCCGATCCTCGCCCCCTCCACAAGTATACTTAACAAGAATCTCGCTCTTACTTCGTTCGATCCTCGCCTTGTTTATTCTTTTTGGATTACTAGGTAGCGTGTCCGTGCATTGCTACGGAATAACTAACAATTTATACTAAAAACACACGGATCGCACGATAAGATAACAATACTATTAAATTAAATACCAACGTTAAAGTGGCATTTAATCCAAAAAAAGCAAAGTTTATGAATTTAACACAGTCACGGAGTGCGCGGCGTCGCAGGCTCACAAACTCTAGAGCTTCCGGAGATTGGGTCGAATCCAACCTAGAGCCTCGGAACCCTGCATCTTTTCCTGGACGGGCTTCACTTCGGATGCGCCGGTAGCAATATCAATGATCTCCATTAGATTTTGTTCTCCTTTTACTTGGATATACTTGTTCCACTGAAGCTTTCATCGAAATGTTTAGACACAAACAGTGTCTGATCATCGATGTCCCTTACCATGGACCACTCCGGCGTATGGTCGTGGAGGTTGCACTTATAGATCGCGCTGTTGTAGGTGAAGCTCTGTATCTCGTAGAACGTGCTCACCATGGCACCCACAATGTGTAGCTCACCGTTTGATTCCAGGTAGCTGCGGTGGCAGAGCCCCGTAGGTGGCGACAGCGATGGCAGCAGCATCGCGGTTGGAGTAGCACCGGCGGCGTTGCTGCTACAGACGGAGATTTCTCCAGTGCAGTCGATCGCCAAGAACTTGTCTTGGCAGTGGACGATGGACCCCACGGAGAACTCCAGTTTGGTGTCGAGCATCGTCCATGCGTTGTCGACTTCAACCCGGCAGAACGTGACCTCCGTGGAGCACCCAAGCATGGCCATGGCCACGCACTCGCGGCCGGCGGCGTCAGGCGGTGCCGAGAGCACGATCTCACGGAAGAACACGTCCCTCATGTCTTTTAGCTTGATGGCTCTTCCTGCGGCATCCGCATCCCCGTAGCCGTTGGTGGGATGGAGGACCCACCGGCCGTGGACCCTAGACACGCGTTCCGATGAGGACGCCGCCGTGACGTGTTTGCCTGCTGGCGGGAGCTCAACGTAGGGGGCACGGGCACCGGTGAATGGATTCAGCAGTGTCACGGACGTCGCCTCGTCCATGAGCGCCAGCCACCCACACGAGGAGCCGCATGCCACTTTGCCACGCACGTCGGGCAGCGTCTTGGACAAGACCTTCTTCTCCAAGACGTAGTAGAAGCCACCGCGGTCCGAGTCAGGGTTGAACGGGAGCAGCAGGAGCAGCCTGAAGGTCACGAACGGGACGGCGGCACGCCATGGGGAGCAAGCGGATCGGAAGGACGCCGCGTCGTGGCCTGACGCGAGACGTTGCCTGATGGACTCGAGGAGATCCTCTGGCAAGCCGGATCTCCAGTCAGGGAGAGGTAGGGACCTTCTCTTGAGATTGGGAGGCTGAGTCATGGAAGACAGATGACATCAACTATGGTTCACGCAAGAAACAGCAAGCGAGGGCGATGGAACACGTGAGCGTGAAACCAAATGAAAGGAGGAAGAAGCTGTCCCTTTTGCAAATGCAAAGAGGGGAAGTAATTAAATATAGACAGATTTGGCAAGGTTCTCAGAAATGCAAAGATGTTCCTTTTGTCTTAATTCTCTTTCCTTCTATGTTAATTCTCTTTCCTTTTGCTCATTGCCATGTATGCTCGTGCATGCAAACATGCAATGTGTATATGGATAGCACAATATTTTTCTACTTCCTATTTTGCCGTGATTCATCTATCACATGATAGGCAATATTCAATCAAGGAGATGTCGTGGGATCGCAGGCGTGGGTAGACGGACGAACCAAAACAAATATCGCACCAAACAATGTCCACACTTTGTTCTTTTTAGTTGTAGGAGATTAGGCAGAGAAGTAAGAGCGAGGCATGTAACAACATCTGGTATGTACGAAGGATCAGTAATGCTTAGGGGCAGGCGTCGGTCCGATCGGAGGTCGTCTTCCTGGCCAGGGCGCTACCATGGCCCAACAAGCCTGCCTCGTCCTCTTTATGTCTCTCACGTCTCTATCTCAAAAATATCTCTCCAATTGCTCACCCATCGCACGCTTCACGGCGCCGTGTGGCCGTCCGTCCGTCCCACTCCGCATTCACCTCCGCAGCCATCTCCTCGCACATGTCGCCATCCTGTGATATCCGCTCTTCGCTCCTGCCCATCGCACGCCACCCACAAGTCCACGACTCTCGCTCCTTGCTCTCGTAGTCCCACCCGCCCACGCCCACCCATGACGCTCGCTCCCGCGCCGTCCGGCATGTCGCCCACCTCTACTGGTGCTGGTGGTGCCGTCGTGCACCTTAGGTCAATCCCGACCAAGCCAAGGGCACCCATGAGCGTGGCCCGTGCTGGTGGTGCTTGCGTGCCACCGCTCGCCGCCGGCTCCCACCACAAGGCCGGAATCAATCGGCCTGGTCTCCCCTCTCATATGTTGCAAATGTATATTTTAAGTGTTTTAGATGTTCCAGAGGTATGTTGTAAGTGTTTCATATGGATGTTGCAAAAGTAGATCGGGATATTGCATATGTTGCAAGTGTTTCTGAGGCATGTTGCAAGCGTTTGTTCAAAAAGGTTCATTTGTCTCAGACTTATGTTGCAAGCGTTTTTTATCTGGATGTTGCACATGTTTCACACATATGTTGCAAGAGTATGTTCAAAATGTTTCAGATGTTTCAGTCTTATGCTGCAATAAGTGTTTTCATATTGCAAGTTACAAAAATTTTATTTGGATGTTCAATATGTTTCACACACATGTTGCAACTGTATGTTTCAGATGTTTTAGATGTTTCATATGTATGTTGATCCAAGTGTTTCATGTTTTAGAGGTAGAGAGTCATGTAGGAATGGCCCGGGTGGCGGGGGATGGGGCGCGGTGAGCCGTTGGCCGGCGGTCGGGGTGCACAGTGCACCTAGGATCTTGCGGATGGGGCGTGCTCATCCTCATGCCGGCTCCCGAGTCCTGCCCGCGTAGAGAGAGGAGGAGGTCAGTGAGAAGGAGCGGCGGGCGCGGCGTTTCCCACGGGCGCGCGGGCATCCGGACTCGCGGTCACGGAGAGAGAAGAGGGCCAAGGGGAAGCAGCGACAGGCGCGGTGTTTTCCATAGGTGCGCGTGACGGATGTAGCGCGGGCATCCGGACACGCACTTCTGTCCAGACGGACGCTAGTATCTCCCGTAAACAAAGTAAAAAAATAGTGGATAGCGGGTTGGTAACGAATTGACGTCGAGGTAGCGGATTGCGGATAGCGGGCGATATTGCGGACGATAAGTTCCAATAGCGGCACCTAATAATTTCACATAATTTTATGTACATATATCATGAATAATGTGTATAAATAGACATTTAATTGCACTCCAATAATTGATGTCTCACATACTTAAACCTTGTTATTCCACCGTTGAAGTAATTTTTGCAATATTTGCATCCAACTAGATTCTTGGTTTCCTTTCCAGTTAAAGGTAAGGCATGCTCTCAAGCTGGATCCTTCCTTGATGTTGACCGGCTTGTATTTGCAGTTGATGCAGCAGATGACATTTTGCAAGTTCTATAATATGTAGTAAATCGTAAAATCTTGTAAAGGTCAGTAAGAAAGTAAGACGACATTGATGCAGCGTGACTATCTATTGAAAAAAGGTCTTACCAGCACGCTGTCGACGAAATATGGTCGGTAGTCTACCTAGGGGTATGCCCAAGGTAGTAGATTATCGGCAGACAGGTGCGCAAGCTATAAACAAGATGGTGACGCAAGACAGACATGAGGTTTTATCCAGGTTCGGCCGCCGTGAAGGCATAATACCTACGTCCTGCGTCTGATTGTATTGTTGTATGTCAATGAGATCTGATGGATCGTGATGGATGCCCCCCGCTAGGGGTCCCCTGCCTCTCCTTATATACTCTGGAGGAGGTAGGGTTACAAGTAAAGTAGCCTATTTGGTACTATACAATGTCTTGCGGTGCACGTCGAGCAGCACTGTGCATGCCTTGATCTTGTGGGTTGGGCCACCTCTGATGGTGCGGCCCATGTCTTATCTTGTGGATACCAAGGGCCATACCTCCACAGCTAGTCCCCGAGCCTGACAGTAGGTGATGTAGTCATGTGGTGCCAGGGTCAGAAAGCAGAAAGACCAGCCGAGCAGGGAGCTAGTCCCCGAGCGTAGCCTCGGGATGAGAAAAACGCACATTCACCGCAAGGTGAAGTATGCCCACTTAGTCCCCGAGCCTGTTGGAAGATGAAGAATGAATCTTGTAGCAGGGTCAAAGAAAAAGAAGTCTGAAAGCTTGCCCATGTCGTCTGACATGCGCGTATCAAGACCCCAAACATGCTGCCCAAGATCAGCACCCTGATCCGAACAACATGGAGCAGCTTGATAGCACATCGACGAGACGTAGCAAGATCCGACCACCAAGAGAGCACCGAGGAGTCCCCCGCGTCGCTGGCGATGACCGAGCACCAAGGAGCGAGGAGTCCCCGGCGTCGCTGGCAATGTCCGAGCACCGAGGAGCGAGGAGTCCTCGGCGTCGCTGGCGATAACCGAACACCGAGGAGCGAGGAGTCCCCGGCGTCGCTGGTGATGTCCGACCACCAAGGGAAGAGCGAGGAGTCCTCGGCGTCGCTGGCGATAACCGAGCACCAAGGAGCGAGGAGTCCCCGGCATCGCTGGCGATGACCGAACATCGAGGAGCGAGGAGTCCCCGACGTCGCTGGTGATGTCCGACCACCAAGGGAAGAGCGAGGAGTCCCCATCATAGGCGGCGATGTCTGACCACCAAGGGAGGAGCGAGGAGTCCTCGGCGTCGCTGGCGATGACCGAGCACCGAGGAGTCCCCGACGTAGGCGGCGATGTCCGAGCACCGAGGAGCGAGGAGTCCCCGGCGTCGCTGGCGATGTCTGAGCACCGAGGAGCGAGGAGTCCCCGGCGTCACTGGCGATGACCGAGCACCGAGAAGTCCCCGGCGTAGGTGGTGATGTCCGAGCACCGAGGAGTCCTCGGTGAACCTAGCGATGTCCGAGCGCCGAGGAGCGAGGAGTCCCCGGCGTCACTGGCGATGTCCGAGCACCGAGGAGCGAGGAGTCCTCGGCGTCGCTGGCGATGTCCGAGCACCGAGGAGCGAGGAGTCCTCAGCGTCACTGGCGATGACCGAGCACCGAGGAGTCCCTGGCGTAGGCGGCGATGTTCGAGCACCGAGGAGCGAGGAGTCCCCGGCGTCGCTAGCGATGACCGAGCATCGAGAAGTCCCCCGCGTAGGCGGTGATGTCCGAGCACCGAGGAGTCCCCGTCGAACATGGCGATGTCCGAGCGCCGAGGAGCGAGGAGCCCCCGGCGTCGCTGGTGATGTCCGAGCACCGAGGAGTCCCCGACGTAGGCGGCGATGTCCGAGCACCGAGGAGTCCCCGGCGTAGGCGACGAGGTCCGAGCACCGACGTAGCTGACGACGTCCGTGCGGTGAAGTGTGCCCACTTAGTCCTCGAGCACGAAGTATCCGTGCGCCGAGGAGTAACCAGCGTAGCTGGCGATGAAGCATGAGCGACGAATAGTCTGGTCAACTGGTCGGCGGCGAAGTGAGCATTGAGTAGAAGCGATCGGGAACAGTCCGATCAACTGGTTGGCGACGGAGTCCATGAACCAAGCGGTCCGACCAGTTGATCGGTGGAGAAGTCCGAGCACCAGGTGGACGATGATCCTGCAATACAAACATATAGAACGGGTAGTACATGATGTAAAAATAAATGAACTCTGGAGAAAAATCTGCAATGGTGATGAAACGGCGTATGCAGTTCGGCGATCAGTTGGCGTGAAAATATATTTATGTTTAATATAAACCGCCCGACCAGTTAGTGTGTAGCTGAGTCTCCAGCCCTAGCTAGCCTATAGTCCATAACGTCGAGCGCGGAGCCCGTGCACGTGTAGGAGGAACAAGCGTCGCTAAGGAGCCGTTGCCGACCACCCATAACGCAGAGGGCAGACGCTCGTGCACGTGTAGGGAGGAGCCAGAGACAGGGCCGTCTCTGGAGGCGTTCGAGCATCAACGTGACTGTTCGAGGGTTCAGAAAATCGTTTGGAGAGCAAACATGGAGAAAATAATTCGGAGAGATATTATGGCGATATACAAAGATTGGAGAATATTTAGAAGAATATTAAAGCATGACTTAGCTTTGGACGGAGCGTCTGGTCGGCGGCGTATGGCGTTGTTTGGTCGGCGTTGACGAAGTTGAGCTTAGATCGGGATGGTCGTGGTGTAAAACACAGATCCGAGCAGCGTTGTATATTGTACGCGTAGTTGGAAGCAGTGTTTCGCAGGCCATAGGGCTGAGCCTGGTAATTCTCCATCAAGGCTTCGCACTCGGAGAGCCGGAGACCCGTTGCGGGGGCTGGTCGGTGACGAACGGAGCGCCCTTCAGGAGTAGACGTGACCACGAGATCCGTACTGAGTCATGCAGGACGACTGGCCTGAGCTGGTCGGGTAGATCTGTTGTGGGTAGTGGTTACCTGCTCGGTAGGTTGATTTTGAATCGAATCTACCAGAGCTAGGGTTTCAGCAAGCTTGGTGCCGACCTGATCGATGGAGTCGAGCAGGTCGGTGTTGTCGATCTGCCTCCCTTTGTAGCAAGGAAGCGAACGACGGGTTGTCGGCGTGGCTGAAGACGATGCTGATGTGGCCGGAGCCAGATCCAACGTGGTCGGAGCCGTAGCTGATCCTGGTGAAGCAGTGGTCGACGCAGATTGGATCTGCGCCTCCTCCGTGGTCATGGCGATGAAGTTGTCGGAGCCAGTGGTCCAAGTGATCTGGCCGATGGTGAACGTGAGGCCGTTCGGCGTAGCCATGGAACCGGGGATGATGACCATCATGTTCGTCTGGGGAGCAGTACGCACACCCCCTATCTGGCGCGCCACTGTCGACGAAATATGGTCGGCAGTCTACCTAGGGGTATGCCCAAGGTAGTAGATTATCGGCAGACAGGTGCGCAAGCTACAAACGAGATGGTGACGCAACACAGACACGAGGTTTTATCCAGGTTCGGCCGCCGTGAAGGCGTAATACCTACGTCCTGCGTCTGATTGTATTGCTGTATGTCAATGAGATCTGATGGATCGTGATGGATGCCCCCCGCTAGGGGTCCCCTACCTCTCCTTATATACTCTGGAGGAGGTAGGGTTACAAGTAAAGTAGCCTATTTGTTACTATACAATGTCTTACGGTGCACGCCGAGCAGCGCTGTGCACGCCTTGATCTTGTGGGCTGGGCCACCTCTGATGGTGCGGCCCATGTCATGTCTTGTGGATACCGGGGGCCATACCCCCACACACGCAGACTCCACAAAGGGTTGGACGCCGGACGGCTGGCCGGAGCTCCAGAGGCGCTGTCGCAAGGAGTTCCACTCGAGCGCTCGATCTGTCGGTCTGAATGGGGAAGGACCGAAGGAGCTCGGGCAGAGTGCGTCCCTCCCTTTTGCGACCTCCGCGGTGGCGTTGTGGCGTGGCGCACGGCAATTTGACGGCGGCCGGCCAGCACACCGGCGGTGGCGCCGAACCTGGAGGCCAAGGGTGGCGGCGGCGGCGCTGAATGGAGACTACAGCCGATGCGTGGGGGTGTGTGAGTTGGGGTTAGGGTGTGAGTCGTTCATAGTGGGCTGGGACGCTGGTTAGGGTTACTGCTCCCACGCTATTGCAGTCTGCTACATGCAATTGCGCCCGCTATATCGGCCCGTTGCGTCCGCAAAGTTCCACGCCGCAAACTTCAGAGCGCAACCTGGTAGCAATAGTGGCAATGGGCCGCTACCGCAATTGCGGCCGCAATTGCGCCGCTATTTTGTACTTTGCCCGTAAAACATCAAATTGGCTTGGCTGAACATCTCAACACCATTATTCCTCCAGTGAAATAAAAGCAGGAGCATCTCTGTTCCTTGTACAAAATATAGAAGCACCGTGTGGTCGATCATAACCGTTAGTTGCAATAAAGTCCGACCGAAGTTGTGCCAAACTTACTCAAATGAATTATCCACGCACTTGCAGTGAGTCCAGTATGAAACCTACAGCATTACTCGAGAATCACACAACCTTTTTGCTGGAACGCAGGGAAATTGAAATGAATTATCCAGTATGAAGCTGCTGTGGATAGGCTCGCTCCAAATAAAATGCATGCATGGGCAGAAATAATGTGTGTACCATCATCAAGTTCGTTCTTTGTGCTGTCTATCCAAATGACGATGCGGCAGGTCCTTGCGCGAAAGGGACGTGCATGGACAGTGAAGTTTACGTGCTAATGTGCACGCTTAATCAACTTGCCGTGTTTGCATTCAAAAAGAGGTGATGGGAATTGGGAATGACCGAATGAAGCATCAGTGGTATGAAAGATATAAAATGGCCAAGTGGGCATGTAAATTAAAAACACAGAAGTATTTTTTTTTCGTTGGCCATTAACCTGTTAATTAGCAGCAGTGCTCCTATTCCTCTGTGCAGTTATCACAAACGCAGAGTGCCATATCTGCCAAGGAAACAGCCTGAATAGACAAGTCCACACGGCTGCCACACCTGAACAAAATGGAGATACCTGAATCGCTCTCATCCTTCTCGGCCGGATCAGGGGAAGAGCTAGCAGCACACTGAAAACACATACAGGCCGGCCGTCGGCCGATCAATTTGTTTCAGTTGCATTGTATCTGTCTTGCTTTTCGAAAGATAAAAGTTGTATCGATCTGTCTTGCAAAACCGATCGATCTGCCCTGCACAAGCCGGCAGCCCTGACTGAAGGAGGAGGACACTGCAGGTCTGCAGCAGGAGCACCGAGCACTCCAAAATAGACCTACCAGCTACTGCGCTGCACTACACGATTCATCTCTCAAGCCCCGGCGGCAGGGCCTAGGCCTATATATACACGCAGACGATAACAAGACGCGACAGGTGCAGCTCGCCGAGCCGGTAGCTCCACTCAACACTCACAACCACTAGCTATTAGGCCGGTAGCGCCATGGCTGCGCCCTGCTGCCATGGCTGCTGGCTGCTCCCCCTGCTCATGCTGCTTGCTGCCGCGGGTGCTCTTGGTGCAGAGGGCGCTTCCCTTGTGCTTGTGCAGCTGGACGTGGAGTCGCTGCTCCCTTCCGCAGCAGCCGCGTCTTGCCCCACGCCACAAGGTCAGTCTGCTTTGCTCGTCACTGATTGGGCCATGCGTGCGCGTGTATTCCTGCTGCATCTCATGCATGGAGTATGTCTTCTTCCCATTCACACGAACAAATTCTTTTCTTTTGGTTCGTATTTTAATTAGTACAATTCGTTTCCTTTGTGTCAGTTCTATGTAAGAAGTCATGATGAATTTGCATACAAAGATGTGTACTCTGAAATCTGAATTGAGTTTACTCAACAAAAAAAGAAGGACAGAGAGTTCAGTAGCATAATTAGAAGAAGCAAGGCACATGAACTAGATGAAAAAGTTTGTCCGTCGAACTTGTGATTAAATTGTTCTCCAATGCAAATTAGCTCAGCTGGCGATCCAGCATGAAGAATCTGGAGCTATGCGCGTAACTTATCTGTTCAGCTCTTATATGATCCTCAAATATCTAGCACTCATAAGAGAAAACAAGAGAGTATGTTTTTCCTCGTCTCTCTTTTTTTTATAAAAAAAAACAAGTTTCTAGGTACGATAGGGACGGGCAATAGTGCAAACTGGAGAAACATTTAAGTGAAAGAAGTAAAATGACCCCCAAAAAAAATTTAACAACCCAAGTTAAACAGCAGCTTCATGTAACTGTAGAAGTTCAGTGTCAAAGCATTCTATTTTGATCATTCTACGTACTGGGTGAATGACCTTGTACTGTAACAGAGTTGTCTGCTGTCCTTGTCGAAATGGCCAGCTAGAAGCTAAAGCAATGGCTAACATGCTAAGCCCATACAGAGAATGATAATAACCAACCACTAGATACAAAAACACGTTTCATGTCTGAAAATGATGTGCTTGTTTTCTTCAGTACCGTTTCTCCAATAAAACCGAATTTTTCCACTGCATAAATTGCGAAGTTTTCTAAACTGTTCACTCAAAGATTTAAAATTTTCGAAACAAGTACGGTTTCTAAATTAATCTGTAATTGCAAGTGAAAGTTCTGAACTTGTTTCTGACCATCATCCCAAATCGAACCGAACGAACATCTGTACCTGAAATTCAGAACAAAGGCCTGGGGCTGCGACGGCCACGAGGATGCCCATCGTGCACCAGCACGGCCCGTGCTCGCCGCTGGCCGACAAGAACGGGAAGAAGGCGCCGTCCCACACGGAGATCCTCGTCGCGGACCAGCGCCGTGTCGAGTACATCCATCGCCGTGTGTCCGATACCACCGGGCGGGTGAGGCGGCAGAAGCAAAGCGCACCAGTGGAGCTCCCGCCCGGCACGCCGTCGTCGTCGACCCCCGCGTCGTCGCTGTCGTCCTCCGCCACGTCGACGAACCTGCCGGCGTCGTCCGGGCGCGCGCTGAACACGGGCAACTACGTGGTGCCCATCCGCCTCGGCACGCCGGCGGCGCGGTTCACGGTGGTGTTCGACACCGGCAGCGACACGACGTGGGTGCAGTGCCAGCCGTGCGTGGCCTACTGCTACCGGCAGAAGGAGCCCCTCTTCAACCCCACCAAGTCCACCACCTACGCCAACATCTCTTGCACGTCGTCCTACTGCTCCGACCTCGACAGCAGCGGCTGCTCCGGCGGCCACTGCCTCTACGCCGTCCAGTACGGCGACGGCTCCTACACCGTCGGCTTCTACGCCCAGGACACGCTCACCCTGGGCTACGACACCGTCAAGGTACGTACGTGACTGATGATGGGCCTCGCCATGTCATGTCCTGACAGATGACACGTGTGCGTGCACTGTACATGCAGGACTTCCGGTTCGGGTGCGGCGAGAAGAACCGCGGGCTGTTCGGGAAATCGGCGGGGCTGATGGGCCTCGGCCGCGGCAGCACGTCGCTGCCGGTGCAGGCGTACGACCAGTACAGAGGCGTGTTCGCGTACTGCATCCCGGCGACGTCGGCCGGGACGGGGTTCCTGGACTTCGGGCCGGGCGCGCCGGCGGCGGCGAACGCGCGCCTGACGCCGATGCTGGTGGACAACGGGCCGACGTTCTACTACGTGGGCATGACGGGCATCAAGGTGGGCGGGCACCTGCTGTCCATCCCTGGCACCGTCTTCTCCGACGCCGGCGCGCTGGTGGACTCCGGCACGGTGATCACGCGGCTGCCGCCGTCGGCGTACGAGCCGCTGCGATCGGCGTTCGCCAAGGGCATGGAGGGCCTGGGGTACAAGACGGCCCCGGCGCTCTCGATCCTGGACACCTGCTACGACCTGACGGGGCACCAGGGGGGGAGTATCGAGCTGCCCGCGGTGTCGCTGGTGTTCCAGGGCGGCGCGTGCCTGGACGTGGACGCGTCGGGGATCCTGTACGTGGCGGACGTGTCGCAGGCGTGCCTGGCGTTCGCGGCCAACGACGACGACACCGACGTGACCATCGTCGGGAACACGCAGCAGAAGACGTACAGCGTGCTGTACGACCTCGGCAAGAAGGTCGTCGGCTTCGCCCCAGGAGCTTGCTGATCCGGCCATGAATCATGAATAAACCCAGATCACCTGCATCCACCAAAGTGGTCAGCAGTGATCAGTGGTACAGGAATACAAATTGAAGATTACGATGTCCTCATCCCTCATCGTGACTGTAAGATGGTACACTTTGTTTAACAAAAGAAGGACCGGCCAAATTTTAAACCCTTTTAGATAGGTTTTCGGCGCTGACGTCCGGGTCCGGCCCTTGGCTGACGTCCGAAGGCAGCTCTTGGTCATCATTTGAGCACCCTCATATTACACGACTTCCACCACAACAGGAGAGTGCAGCGCGACGCCGCGCACCGCCCCTTGCCGCGCGACTTCCTCCGCAACCGGAGCATGCGGGGCGACGCTGCGCCCCCTCCCGCACCCTGTGCCCCCATCCCTTGCTGCGCCCAACGGACCCAAGGAGAGCTCGAGCGATGTCTACAGCGGGTTAGGTTCTCCAATGCCATGTGCCTGCTGCACACATCCGGCACATGACAGAGACACAAGAAAGAGAGGGGGATAAATAAATATTTGTACTGCAACAACAAACAATAAAGTCATGTTCGCTTCGCTGAAAAGCCAGACTGAAAAGTACTATTAACTGATTTGTTGTAAAAAAAACATTATATGATAAGTCAGGCTGATAAGTTCAAGTCTCATAGAAGCCAGAGATAAGAGCAAAATTATTAGTTTCTATCTCCTCACAACATGTTTTATACAAAAGATTTTTGAAACAAATAAGACATTAACCATAGCATTCATGAGTTGCTATTATAACATCATAAAAGCACATGCTGCAACATATACGAGAAAAAGACCATGTTTGCAACGTCAAAACAATTCATGTCATGTTCGTTTGGTTGATAAGCTATGGCTGAAAGTATTGTTAGCTAATTTGTTGTGAGAGAAAAATATTGTTCGTTGTCTGAAAAGGGACGGCTTATAAGCACAGCGAACGGGACGTCAATCTCAACAATAGAAAGCTACACTCAGGAATAACAGAAAAAAAATGGTTAATCAAAATAACCTGTTACTACATCTCAGTTTTATTGCTGCAACATGATAAATGATTTATTGTAACATCTCATTTTATTTACTGCAACATGGAAAAATAACAAAATGCAATATCCAATAGCCCGCTACTGGAATATCAAAATAAAGCAGATGCAACATCTCTAATGAATATGAGAAAATCATTGCTTACTGCAACACCAAGAAATCATCACCTAATGCAACACCCAACATTCATAAAATGCAACATGCTAGTTTTATTACAACAAAGTGAGCAACCATCTACTGAAAAATCTAAAATTATTGTGGAAACATGAGAAATCTTCTGATGCAACATAGAGAACAACAAATACAACATCCAAAAACCATACGTTGAGAAACTGCAGTCCTAGATCCAAAGAAGAGGTTGTGGATCTAGGCCTCCCTGAGCAACACAAGATGTCTGGCTTGGAGCATGAGGATAGCTGCAACGGATGGGCTTGTAATATGCCGACTTGCCAATGGAGAAAGGTGGACGAGCGCACGCGCGGAGAGAGAGAGAATGCTGCTTGCTCACCATTCAGGCGAGAGCTGTCGCCGGAGAGGGAGCTAAGCTGGTGAGGGGCGTGGTGGAGAGGAGCAGTCAGCGAACGGCCGCGGTGGAGAAAGCGGCCGGTGCCGGTCGGACGGCCGACGGCGACGACGCAGGAACTTATGGGCAGCGCTGAGCGAACTGTAAGAGAAAAAAAAAATCAGATGGAAGTCTGAGAGATTGGGGAGAATAACTGATAAGGACCTATGGATGAAGACGGAAAACTGTTGGGCCGTTCGGACCCAGCTACGCTACGTTCGATAAATCGAAGTCGTCCAGACGCCCGCTTCCTATCAATTCCGATAGTTTTTCACTATCTTATAACTCCCTCTGTGTACGAGAAGCATGTATATACATGCGCCAGGCTGGCAGCCCAATCTTGGCGACGAGATCAGCAGCTGGCGGGGCGGTACACCAAAAAGCCGAAAGGGGCCGGGAGTGCGGAATCAATGCGGCTGATGGACCATCGGATTGAGGTTGAGGGCATCCCGACGTGGTCTAGCGCCACCGTACCTACCGGTAGTGTGCAGCCGCCGCCGCTCCTGAGCTCCTCCTTGGCTGCTTCCTGCTTGTTTGCCTTTGGTCCAACGTCAAGGCCCATAGTGCCCATGTCCCTTTCATCATTTTTACTAGTACTTGTTATTCTTGCATTTTTCTCAATTGATTTTGGACATATTTCTCATTTACATGACATTTACTCCTACTTTAATATGGGTCCAATCGTACCCAACTTAACCTGGGCCTAAACACCTGTATATCATCTCATCAAATATGTTAGTTCCCTAACCATGTTATGAATTAATCCATCAAAGCTAACTTACAACTCCGATGCGAGTCCATTGTTCTATTGCAACTCTTATCTCCAACTCCCCCTCCTTTCTCGGCAAGCAAAGGACAAAGTGGAGAAGGTAGCAGATGAGGCTAAGTCATTGGGGTCCTGATCCCGCCAACCAACGAACAAATACTTTTGAAATCGTGAATGTGGCATAGACTCAATTCTCAAAGCAACCTTAAGCAACCGTAAATCGAAATTGATGAGAACTCACTCCGAATAAATGATTTGGACAGGGGATCCATTACGGACGTCTGTCAAAATCATTCATTTGCGTTTGAATCCCTTCTTGTTCATTTCCTTTTTCCTTTGCTTTTTGTAATTAAAGTTTCTTAGCCTTTTTAATTAAAAAATTCCTATTTAAAGATAAAAGGAAAAATCCTAATTAAAGTTTTTTTTCTTTTTTCCTTATTTGTTTTTTTTCACTTTGCTTTTTAGTCCCTTCTTGTTCATTTTCTTTTCCCTTTTTCATATTTATCCTACCTGTTTTGCTTCTACATGTTATAAACATTTTTTTTATGTTGAGAAGTCTGTGCCGTAAACATATGTAAAAGTTGTGCTAAGTAAGTTTTTTTTTCCAAAACATGCTAAAAATAACAAAAACTTACGCTTGTGAGTTTATTTGTATAAGTGGTGTCAGTAAGTCTTATGATAAGTTTATCCATGAGAATTTATACATAAAAACATGTTCAAAATTGTGATTGTTAAACGTTTTCATGATAAGTTATCCACAAAAGTATGTATTGTTAGAAACAACCCAAGCAAGTGGATACAATACGAAGAGATGAAGAACTAGGGTAGGTTTTTAGAGAGTGGGGTGGAACCATCTCCTTGCCTTTGCCTAATCAGCCTTTGTGCTCAAATGGTTTTAACGGTTTGATTTTTTCAATTAGGCTTGTTCTAGCTTGATGCTAGCAAGCATCAAGCAATTTTTCTTTACTTTGGAATCTAGGAAGTAGCTGTTTGGTCTGGCTTGGAGTGGGTTGCATTGGTCTGATTCCAAATGGGTTCGTCCCTTTCTAAATCAGCAACACAACCCAATCTCTCTTCGGCCATATACGTTGCACTCTGCTTTGCCCTACACCGCTACCACACCTCATCTCAGCCATGATGGCCAACGTGGATGAAGGGACAGCACGATGCAAAGGTTGGCGGCTTGGCGCCAACAACAGTAACCAACGTAGAGTAAGGGACGATGCGAGCGAGAAGAGAGGAGGATAAGAGGTGGGGAGAGGAGGTGGAAGGGGAGGGGAGGAGGAGCACCGATGAACATAGGCGAGGTGGAGTGCTGTCGGGTGGAGAGGAAGAAGAGAGCTATACATGTGGAAGAAGAGAAGATGTGGGAGGAGAGAAGAGAGAGTATAAGGATAGATCAGGGAGTTGAGAAGAAAAGGAAAAATAATTTAGCCATTAACACGTGGGCTCCAAATGTAAAGGTGGATTGACATTTTGGTTTTGTTCTAAGTCAAAATATTTCAAGTTTTATTATTTTTTTTAGAAAACTACCAATATTTACAATACTAAATATATCACTATGAATGCATGATGAATCTAATGATATTTATTTGATATCATAAATATTGATATGTTTTCGTGTAGACTTAACAAAACTCAAGATTGTTTGATTTACGACGAAAAGAGAATGGCACTCTTTGTGGACAGAGGTAGTAGGCTTTTGGTAGTTTGTTGGAGGAGCAATAGTAAACCCGAATTATCAAATAATAAGAAATCTTCTGTACATAGGAGACTATTAAGTACTTCCTCCATTCTAAATTGTAAGTTATTCTACCTTTTCTAGATACAAAGATTTCAGGCAAGATTTTACCTATATAATGTGTTGGATCGGAGGTGCTCTTGTTAGGAAATTCTTGTATGCGCCGCCAGCCCAGCCCGAAGCAAACAGTCATAGCCAGCCCGCCCCGGCCTGGCCTGTCATTTGCTGGGTTTTTAGAACTGGGCACAGTTTCCACGTCTCCTTTTCACACACCGCCCTTTCCGCCGTTCCCTGCCAACCTTCCTCTGACTGCGCTCCATCCCCTTCTCACTTCTCTATCGGCGGCCGTCACCGCCGCTGGGTGCTGGTACTCCGCACTCCCACTCGCTGCACAAGCAGACACGGAGGCAGGCACCACGACGCCCGCTCGCGCGCTCCGTGCCGCCGAATCCCCTCGCGAGGGCTCGAGGCCCAACGGGAGGACGAGGAGGCAAGAACCCTAGCCCCGGCGCCGGTGGGCCGCAAGGTGAGGCCTCCGCGTGGCCATTTCCCCCCATCTTCTTGCGGCGTTTATCTACTTTCTTCGTGCATTCTTGGGCCCGCGATCTCGTGGCGACATGCGGGCTCTGAGGGGTTCCTGTGAGTGCGAGCAGGAGGAGGTCTTCCTGGGCGGGTTCTTGCCTTTCGCAGTTTTAGTATTTTACGGGCGTTACGATGGATTCCCGTCGGGTTTGTAGGGTTCTGGGGTTGCTAGCGTTTCTGGGTTTGTCCCGTGCGCGGCGGTTGGCAAGTGCCTGAGATTTTCGGTCGGTTTGTCGCGCGTCTGATTGAGGGTTTGCAAATTTCAGCCCGATGGTTGGATTGGATCTTTCATGTGAGTGTTTAGGTGCCAAGGACCGTTTCTTTGGTCCAAGATTTTTATTTTGCTAAAGCTATCTTAGTAACTACCAGCGCACATCGCAATTCTGTAGTTTTATGTGTTCCTTTTTCGAGATTGCCCACCACGTTTGTGAAATTTGAGGGGGCTGGACTGTCGGGAAGGTGCTATATCTGGTGTAGATTTTTGTGCCCAACACGGGCCATTTCTTTGTGCCTAAGATATTATCATATTGGTTATAAAACATGCTGTTGTTAGTTTTACCGTGAATCTTGTAGCTCGATGTAAATAATTTGTGGATGCTTCAACATTAATCATAATTCATGACATTCGTAGTTAAGTTATTGGAGTAATAAACACATAGTACCACAATGCAATCTTTCTGTTTCCTTTCTTTCCCCTTCGGAGGGCAGGGTTGGTGAATATCGCCAGCATCCTACCAGGATGTCGAATGATGATTAAGCAGAACAGGATATGAGCTTGTTGTATGTTTTTGTTCTTTTTTGTCGCTTATAGGCGAAAGCGACAAAGTGGAGTATTATTAGGTGTTGACATCTGTATGTGGATTTACTCATTTTATGTTTGTCAGATATATACAAGTTTTCTTATCATTTCTTGGCTAATTATAAAGGTGTAATGCATTGTTGGGTTTTTAGGGGTGTCCTGTCGATGGTATAGTATTGCTAATTATGTTTATAGATTTACTTTTTGGTTTAAACTAGCTGCCGAAGTTATTGAGGTTGCATGCTAAATCTTTAATGTAGTATGAGTGCCTCACCACCCTGAATAAACAATTGCCACTTCAATAAATCATGCCCAAACAGTATTGAGTAGGTTTAATAGTGTTTACTGTATAAAAAACTAGGAATATATCCAGCAGCCATAAAATTTTTTCGGGGTTTAATGTTCTGAATAAATGCACCATACTGTCTGCTATAATAATAAATATTTCAGTTTCAAACTCCTTATTGGGAAACGGATCTGCTTGGGTGTGTAGTTTTTCTGCCTTGTACGTTGTGAAAAATACGTCATGAGCCACGATATACATACTGAGATTCACCCTAAATAATTACAAATGTAAATAATCGTTATCTTTGTCCATGCAGATTGCTGAGCGAAAATGGGAGTGGTAGGTCACAATGATCCATTGTTAGGTGAAACAACATCTGGGTCTTTGCTGCAGCAACTTCAGGTGCTTTGCTAGTTTTGGGATAGTTCATATTCAAGTAAAAAAAAAGTATTTTCCTTCTATTTATTCTTTTAAGAGCTGTGCCTTGGAACAGTAGTAACATAAAACCATTCTAACCCATTATCTACATTAAGAGTTAAGATAGCATTTCTAAGAGTAGTATAGGATCAACAAGTGACTGATATGTGTTTTCAGCTGATATGGGATGAGGTTGGTGAAAGCGATGAAGATCGCGACAAGATGTTACTTCAGCTAGAGCAGGAGTGCTTAGATGTTTATAGGAGAAAGGTTGATCAGGCTTCTACCTCTAGGTCACGTCTCCTCCAACAGCTTTCCAACTCCAAATCGGAATTGACTAGACTCCTCTCTGCGTTAGGAGAGTCAACATTTTGTGGCATTGTAAGTATCTGAGAAAATGTATTTGTGAATGCAGTAAACATTTTCTTTAAAACAGAATACTAGAACTTGTAGAACAAGTTTTGGGACACAGTAGACTGCAATGTGTAATTTATTCATTTATTGCTACAATATAGTACTGTGTAGATTTAAGTTTGTTATCCATTTGTACTGGCTCCTGATTACCTATTTCATCAGTATTTAAGTATTTACCCAGTTGATAGATTTTTGCTCATGTTTCTTTTATGTTTTGATATATTATATGTTCAATTATGATGTCATTCCCCTAATACAGGGCTCATTTCTCTTTGTTTCTAATTTTTGCAGCCTGACTAGACATCTGGTACAATCAAGGAGCAGCTAGCAGCTTTATTACCATCTTTAGAAATACTCTGCAGGAAAAGAGAGTAGGGTGAAAGAGTTTGCTGATGTGCAACTTCAGATTCAGATACTTCGTGATGAAATCGCTGGGAATCTACATCTTGGTGAACACTTGGAAACACCCCATGTTAATGAGGATGATATTTCAGTGAGGAAATTAAATGAATTGATGGGATAAGTCTCATGTGTGGGCTGGTCTTTGTGGGGCGGTGCTGGTCACATGGTCCTTGTGGCTACATAGTCTGTTTTTAGGACAACATCTTAGAGGACAACATCTTAGCATCTAGGACAGCATCTTAGACTAGCATCTTGGCATATGTTTGGCTGGCTAGCAGCCTATAAATATGTACCCCCAACCCCTCAGGTTGGTAAATGGCATTTGGAAATAAACCAGAAAATTGCCCTAACTCCTAGTGTCATCCTCTCTCGATGAGAGTAAGAATTCAGCGACTACCAAGAGTAAGAATTCAGCGACTAACAACTGGTATCAGAGACGTACTATCCTGTAGCCTGAGCATCTCTTGCTCATCTCCTTTCCCAGCCACACAACAGCCCCAGCTAGGAGCAGCAGCAGCTCCGGCTGCTCCTGCTCACTCCTCTCCCTCTGCGCAGACGAGCAGCAGCTCATCTGAAGCAGCCCTCTCCCCACGCAGCAGTCCCCCGGTAGCTCGTCATGTCCGCAGGGCAGTCTCAGCGCTCGGTCGCCTCGAGCACGCGGCGTCGGCAGGAGGCCGAACTTGCCGCGACAGAGGAACGCGAGCGAGCGGCGGCAGAGACCGCTGCGGCGGCGGCAAGGGCGTCGAGGCTGGCAGCGGCGGAGCTGGCAGCAGCCAGAGCGGAGGCGGAAGCAGCGGCGGCGGCGGATGCAGCGCGTGCGGTGGCAGCAGAGGTCGAGGCCCTGCGCGGCAGCATCAACAGCTCCGTTTCTGCTGACGACAGCGCCGACGCGGACCTCGAGTTGCTGGGGAGGGAGGCAGGACGAGCGCGGGCGGCGCAGTGGGCAGCCGTGCATGCCCACGAGCGCGGCGGCAGCCCCGTCAGGCGTGGACGCGCCGGTGGTGCTCCTGGAGGAGGCGTGCACGGCGGCGGCGCTCCTCGAGGATGCGTGCATGGCGGTGGCGCTCCTAGAGGAGGCGCGCACGGCGACGGTGGCGGACGGGTCGATGGAGAGCGCGACCTTCACAGGCAACGTGGCTCTCTCTCTCTGGATCGGTACCGCGGTTACCACGGGCTCTAGGCTGTCGTCGGGGACGTCGGCCCCGGCGGTGGGTGGCCTACCCCAATGATTTCAAGTCGTCCGATTAATCGCGATTAATCGCGATTAATCGTCCTAATCGGTCCTGGGTGCTCGATTAGGGACCTCGACCCGATTAGCTCGATTAGGGGCCTGGTCGTCCGACTAATCGTCGCCTAATCGCGATTAGTCGTCCGATTAGGGGTGGGACGACTAGTTTTGGCTGTTTTTTTTTGCTGGAAAGGGAATGGAGTTTGGGACAGTTAAGAAATGGAGTTTGGGAATGGAGTTTGGGACAGTTGGACAGTGAAGAAAAGGCAAGAAAACAACTCCCACAAGTAAGTCACTTGCTAAACACTAATGTAGTCTTGATGCTTGCTATATTGTGTACACTATATAGTACATATAGGTATATATAGTATGTATATGTCCTGATGCATAGGACGATTATATGGACGACCAGGGTCGACTAGGCTCGACTAATCGGCCTGGTCGACGACTAATCACGATTAGTCGCCTGGTCGGTCCTATAGCGACTAGGTTCGACTAGACGACCTGAAAACATTGGCCTACCCTCACCAAGACCAACTACGTAGAGTGGGCTGCGGTGATAAGGGTAAAGCTCCAGGTGCGGCACATGTGGGAGGCAGTTCGGTACGACGACGTCGACTACGACCTAGATCGATGGGCGCTGGATGCCCTCATCGCTGCAGTCCCGCCCGAGATGCAGTTCTCGCTTACCAACAAGCGGACTGCCAAGGAGGCTTGGGACGCCATCACTGCGGCACGCATCGGCAGCGACCGTGCCTGCAAGTCCACACTGCAGGCACTTCGCAAGGAGTGGGCGAACCTGGCCTTCAAGCCAGGTGAGGACGTTGATGACTTTGCTCTCCGTCTCAACACTCTGTTGCAGAAGATGGTGCAGTTCGGCAATGACACCTATGGCGAGGAGAGAGCTGTCGAAAAGCTCTTCCGCTGCGTCCCCGAGAAGTACAAGTAGATGGCTCGCTCGCTTGAGTCTCTACTGGATCTCTCCACGATGTCAATCGAAGAGGCGATAGGTCGCCTCAAGGTCGTCGACAGCGATGAGGCACAGTCTCTCTCGGGGCCCATCACCACTGGTGGGAAGCTCCTTCTCACTCGGGAGCAATGGCTTGCCAGCCAAGGTGACCGGAAGAAGGGGGAGCCTTCTTCCGCGACAGGCGGCCGCAAGCGTGGCAAGCCGCGCGAGGCGCGTAGAGACGCCCAGGCCGGGGCGCGAGGACGTGCCGAGGGTGATGTCCGCGGAGGCGCCGCCGGCAGGCACAAGCCGGCACGAGACGACGCCTGTCGCAACTGCGGCCAGCTTGGCCATTGGGCCAAGGACTGTCGACAGCCACGACGCGGCCAGGCCCACGTCGCACAGGCGGAGGAGGAGCCGGCTCTGTTCATGGCACATGCAAGCATCGAGCTACCTCCAGCGGCACTGGCCGCAGCGGCTCTCCTCCACCTTGACGAGCCAAAAGCACACGCCCTCCTCGGCGACGGCTTCGGCAACGACAAGACTGACGGGTGGTGCCTCGACACCGGCGCCACCCATCACATGACCGGTCGACGGGAGTTCTTCACCGAGCTTGACTCTAGCGTTCGAGGCTCCGTCAAGTTTGGGGATGCCTCCGGCGTGGAGATCAAGGGCGTCGGCTCCGTCATCTTCACCGCCGTGTCTGGTGAGCACAGGCTGCTCACCGGAGTCTACTACATCCCCGCGTTGAGGAACTCCATCATCAGCTTGGGACAGCTGGATGAGAACGGTTCGCGCGTGGTGGTTGAGGATGGAGTCATGAGGATTTGGGATCGCCGTCGTCGCCTTCTTGCCAAGGTATCCAGAAGCGTAAATCGACTCTACATCCTTAACGTGCAGGTGGCACAACCCCTCTGTCTCGCTGCTCGTCGGGATGACGAGGCATGGCAGTGGCACGAGCGCTTCGGACACCTTCACTTCGAGGCCCTGAAGCGGCTCAGTGCCACGGAGATGGTGCGAGGCCTGCCGTGGCTCGACCATGTGGAGCAGCTCTGCGACGTCTGCGTGTTGACGAAGTAGAGGCGACTCCTCTTTCCCCAGTGGGCGAGCTTTCGAGCCAAGGAGAGGCTCGAGCTTGTGCACGGGGACTTGTGTGGCCTGGTGACACTGGCCACACCGGGAGGATGACGCTACTTCCTGCTGCTCGTCGACGACCTCTCCCGCTACATGTGGGTGATGGTCCTCGGCTGCAAGGGAGAGGTTGCGGACGCCATCAGGCGCTCGCAGGCTGCTGCGGAGGCGGAGTGCGGCCGCAAGCTGCACGTGCTGTGCACCGGCAACGGCGGCGAATTCACAGCGGCTGAATTCGCGTCGTACTGCGCTGATGAGGGCATTCAGCGCCACTACTCCGCGTCGTACATCCCACAGCAGAACGGCGTCGTCGAGCGGCGCAACCAGACGGTTGTGGGCATGGCTCGGGCCCTTCTCAAGCAGAGGGGGATGCCGGCTGTCTTCTGGGGAGAGGCGGTGGTGGCGGCCGTCTACATCCTTAACCGCTCGCCTACCAAGGCGCTCGACGGCAGGACGCCGTACGAGGCTTGGCATGGGCGCAAGCCGGCGGTCTCCCACTTGCGGTTATTCGGCTGCCTCGCGTTTGCCAAGGAGCTTGGCCACATCAGCAAGCTCGACGACAGGAGCACTCCGGGAGTGTTCATCGGCTACGCGGAGGGCTCGAAGGCCTACCGCATCTTCGACCCGAAGACACAACGTGTGCGCATGGCGCGCGACGTTGTGTTCGACGAAGGGCGAGGATGGGCGTGGGACAAGGCGGTGGACGACGGCTCGGCTCCGACGTACGACGACTTCACTGTCGAGTACGTCCACTTCGAGGGAGCTGGGGGAGTAGGCAGCTCTTCTTCGACGAGCGCGTCTACCCCAGTCCCCAAGCCTCCACCGACCTCGACGCCTGCTACTCCGACAGCACCACACTCTCCAGCCAGGACCTCGGCTGCGATGAGTCCTTCGCCGGCTCCACCACAGCTGGCACCGCCACGCACTCCAGCACCGACAGGCACCTCTCCGGGCACATCTACTCCAACACCAGCTCGTGTCGAGCACAGCCCGGTTGAGCTCGCTACTCCGCTCTCTCACGACGAGGAGCGCATCGACGCGTACCACGACGGCGAGCCGTTGCGGTACCGTACGATGGAGAACCTTCTCGGCGACCAGCCGGTGCCGGGACCGGTGCCTCACGACCTGGAGGCGCAGTTGCACCTTGCGTGTGACGACGGCGAGCCTCGGTCGTTTGCAGAGGCCAAGAGACACGCGGCATGGCGCGCCGCGATGCAGTTGGAGATGGATGCGGTCGAGAAGAACCGCACCTGGGAGCTTGCTGACCTTCCTCGTGGTCACCGCGCAATCACCCTTAAGTGGGTGTACAAGCTGAAGAGGGATAAAGCCAGCGCCATCGTCAAGCACAAGGCTCGCTTGGTGGCACGAGGTTTCGTGCAGCAGGAGGGGGTCGACTTCGACGACGCTTTTGCTCCCGTGGCACGGATGGAGTCCGTGCGACTCCTCCTTGCGCTAGCTGCCCAGGAGGGCTGGCGTGTTCATCACATGGACGTCAAGTCGGCGTTCCTTAACGGCGACTTGAAGGAGGAGGTCTACGTGCACCGGCCGCCGGGATTTGCGATCCCCGGCAAGGAGGGCAAGGTGCTCCGCCTGCGCAAGGCCCTCTATGGCTTACGACAGACACCGAGGGCGTGGAATGCCAAGTTGGATTCCACGCTAAAGGGGATGGCTTCGAGCAAAGCCCGCACGAGGCGGCCATCTACCGATGGGGCAGTGGAGGAAATGCTCTGCTGGTGGGTGTCTACGTCGACGACTTGGTGATCACCGGCACCAAGGATGCGGAGGTGGCAGCATTCAAGGAAGAGATGAAGGCCACCTTCCAGATGAGTGACCTGGGGCCTCTCTCCTTCTACCTGGGAATCGAGGTGCACCAGGATGACTCCGGGATCACGCTTCGACAGACCGCCTACGCCAAGCGCGTCGTGGAGCTAGCTGGGCTCACCGACTGCAACCCAGCTCTCACTCCGATGGAGGAGAGGTTGAAGCTGAACCGCGACAGCACGACGGAGGAGGTGGACGCTACGCAGTACCGGCGTCTTGTGGGGAGCCTTCGCTACCTTGCCCACACACGGCCAGACTTGGCATTCTTCGTCGGCTACGTTAGTCGGTTCATGCAGCGACGACGACGGAGCACCAGTAGGCTGTGAAGAGGATCATCCGCTACGTTGCGGGGACTCTCGATCACGACCTCTACTACCCTAGGTGCCCTGGGGCGGCACACTTCGTCGGGTACAGCGACAGCGACCACGCCGGCGACATCGACACCAGCAAGAGCACGAGCAGGATCCTCTTCTTCCTCGGCAAGTGCCTCGTTAGCTGGCAGTCGGTCAAGCAGCAGGTGGTGGCCCTGTCCAGCTGCGAGGCCGAGTACATAGCGGCCTCCACCGCTTCGACTCAGGCGCTCTGGCTCGCTCGACTGCTCGGTGATCTCCTCGGCAGAGACACTAGAGCGGTGGAGCTCAGGGTGGACAGCAAGTCCGCTCTGGCCCTGGCAAAGAATCCCATGTTCCATGAACGCAGCAAGCACATCCGGGTGAGGTACCACTTCATCCAAGGCTGTTTGGAGGAAGGGAGCATCAAGGCGAGCTACATCAACACCAAGGACCAGCTTGCGGACCTGCTCACCAAGCCCCTTGGGAGGATCAGGTTCCTTGAGCTCTGCTCCAGGACCGGGATGGTTCAACTTTCCCACAGGACGACGCACAAGACTTAGGAGGAGAATGATGGGATAAGTCTCATGTGTGGGCTGGTCTTTGTGGGGCTGTGCTGGTCACATGGTCCTTGTGGCTGCATGGTCTGTTTTTAGGACATCATCTTAGACTAGAGGACAACATCTTAGAGGACAGCATCTTAGCATCTAGGACAACATCTTAGACTAGCATCTTGGCATATGCTTGGCTGGCTAGCAGCCTATAAATATGTACCCTCAACCCCTCAGGCTGGTAAATGGCATTTGGAAATAAACCAGAAAATTGCCCGAACTCCTAGTGTCATCCTCTCTCGATGAGAGTAAGAATTCTGCTACTATCAAGAGTAAGAATTCAACGACTAACATGAATATCTTTCTGAACTACAAGCCCTGCAAAAGGAAAAGGTTGGGCATAACACTTTCAAAATGACAGACAATATTCCTTCGATATAGCTGATGATCATCCTACTAGTATCTTTTTGGACTTCTAAAAATGAACCGACGTGAATGGTACTTCCTAATACTTTTCCCCATTGCAGAGTACTAGGCTCCGCAAGATTCTTGAATCTGTGAGTTCAGTGCATGATCTCTGTTCTGTACTTGGCATGGATTTTGTGGGCACTGTTACTAAAGTTCATCCAAGTCTTGATGACTCTGTTGGTGTTCAATCCAAGAGCATCAGTGATGAAACAATATCCAAGCTGTCTAAAATGGTGATTGTACTTCAAGAAGAAAAATCAAAGAGGTTTGCAAAGGTAAATATGTGCAATGAGCTTCTTGATCTTTATTATGCATCCCTTTTGATTCTTACCGCCTGTGACCGGAAGGTCCCGGGTTCGAGTCGCGGTCTCCTCGCATTGCACAGGCGAGGGTAAGGCTTGCCACTGACACCCTTCCTCAGACCCCGCACAGAGCGCGCCCTTTTGTGGATACTATCTCTGCTTATCAATATCAATGTGCTTTCTCAGATTCAAGCCCTAGCTTCCCAGCTATCTGATCTTTGGAACTTAATGGATGCTCCTGTGGAGGAACGGCAACCTTTTCATCATGTCACATGCAATATGTCCTCAACATTGGATGATGTGACAGTTCCAGGAGCCCTGGCTCTTGATGTAATTCAGCAGGTTAAAAACTGCTTTCTTTTCAGAGTGTTCATTGGTCTTGTTAAATAGCATTCTGTTGTCTGTGTGTTAATAACTATCCTTGCACTTTCAAGGCTGAACTCGAAGTTGAAAGGCTTGATGAGCTAAAAGCTAGTAGGATTAAGGATATTGCATTCAAGAAACAGACTGAACTTGAAGATATATATGCCCAGGCTCATGTTGCAATAGATTCTAGTGCTGCAAGAGATAGGATAATGTCTATTATTGAGTCCAGTAGTTTTGAGCCTTCAGAACTACTGGCTGACATGGAGAACCAGATACTTAAAGCAAATGAGGAGTCCTTAAGCAGAAAGGACATACTGGAGAGGGTCGATAGGTGGATGTCAGCATGTGAAGAAGAAAGCTGGCTTGAAGACTATAGCCGGGTATTTAAAATTGATTCTGCTACTTATGCTGCTTATTCATTTTTGTGATTTGTGTCTCATGGAAGATGCCACCCCAACTTGCTTGGGACTAAAAGGCTTTGTTGTTGTTGTTGTTGTTGTTGTGTCTCATGGAAGATGCCAAGCCGTAATTTGTCTCCTGTACATATTGCAATACTTGAAATTGCATTTTTTTATATACTTTCCATTGCCTTCACTTGCTGTCCTATCACAAGGTCCGGACATTTATGCTTTCTTAATTGCAGGATGATAACAGGTACAGTGCAACTCGGGGTGCACATCTGAATCTGAAGCGTGCAGAAAAGGCCCGTGTTTTGGTCAATAAAATTCCAGGTATGTTCTGAACATGAACAGGATGTACATGTACTTTACCTGCTGGTTATGCTTGCTCACATGACATTGGAATTTTGTAAGACAATGTTATTCATGGCTTGAGCTAACTTTTGATGAATACCTTTGATGTATTTGTCACGCTAGCTATTGTCGACACACTGGTTGCAAAGACCCCGGGCATGGGAACAAGAGCATGGCATGGCGTTCACCTACGACGGCGTTCCTCTTCTTGCAATGCTGGATGAATACAAAATCCTGAGGCAGGAGAAGGAAGACGAGAAGCGAAGAATGAGGGTATATATATTCTCAGTGCGCAAAGCCTGCTGCTTCCTGTGACTGGTTCATGAGCCACAATCTAATCTAATAATCACTTTATTACCTTTCATCAGGACCAGAAAAAGATGAATGATCAGCTGGCTGCTGAACAGGAGAAGCTGTTCGGGTCAAAGCCGAGCCCTGCACGGCCCCAGTCGTCCTCAAGGAAGGTGGCTGGCGCTTGGACCAACGGTGTCGGTGGTGCTGCCAATGGCACGCCAGTTCGCAGGCTGTCGGCCCTCCAGAGCGGCGGCAGGACCGAGAGCCGGGATGGGAGGAGGGATGCCAGCAGACCCGTCGCCCCGGTGAACTACGTCGCCATCGCCAAGGAAGATGCGACCTCGCAGGCGTCCAGCAACTGAATTGGTTGGTAGTAACTGAACTGTTGTGGCCGTGTTTTGTTTAGATACAAGTATACCAGTGCAGTGCAGTAGTAAGAGCTATAGTACCTTTGCAGCCTGATTGGTGGTGGAATGGTGGTGCCGTAGATCGGATGTACGTACTCTAGGTACAAACGGAGCTGGATATGGTCTATCACATTATCAGTTATCACTCTGTGGTTGCTCCTTGTCGTGTGTATCGAACTTGTTATCGTGTTTGTAGCCGTGACGCTTTTGCTCGTCGCCGAATTGGTGACAGGAAATGCTGAGTTACAGAGACCGACATTTGATACGACGTGTTACGCGTGTAGCGAGGAACTTTACATGACTGACGCGACACAGACAGCAGATAGGAACCGTACAGTCTTAGACTGGTGCAAGCCCAAACAAATCGTCAGCTGCTCCAGGTAGCAGCGTTGCAAATCCCTTCCAAATCTATGTACAGAGCAGGTCCGTCTCAGTAATCCGTGGGAGGTTGGTAAGCATCGTCGAAGTCGCCGGCGTCGAGTCGGTCCTTAGTGCGGCGCCTGCTCCACTCGGTGGCGCCCCTTCTTGCTCACCTGTGCGTTATCTCAAATCAGCGGTACGGTCTGTGAAGAATAAGAATGAATCATCAGTACGTTACCTTGTGTGATCTTGCCTGGAAGCGGTGGTCCGACGCCGCCACCTGCTTCCGGCGCGGCAGGTTCCGGGCGCCCTTGAGCCGGCTCTTGCCGCCCGGCGGCTTATGGCAGCTGAGCCCGCTCCGGGCACCACCACCACCACCGAGGCCTGGAGGAGCCGTCGAAGCTGACGACCGAGACGTCGTTGGAGCCGCAGCTCTCCTTCTCCTCGACGGCGAGGTCGTTGTTCCGCCTCCTGACGACCACCACCCGCCGGTGCCCCGCCGCCGTGGCCGAGGCCCGTGTCCGCGTTCCGGCTCATGCAGTCGTCCGCCGAGGGCTCCGCCTGCCGCGTCGCCATCCACCGCTCCAGCCAGCTCCACCCCACGTTGAACTCCCCCTGCTCCGCCCGCGCCGTACCGCTTCTTACTGCTTGCCGCCGCCGCAGCTCCGGAGCTTAGACAAGAATCACCAATCACCATCAGCGCTACCTCTCAGCGGTCAGCGCATGCATCATGCACTCATTCAGCTTTCACGACATTCGAGGTTCAGCACCGTACCTGCTGCGAGAATGCGTAGGCGAGTGCTCTCTCGCGCCGCGTCGTCGCCTCGATCCTGCTCTGGATTCCGCATCCTCGACACGTTGGAGCTCACCGTGCTGTCGTCCCACTCCTCCTTGACTCTGAACGCTGGCGGCGGCGGCGGCGGCGGCGGGCGCGACCTCTGGCTGGACCGCTGCTGCTGCACCGACGCGCTCTCCTCGCTCAGCCGGAGGTTGCTCAACGGCTCGCCTACCTGGACCAGCACCGACGTCGCAACGGACGCCCAGGTGGGGCTCCTGGTGGGCTCTTGTTGGGCGCCGTCCGTTTCTTCCTTGCTCTTGGCGCGTCCTCAGCTCCTGCAGCTGCCTCCTCGCCTGCGGTCCAGCAAATTTAGTTTAGTTCAGTTTAGTTTGCTTTTTTCTATTAACCGGAATTAGTTTAGTTTCAGAAGCTAGAAATTCACACCAGGAAGCCTCTAAACGCAGACTGGATCAGCGTTGCTGCTCCCTCTTCTTTCCTGGCCGGCACGACGACGTTGCCGTGGCTCTGCTCGCCACCAGGGACCCTGCTTCGATCTTCTGCAGGCTCCCCAGGGTTGTCGTCCACGGTGTTGTCCGCGTGGCTCATCAAACGATGATCCACCCACCGGGACGACGTGCGCCTCGTCCGGCGGCATCACGCAGCAGGTCTCGAAGCTCTTGACGGACACCGTCTCGCCGTCCTCCTCCTCTGCGGCGGCGTTCATCTCCTCGACCGCAGAGGTACAGCCGTAGAGAGATCCATCTCCTCCTGTGATCAGCAGCGGACCCCTTCTCCTGCGACGACCATGCTCACGCAAAGCGTCATCAGTCCAGTGACACACCAAACAAGCGATTGTATTGTGTGAAGAGCGATCTTCGTATCTCGTACTAGTTACAACGAGCCCCGCGGAAAGAGTAAAGCAGCAAGAACAAGAAGTCACGAACACACATCTGCTGGTGTCGGCGACAGAGGGGGATCGGAGAACGAGATCGTCTATAAGAGAAAAAGCACGTACACTCTGGCCACGGCTGCCGGTGCCGGCGGACGAGCATGGGCTCTTGGAGAAGACCCTCCGGACAATGCCGCCGGCGAGACCCATCTCTCCGCCCGGGCACCAACCTCGGGGCAGGGGCTGCGAAATCTTGCGAACTATCTATAGAGCAGGGCAGTGTAACCGTGCAATAAGCTAGCTAGCCGGTGACCCAGCCATGGGCAGAGCTGCTGCTGGCCTGCACTCACTCCACAGTACCACCCTTCTGGCTACGGCGTGAAGACCGTGCAGTGCAGCCGTCCTGCACCGCACTGGCTTCCCCTTATAGCAAGGTAGCAACAGGCCAACCGCCACGGGCAAAATGGCTAAAATCCAAGATGACATGCTTTGAGTGAGCAAGCAAAGCTCCCCAACTCCCCCTCACTGTCGAGAAGCGCTTTGGTGCAATGCAATGCAGCTTTGGTGTAAAAGCGCACGCGTCTGATTGGTTGGATCCGTGCAGAAAATGCGCAGCACAGGCCGGCGTTGTTTCGTTTACATGTGTTAGTTTTATTTGGCCTGGCAGAGCCAGCCGTGAGGCTTTAGAGCTGGAGGAGGCGAGGCGAGAGCATCTTGTTTTATACTACTACTGTTTGGAGTAACCTGCTAAAAAGCAACGCTCTGCTATGCTCACACAGTGACGCCCACCGTCAGGCTGTACTTGGCATCCGCTGTTGCTTCAGCTGATGGCCTAACAGATACTGTATGTAGTAGCAATCAATCTATTAACTCGGTAGAAAAAAAAGCTTAATAAGTATGTATCACGCAGATGCAGTTGTAGTTTGTTTACCTGTCATCATATCACCAACGAGGACGACGTAAATCGGGTTTTCAAACTCACAAAGCCTCGTTCTTGGTGTCCCGGAAGCCAAACCTTTCGGCATACCACAAATGTACAACACACTAGTGCTGAAAACCTCGGTGAGACTCACCCAAGACTGAAACCTGTCTGTCGGCACGACCAGAATCCCCTTGTTGTCAAGCTAGCAATTCGAAAAGAAAGCTGCAAAAAAGGCACAGGAGATTAAAGGTTCTAGACGCGCACCTCTCTCTCAGGCCTTGTTTAGATTACCTCCAAATTCCAAGTTTTTTCACTCTCTCTCCATCACATCAATTTTTAGCCGCTTATATGGAGCATTAAATGTAGGTAAAAAAAATAACTAATTGCACAGTTTAGTCGGAAATCACGAGATGAATCTTTTGAGCTTAGTTGGTCCACGATTAAACAATATTTACCAAATAAGACGAAAATGCTACTATTTATCGGGTTGAAATTTTTTGCAATCGCCTCACTCTTTTTCACTGAGCCGTCACATGGCTTTGCTTGCTTCGTCTGTCGGACGGACCTACCTAATCCAGCCCCTGTTGCTTGCTTGCGCCTGGGTGCATCGGCCGGCCCTGTTGGTCCCCCTTCTCTTTTCTCTCTGTCTCTGATCGATCCATCTCTGCAACAGCAACTGTACAACACACTCAAGCATGCTACAGGTCCTCGACTCAACCTTATTCGACTTACCCCATGTTCGGTTTGTTTGGTTTCTTTTTTCAGCCGGAACAGCGTTTTTCTTTCACAGCAATTCAGCCGGAATCGTGTTTTTCAGCCAATTTCAGCTAAATTTTAGACCAGCGAACGAGGCAAAAGCCACAGGACAGGAGGCAGAGCCACCGAGCTAGATCCTGCGCCGGTGACCAGACTACGAGTCTAGCAGCATGGCCTTGGGTGGCACAGAGCTCGGACCATCCTAGAGGACGGCCGCAACCGTCTCCGTTCATCTCCAGCAGCTAGCAGATGATGCAAACAGTTGAACAAGAAAGAGTGGAAGAGTCCATTTCGGCGGCAGTAATCACGTACGGAAGCCTGAGCAATCACAAATCACAGTACACAGCAGATCAAGACGGCCAAGTACTGTACGTCTGTACCTTGTTGGGCTGGGTGGAAACGAAGAAATCAGCGGCCTGTTCGGCACCTGTATCATTTGGCTTATCAGCCAGCCACGGTGTTTTTCTCTCACACCAAAACAGCCAGCAGTACTTTCAGCCCATGACTTATAAGTCAATCCAGCCAAAACGAACAGGCTGCAGATCACAGCCAACGACATCAAAACAGCTGCTGCTTTCCACATCGGAGTACTATCATGGTACTCCATGAGAGCAGCTAGAGACTAGGCGCTTAGCTTATAAGTTGTATTTTTTCACCTAATGAATAATATTTTTCTCCCACAATAGATCAGTCAATATTACTTTCAGTCATGACTTATCAGCCAAGCGAACAGGACATGTATCTGGTGCTTAGCTCAGCAAGGAATTTGATGGGCGCAAAAGGCCGTGATTGAGGCCTGGTTTAGTTCCCAAAAATTTTCACCCAAACTATCACATCGAATCTTGCGGCACATGTATGGAGTATTAAATATAGATGAAAAAAACTAATTGCACAGTTTGATTGGAAATCGTGAGACGAATGTTTTAAGACTAATTAGTCCATGATTAGCCATAAGTGCTACAGTACTAACACGCACTAATGATGGATTAATTAGGCTTAATAAATTCGTTTCGCAGTTTCCAGGCGAGCTATGTAATTATTTTTTTTATTAGTATCCAAAAACCCCTTCCAACGTCCCTAAAATATTCGATGTGACATCCAAAAATTTTCATTTCGCGAACTAAACACGAAATGTGTTTTTCCCCTGCTTTCTGCTTTGCTGGTACCGTGCACATGATTCCCATCATGGACACTAGGATCACCGCGCACGCTTCGGGTGGACACCTGTCGACGTGCTACTGTGCTAGAGAGAAGTTTGTTTGTTGTCAGCCACATCAAGGCCTAAGACTGTCTCCAATAGAAACAACTCAAACACGATACCTATTCAATAGTATAGGTTACCTATAGTGAAACAGTATTTTTCTCTCACATCAATTCAACAAAAATAGTGTTTTCAACAAGTTTCAACCAAATTTTAGATCAACGAATGAGGCCGAAAGCATGGCCTTGGAGGACAGGAGGCAGAGCCACCGAGCTAGATCCTGCGCCGGTGACCAGACTACGAGTCTAGCAGCATGGCCTTGGGTTGCACAGATCTCGGACCATCCTAGAGGACGGCCGCAACCGTCTCCGTTCATCTCCAGCAGCTAGCAGATGATGCAAACAGTTGAACAAGAAAGAGTGGAAGAGTCCATTTCGGCGGCAGTAATCACGTACGGAAGCCTGAGCAATCACAAATCACAGTACACAGCAGATCAAGACGGCCAAGTACTGTACGTCTGTACCTTGTTGGGCTGGGTGGAAATGAAGAAATCAGATCACAGCCAACGGCATCAAAACAGCTGCTGCTTTCCACATCGGAGTACTATCATGGTACTCCATGAGAGCAGCCAGAGATCAGGCGCCAGAGTATTATATATCTGGTGCTTAGCTCAGCAAGGAATTTGATGCGCGCAAAAGGCCGTGATTGAAATGTGTTTTCCCCCTGCTTTCTGCTTCGCTGGTTCCGTGCACATGATTCCCATCATGGACACTGGGATCACCGCGCACGCTTCGGGTGGACACCTGTCGACGTGCTACTGTGCTAGAGAGGAGTCTGCGTGAGAATTAATTGCTATTTCCTTTAATCACCTAGTTACTTGTGTAATTTCCTAACTTTAATCTCCTAGCTAGTTGTGCTGAGTTAATGCCCAGCTAGCCCCTTGGGGTTCGGCCGGCCTCTTGGGACTCGGCTGGCCCTTTGGGTCACCCTCCTCCTCTCTTTTTATATGTAATCTCTTCTGTAAACTCAATTCTAAGTAATCTAAGTCTGTTAGGCTATTGTCTATCAAGACTAAACCATCGATTCTTCTGCTTCCGCTCCCACTCCACCCACCCCAGGTTGCTGCGCGCGCCCATGGCCACCTCCAGCTCCTCCGCCATGGCTACCACGACCAAGCTCTGCGACGAAGCCCTCTCTGCTGCCAAGCGCCTGGAGGATGAGGCCTCCTCTCTGCGCTCCACCAACACAGAGCGCAGCCAGCAGCTCGAGGAAGAAGCTGCCCTTCTCAAGTCCGCCGCCGCCGCCCAGGAGCGTGTCCGCGCCGCTGCTGCTGCTCTTGACAAAGAGCGCGCGCAGGCAGATACCCTGGAACAACAGGCCGTGGCCTTCCGGGATCGCCTCCGCCCCGAGCATCCGGACGACGACGCGGATCCTAAGGATGACGACGTCCATTCCGCCTCCTCTGAAGCAGCGGCCATCGCCCACCTCCACACTCAAGCTGCTGCCGTCTAGAACATGAAGAACCTCATCCCTACCGTTCTTGATCTTCAATCCTCCAACTACTCCAAGTGGCGCGGCTACGTCCTCCTCATCCTCAGGCGTTTCGCCTTGAAGGATCACGTCCTCAGCGACGACTCCCGCCCCTACGATCCGGCGTGGTCACGCATGGACCGCGTCATCCTCTCTTGGCTTTTCAACACCATCTCCGCCGACCTCCTGGACGTCATCCATGAGCACGACGGCCTCACCGCCCGGACAGCATGGCTCGGGATTGAACAGCAGTTCCTCAACAATCGCGAGTCCCGCGCCATGCTCCCCGACGCCGAGTTTCGCACTCTCTGCCAAGGTGCCCTCTCCATCGATGACTACTGCCGCAAAATGAAGAGCATGGCGGATGCCCTCGCCGACCTCGGCGAGCCCATCCAGGACCGAACTCTAGTGCTGAACGTTCTACGGGGTCTCAATGAATGTTTTCAGTTCATGTCCCAGGTCGTCACCCGCCAGAGGCCGTTCCCGTCCTTCGCCGATGTTCGTGCTGACCTCCGTTTGGCCGAGCTCAACATGGGGACGCCCTCTGCCTCTCCTTCGTCTCTCGTCGCCGCGCCCTCCATCAGGCCGCCCACTTCGTCCTCGCCTGCGCCTCCACGCCATCATCAGGCCACTGCTGGCCATCAGGCTGCTGCTGGACATCATGCTGCTACTGGACAGCAATCCAGTGGCAAGCGCGGTCGACGCCACCGCGGCGGGCACGGCTCTGGCGGCTCCCACAGCAGTGCACAGGGCGGGACTGCCCCAGCCACACCACAGTGGCCCTCACTGCTCAACCCCTGGACCGGCTCTATCCACATGTGGCTAGGGTCCACCGCCGGTGGCGCCCGTGGCCCTCCACCACGCGCAGTCCAGCCTGCACCTCTACAGCAGGCTCTGGTGGCCGGCGTGCCACCGGCATACTTCGCTCCACCACCGGCTTCCGGGTCCTACTACCCGCAGCCCCCTCAGGCACCTCCTGCTTGGGCGCCCTGGACGCCCGAGGGTCTCGCTAGCGCCTTCAGCACCGTCTCCCTCACCCCACCACCGAGTTCCTCGGATTGGGTGATCGACTCGGGCGCCTCCTCCCACATCACCGCCAACCCTGGTATGGTCACCGCTACACCATTCTCTTCCTTTCCCTCCTCCATTGTCGTAGGCAACGGGGCCACCCTCCCTGTTATTGGCACCGGCTATTATGTCCTTCCTGGACCCTTTTGCCTCGACAATGTCCTTGTAGCTCCCGACATTATCAGAAATCTCCTTTCGGTTCAAAAATTCACTACTGACAATTGTGTTTCTGTCAAGTTTGACCCTCTTGGTGTTTCTGTGAAGGATCTCCGTACCCGGAACACCCTCCTCCGTTGTAACAGCACGGGGCCTCTCTACACTCTTCAGCTCCCTTCATCCACCACTGGCTCCTGCGCCCTTGTCGCCACTACTTCACCAACTACCTGGCATAGGCGCCTCGGTCACCCCGACAAGGCCACTCTTCAGTCCCTTGTGCAGTCCTCCTCCATTGTCTACAGCAAGCCTGAAGATGACTCCCTCTGCCACGCCTGTCAGCTTGGGCGTCATATTCGTCTCCCTTTTTCTATTTCGCTATCTAGAGCAGCCAAGATTTTTGATTTAATCCATTGTGACTTGTGGACATCTCCTGTTGTTAGTGTCTCTGGTTTCAAATATTATTTAGTTATTCTTGATGATTGCTCTCATTTCCTCTGGACTTTTCCCCTTCACGCTAAGTCCGATACATTCCCCACGATTTCTAATTTCTTCGCTCATGTGTCTACCCAATTCGGCTGCACCATTAAATCAGTCCAATGTGACAACGGTCGCGAGTTTGATAACTCCGCCTCTCGTGCTTTCTTTCTTGCTCACGGCATCACTCTCCGCATGTCGTGCCCCTATACTTCCTAGCAAAATGGGAAAGCCGAGCGCATGATCCGCACCGTCAATAACATCACACGCACCCTCCTCTTCCAAGCTTTCATGCCCCCTCTTACTGGGCTAATGCTCTAGCCACTGCCACCTATCTCATCAATCGCCTTCCCACCAAAACTCTAAACATGAGCACCCCCTTTTTCGCCCTCCATGGCACCCTCCCCTCCTATCATGATCTTCGTGCCTTCGGGTGCACATGCTACCCCAACCTTTCTGCCACCACTCCTCACAAGCTTGCCCCCCGCTCCACCCTCTGTGATTTCCTTGGTTATTCACCGGATCACAAGGGCTATCGGTGTCTCGACCTCAACACCAACCGCATCATCATTTCTCGCCATGTTGTTTTCAACGAAACAATGTTTCCTTTTTCCCTCAGCCGGCCATCCCCTTCTCAGCAGGAACTTGATTTTCTAACTAACGACAACACCATTCCAGTGTCTCCCCTTCCTGCAGGTACACCCGGCGCTGCTGCCCCTTCTAGTTGGTGCCTCGAGCACCATCTCTGGCACGCGCAGGCATGCCGGCGTCCAGGGCCCCGGTGCTGCCAGCACCCTCCACCCCGGCACCACTGGCTGTGTCCAGGGGGTCCTTGGCGTCCTCTATACAGGCGCCCCTTGTATAGGCGCCCCCTATACAGGCGCCGGCTCCACCCGTCGTCCACGTCTACAGCCGGCGCGCTCCCCCCCGATGATTGCGCCTCAGAAGCCGCCTATTATTCATGTCTATAGCAGGCGTGCTCCTGCTCCTGCCCCGCCACCTGAGCGCCTGGCAGGAGCGCCTCCTCGACGTTCCAGCATGGTCCCCTCTCCACCTCGCTATGTCAAGAGCGATCCTCCGGTTCCTGCTGGTGCTGTTTCTATTCCGTCGGTCGCCAACTCCCACGGCATGGCGCCCCGTGAAAAAACAGGCTATCGACAGCCTCGCCTCGCCTTGCATACCGAGGCCTTGTCTCCCCTACCGCGGTCCTGTCAAGATGCCCTTGCTGATCCTCATTAGCGCCAGGCCATGGAAGATGAATATGCGGCTCTTCAAGACAACCACACCTGGGACCTCGTTCCCCGCCCCACCAAGGCCCATGTTGTTACTGGAAAATGGATTTTCAAACACAAGTTTCGTGCCGATGGCTCATTGGAGAGATACAAGGCTCCTTGGGTACTTCGGGGATTCACTCAACGCCCCGATGTTGATTATGATGAAACTTTCAGCCCGGTTGTCAAGCCAACCACTGTTCGGACAGTCATCACGGTGGCACACTCCAGGGATTGGCCGATTCATCAACTTGACATGAAGAACGCTTTCCTCCATGGGACTTTTAGAAACAGTATACTGCTCTCAGCCTACTGGGTTCGCTGATCCTGCACTTCCAGATCATGTCTATAGACTCAACAAATCCCTCTACGGCTTGAAGCAAGCCCTGCGGGCCTGGTACAGCCGCTTTGCCTCCTTTCTGATCTCTCTGGGGTTCACTGAAGCCAAGTCAGACACATCTCTCTTCATATTCAGCCGTGGCACCGAGACAGTCTACTTGCTCTTATATGTGGATGACATTGTCCTTACGGCTTCATCTCAGCAACTCCTTCACGGTGTCATTGCTGCTCTGAAAAAGGAGTTCGCCATGAAAGATCTTGGACCCCTACATCACTTCCTTGGCGTTGCAGTTCAGCGCCACAGGGATTCTGTTCTCCTTTCACAGCGTCAGTACACTCTGGACATACTTGCTCGCCATGGCATGAGTGACTACAAGCCTTGCTCCACTCCAGTTGACACTTGTGCAAAGGTACCAGCTGATGCCGGCCCGTCTGTTGCTGATCCCACTGCTTATCGCAGCCTTGTGGGTGCCCTCTAGTACCTCACCTTCACCAGGCCCGACATTGCCAATGCCGTCCAACAAGTGTGCCTTCATATGCATGATCCACGGGAAACTCACCTTGTCGCTGCCAAGCGGATCCTTCGCTATCTTCAGGGCACCCTCAGCCATGGTCTGGTCATTCCCCGCACAGCCCCAACACAGCTCCGTGTCTACACCGACGCTGATTGGGCCGGCTGCCCGGACACCTGCCGCTCCACCTCCGGCTACGCTGTCTTCCTCGGGGGCAGCCTGGTCTCCTGGTCCTCCAAGCGGCAGCCCACTGTCTCCCGGTCCAGCGCCGAGGCAGAGTACCGGGCTATTGCCAACGGCGTCGCTGAACCCACTTGGCTGCGGCAACTGCTCCAGGAACTTCACCATCCCCTAGACTCCGCATGCCTCATCTACTGCGACAATGTCAGCGCCTGCTACCTCTCCACCAACCCCGTTCAACATCAGCGCACCAAGCACGTGGAAATCGACCTTCACTTCGTCCGTGAACGTGTCGCCATGGGTGCAGTCCAGGTTCTTCATGTACCCACCACGTCGCAATTCGCCGATGTCTTCACCAAGGGGCTCCCTTTCTCTGTCTTCATGGATTTTCGCTCTAGTCTAAACGTTCGCTCCACCGACGATCTGACTGCGGAGGGTGTTAGAATTAATTGCTATTTATTTTAATCACCTAGTTACTTGTGTAATCTCCTAGCTTTAATCTCCTAGCTAGCTGTGCTGAGTTAATGCCCAGCTGGCCCCTTGGGGTTCGGCTGGCCTCTTGGGACTCGGCTGGCCCTTTGAGTCACCCTCCTCCTATCTTTTTATATGTAATCTCTTCTGTAAACTCAATTCAAATAATCTAAGCTGTTAGGCTATTGTCTATCAGTTTGTTAGTTGTCAGCCGCACCAAGGGCTAAGCAAGCTTCAGGACGAACGAACCAACGGTGTTGTCGG